>NC_081364.1:5201542-5501542 GCF_030684315.1 Stegostoma tigrinum
AGGTGTCTTTATTAATGATGAGTCTATTTGCAGTCACATGTCAGATATCATATTTTGTTGCAGATAGGCTTGCTGACTTGTATCATTGATTATTAAAGATCAGAAAAGCAGCCGTGACTGTTTAGAGGCAGTGGAGAGGCTCAAATGAGATGATGACAAGAGGATGAGAAGAGGGCATGATGTTTGTTTCACTTAGTGTTTTGCAAGCTCTTGGAGGTAGCAATCAGGCGTCAGAACTGAGAAAGTTCTAAGGATGGGTCACTGGACCCAAAACATTAATTTTGATTTCTCTCCACAGATGCTACCACACCTGCTGTGCTTTTCTGGAAATTTGCTTTTATTTCTGATTTCCAGCACCCGCAGTTCATTCAATTTTTTGTATATATTTAATTAGTATGCCATCTCTTGTTCCTCAAGAAAATTTCTCCTGTTTCTGTCTGTAAGGGACCAACATTTGACTTTGCTAATCATTTTCTCTTCTCATAGTTATATAGATACTTTTATGATCAGTTTGTAGTCCCTGGAAACTTACTTTGGTCCTCCATTCTCTCCTCTTAATCACTTTATTCTTCTTTGCTAAAATCTAAACAGTTCCAATCCTCAGTTGTGTTGCTTTTCTTGTCCAATTTAAATGCTTCTTCCTATGGTCTAATATAAATTCTAACTTAAAAACCAAAAGAACTGCAGATGCTGTAAATCTGGAACAAAACAAAGTTGCTGGAGAAGTTCAGCAGGTCTGACAGCATTTGTGAAGGAAAAAACCAAATTAACATTTCGGGTCCGGTGACCCTTTCCCAGAACTTGAAGTTAGAATTAAGTTTATTGTCACGTGTATTGACATGAGTACAGGGAAAGTTTACAAGTTGCCACTTGTAGTATCATTTTAGGTACAGAATCTTGGGTAAAAGGTTAAAAAGTTGAACATTACAGTCCTCCACATTAAAGAACAGAAAACAAAGAAACACTGTTGAAAGTTAAACACCACAGTACATCAGCACTTAGCCATTCTGGGCTCACATTCCTTCACTAGGACTTGAACACCCCTGCTCTGGGCTCGGGCTCGGGCTCAAACTCAACCCTGCTGCTGCACTGGGCCACCTGCTCTCACTGCCTTGCAGCCTGTTCCTGCTACTGTTGCAACCTTGGGCTGCCTAATTCCGTTCCCACCACAGGCCACCCGGGGGTTCCTACTGCCACTCTCACTGCCAGCTGCCTTGGGCTGCCTGCTGTCACCACGGTGCAGCCTGTTACTACTCCTGCCGCCATTTTGGGCTGCCTGCTCCCACTCTCTCTGCAGCCATTCTTGGCTTTCTGCCCCCGTTCTCGCTGCCGGCCGCCTTGGGATGTTTGCCACTCTGTCCACCATGCACTGGCTTGATCTCCTCTGTGCTGCAGAAACTTGCACCTCGTAAATAGAGCTGGTATAATCAGATCCACCATGACCTTGTGAAAAGGCAGAAAAGGTTCAAGATCTGAGTGGCATTATTTTATAAATTTTCCTCATTAGGAAGTCCAGCATTTGAGAATATTACTGTTCGGACTGTCCCACTGAGACATTGGACTCTGTTTTTCAAAACATTGGTTGAGATTTAATAACATTTTAATACAAAATTGTTTCATTTGCTCTCCCTAGCCTCCTTCCTCTTTAATGCTGAACAAGAGTGTTCAGTGAATGTGTTTTATTTTCCTTCCTGTAGACGGCCTTAGCTCTGGCCATTGCACAGGAGCTGGGAAACAAAGTCCCATTTTGTCCCATGGTGGGAAGTGAAGTTTATTCGAGTGAAATCAAGAAAACTGAAGTATTAATGGAAAACTTCAGGCGAGCGATTGGTGAGTAGACTATTTTAAAGCGTTTCTTTGTGTGCACCTTGTAACCATCAAAAAGCTGTTGGTATAGCACTAAATTCTGGCAGATTTTTTGTAGGAAGTTATATAATTTAGAATAGCTCTAATTTTAGGGGCACATTCCAAAGAACAGTGGCTGAATTGTTCAGCTTAATAATCTACAGTAGTATACTGCTAAGCACTGTACCACTGCTATGAATCATTGTTCTTGGACTGTTTCTGAGTAGCTTAGGTGCTCAGGAAATCCCTTGAGAATGAAATTTGATCCTTTAAGTCCATTTCATGTATGTAATCTTAAGGGGAAAAATGGCTTGTGGATGTTGTAACCAAGTGCATCTTTAGTTTGGCCTGCTTCTGAAAACTGGTTAGTGTAATACATCATGGTTAACTGTATGGGGTTTTATATTGCTGAAAGTTATGAATAATCTCAATGCGGTGCAAGTTTGTAAGTCAGTTATGTATGTTCTAATTCCTTGCCAACTATTTTGCCTACACTCTACTGGCTGCTGATTATGTACCATTAACTCGGAAACAAACTTGAAAGTGAGAAGAAGGTGAATAATTCAGGCTTAATCACTTCATATGGAATGTAATAAATACATGAGCAAGGACCCAGTGGTCCCAAATTCCAGAATGAGTTGGATAAAAGTGTGTAGAAAAAGCAGTTGACAGCACGATGTTAAAGGCACAGAAAACATTGTAACAATTCACTAGCCATACAAGAGATGAGAGTTTATGGATGGCTCACAACAATCGTGAATGAGATATTTATTTAAATCATCCAATCTGAGCTTTAAAAGCATCCCTTTCCCTCCAACACCTTTACTTGAAGCAGTTACTAATTTCTTAAATGATTCCTGGGGTTCCCCCTTCACTTCTTCTTTAATTAAAGTTTATTCTGCATTGCTCACTGTTTGAGTAAAGAATAAATTTCTAATATACCACATAACTATTAGATCACTTCTCAGACTCCTGTGCTGTACAGTTCTATGTTCTATCAAGGAATGGAGGGATATGGACAAAGGGCAAGCAGAAGGCATCATGTTGGGCACAACATTGTGGGCCAAAGGGCCTGTTCCTGCACTGTACAGTTCTGTGTTCTACGTTCTACTTCCTTTCCAGTCTAAAATGACCTGTTTTCTTCAGTATTTTTTCTTGGTAAGGATTAGTGTCCTGTCACTTCTTTAGGTCGTCTTTTGAACGCTTTATTTATTTCTTGGTGATGGATGCTGCACGCTGTGTTTAACGATTTGCCTGATTAAAGCACTATAACATTTGATCATCCCATCTTTGTATTTGTAGCCTTCTGTATGTGTATCTTCATTAGCTTTGATTGCTGCTCTACACTGGTTGAACTTGAGGTTCGACTTTACTAAGACCCCTAGATTTCTGTTTCTGCTTTGGCTATTTAACAGCATTCATCTAGTACTGCTGTGGTTTGTTTTTCTACCCAGGAGTGGCTTTTGCAATAAATTTGTGGGCTCAGGGCAGCTGCAGCTAGAGTTGAGGAGAGGCTTTCTCAACATCCTGTATCCTCTACAAAGCTTTGGGCCCAATGTTTGCAGAAGAAACAGAAAATAGAAACAGGGTACAGCCTTCCAGGGTGCTGCCAAATTCAAAGGACAGCACATTGGCTCAGTGGTTAGCACTGCTGCCTCATGGTGCCAGGAACCTAATTCAATTCCACCCTTGGGCAACTATGGAGTTTGCACGTTTTTCCGTATCTGATGGGCTTCCTCTGGGTGCTCCAGTTTCCTCCCACAGTCCAAAGATGTGCAGATTCGGTGGATTGGCCATGCTAAATTGCCCCATAGTGTTCAGGGATGTGTAGATTCGGTGGGTAACAGGAGGATGGATCTGGGCGGGATGCTCTGAGGGTCGGCATAGACTTGTCTGGCTGAAGGGCCTTTTTCCATATTATAGGGATTCTTTGATCTATGATCCTGTTCTACCTAATTACAAATCTTGTTAAACTTAGTTTGTAATTCTCTGAACTTGGTTTTTTTTCTGACTCGACTGTCCCTCTAAGTTTGAAAACTTGAGAAAATTTGATCATTGCACTGCATTTCTGTATTCGGGTGCTTTATATTAATAACAGTGACCTTGTGTCTTGGATGACAAGGGTTTGTGCATTGTGGCCAACTGTTGGGCATCGCCTGCTGTGGCTCTGGAGCCTCACTGTAATGATCCATACAGATTGTTATTTTGGACAAGTCCGATCTCAGTGTGAAACTTAGCTTGATAGAACCATAAGTTTAATTTTTACCTTTTGTTTGTCATGGTAGGCAGTCACTGAACATACTCACAGCAGGCTGCCAATGTGTTTTTTAAAAAGGAACATCAAAGTTGATTACAAAAGGTGAAAAACTATTTTACACTGTATACAAGCTATTTAAAACTGCCTTATTTCAAATATCATAAATAAAAATGCAACCTTTTTATCGTCACTGCATCTTTACAGATATTCGACACTTATTGAAGAGCCACCCTTTTTCTCCTTAAAGGTCCGTGTTCAGTGGTTACAGCTGTACTTGGTTTCTTTCTGGAAAACTTCTGTATTTACTCAATGCTGTAATCCTTAAAGTCTCTTCTGAGATCCTTGTTACCGCTCACCTTGCTTCCAAACGTGTGATTCTTAAATTCATGCATTTTCACAGTTTCTTGGGATGCCCTCCACTCTCTGACATCCTAAGGGTGAGGATGCAGGTTTACACCTGTGCAATTGAGTGGAGGAAAAGTACCTATGAGAACAGTGGGGATAGGGAGGACTATTCAATTCTGATTACAAACCACCTTTTTTAAACAGGAAAAGATTTGGCCTTAGTGTTCAGGCAGTTAGTGCATCGCTAGTTTTAAGAAATACTTGAATGATTTAACGAGGCTGCTAAGCTGTTAACACTGAGCTCCATGGTAGTTATTGCGACCATGAAGCTAGCAATTCTACTTGGGCTCATGACCTGCCATTCTGGGATCCCTACCTTAAAGCTTGCTGTAGCTGGAGCTTAGGTCCTACTAACTTCTGAGCAACTCGGGACTTTTCATCTGCTCTGACAGTTTTGAGGGCTACCAGTCTGCTGTGCTGATTTTAAAGGTCTTTTGTCCCCAACCTGCTTCAGTCTCTCTTTCAAAGAAACTTGCAAGACAGTAACAGTCTGACTGATTCTCTTTCTAAAAGGAAACTTGTTTCTGTCTCTGTCTCCGTTTTTCTTCAACTTTATTACCAGATATCAGCCCATTTTATTTCCCTTTTCTGTGCTTTTTTTCCAAAGCACTGGAAGTTCCACCTCAAGAGTTTTTAAATGCTTCATTTAAATACATGTAACTGAATTTTCAGACAGCCTGGCAGCACATTCAGAACTTTTCTAAAACAAAACTGAAATTATTTACACACACAATGTAGAAATTCAAATCAAATCTCAAGCCATGCATGGCTCTGAACACTTCAAACATAGATTTCCAAATGAAGACAAATCATGACCTTTTAACCCACACATTTCCTATTGAGCATAATGTTGGACTAAAGATTGTGCAGTTTCCATGTAGATCCTCCTGTTTGGCCAGCTGAGCTTTTCATTTCTTCTCTGTTCTTCCAGTGCCCTTCCAATCAGCTTTTAGATGACACAGTCAGCGATCTCTCAGCTGTCAATGGTGATGCCACCATTTTGATAACTCACTTTCAAGCAGCTTGCAGTAGAAGTATGGGGCCCAGGAGGTCATAACAAGTTGGCCTATTCATCACAAAGAAGTGTTTAGGATGGCTGACAGCCAGCTACCAATGAGCATGTGAGCCAGTTTAGCAATGAGTACATGCTAATGGAATAAGCATCTTCCATGACCTCTGAATTGATTATTTTTAATTCTGCCACACCAAGCTGAGGATTTAAGACAGTGAAGTTGGAAACTGTTGACCTCCCTCTTCATGAGCATATGCCGTCCAGGTCGTCCCACTGTAGTAGAGTGCACTGAGAACACCAGCTTGGTGGACTTTCAGCTTGATTGTCTCAATGTTACAAATATAAAATGTTTAACATTGTGTCCGTTTTAATTCTTCAGATCATTTTACTGGGAACATTTAGGAGTGGCTGTGGATAGACTGTTAGTCTCAGAAGATTTTGAAACATATAAAATAATCAGAGGGTTAGGTAGCGTGGATAGGGAGAGCCTTTTTCCTAGGATGGTGACGGCGAGCACGAGGGGGCATAGCTTTAAATTAAGGGGTGAAAGATATAGGATGTCAGAGGTGGTTTCTTTACTCAGAGAGTAGTAAGGGAATGGAACGCTTTTCCTGCAACGGTAGTAGATTCGCCAATTTTAGGTACATTTAAGTCGTCATTGGATAAGCATATGGACGTACATGGAATAGTGTAGGTTAGATGGGCTTCAGGTCGGCACAACATTGAGGGCCAAAGGGCCTGTACTGTGCTGTTATGTTCTATGTATCTAGCTCTATATATAACTGGTCATAATTTAAGTTTAAATGTCTTTTAAATTCTGAGAATGGAGTTGAGGCGATGTGAGATAACTAAACTTCTGCAAGTTGAACTGGTCTTTTAGATTGCTGCCATTAAGTCGTAAGTTTGAGAAGCATTTGAAACAACGCATCAGCAGCAGCCAAGAGTCCCTGGAAACAGAAAGACTGCGATTAGGAGGGTCAGCAGTGGCAGGAGAGTCAAGGATGGGCCAGGCTGCAATTAGAAAAGTCATGGGTTAGCAGCAATCAGGAGCATTAATGAAATAGAATATTTGTGTAAGAGAGACCTCTTCAATATAGTGCTAGTTGGGTAACATGTCTATACGTAAAACTCAGTGTGGAATGATTTTAGAACAAAACTCGTGATGCTAATCTCAAGTTCGGATCCCATTTCTGTGACTTTGAGATTATTCCTGTATAAAAATTTAGACCTTGTTCTGTGATGCTTTCAAACGTTCACTTAAAAATTTTTAAACTCTACTGTCATCATAAGGTTGCTGTTTCATACTTTTATGCAACTTGAACATAACAACTATAGATTTCTGAAGCATGTGTTGATTTCAGGTGACAGATTACTGGCGCTTGTAGAATCTCAATATGTGAAGCTATTAACAACCAGCCATCTCATGTTGCCAGTACCTACAGATGATGACAAACATCTTGGAATGTAGCATTTGTCCTCTTCATGCTAATGGCCAAACAAACAAACTTCTTCGATTACTGAAAATCCTGTATTCCTTCCAGTCGAATGCTCGGGTGATAACTTCGGTATAAAGCCCCTCAATGAGAAGGGTTCCAATGTTACCTCATCATAGCTGACCTTTCCCATTATATTCTCATGAAAAGAGGAGACCATAGTGAGCTGCTTCAACCACCAACTAAATTTTTCCAGCAGCTTAAATTAATCGCCATAGATAGCATGGTTGAATGTTTAGGTGAAATTAACAAATATCGTGGTCTGCTTTGTTCATGATATATGTCATACAGTTTCTAGACTGAGTAGATTGTCAATTGAGAAGCTGTCTGTTCTGGAACCACACTGAGATTTGGGGAAGATGTGTTCATTCAGGAATCGCAGTCCGACAATGGCAACAAGGGCAAAAACATTTCTCTCAATGCTCAGCTGGGAGATGTCTCAATAACTACATCTAAAAAATGCGAAACAGCTTCCAAGTAAATTATTCAGCCCACCAAGCCCATCCTGCCATTCAGTAAGATCATGGCTGATATGTTTTGTATTTTGAATTCTACATTCTCATTGACTCCTGATAACTCTTCACTGTTCTGCCTAACAAGAATCTAAACATCTTTTAGATGAACCTACCTCCATTGACTTCTGAAGCAGAGTTCCAAAGTCACGCAACCCTCTGAGGAAGAAAAGTCTTCCTGATGCTTTTGGCCTGTAACAGCAACACCAAAGGTTAAACTGCCACCTAGATGTGGCCTGATCCAAAAAGGGAAACATCTCTTACTTGTTTAGGCCATCTCATACTCTTAAATCAAATCACCTATCACTCTTCTAAACTCCAGTGGAAACAAGTCCAGTATATCCAGCCTTTTCTCGTAAACAAAGCCACTCATTCCAGGTGTAAAGGTGCCATCTCTCTTTATTTGCACTACTTTTAAAAATTGTGTCCTGAAATAAGAGAAGAACTGTTTTAAAGTTGAGGATTGCTGTATGGTTTGAAACAAGTAACCCAATATTCCACTCTGATAGACTAGATCTAAAAGATTGTGTACAAATGAAGCTTTGGTTGGCAATAAGTAGGGGATTGGTTTGTGGATGAGTGACCTGTTACCAAAGGCAAAGGTCTTCTGCCAGCCAATATTATGTGACTAGTTCTCAGGTAGTGAAACAGCTTAAGGCTGTGAACAAGATACAGAAAAACATTTGGACCACCAGCAATTTCGGAGCACACTGCCTTTGTTCTCTTCAGTGAACTGCTTTTAGCCAGAAGAAAACCAACTTATCTTTGCTTCAAAGAACAGGAGTAAATTTGTTAGACATGATTTTTCTTTGGCAAGACCCTGCTAACACTTCTCAATTACCTTGAATTTTTGAGTCCTCAGCTATAATCTCTTAAATGACCAATTCTAATCGATCTTGTTAGGTATAAGTAACATGTTGGATATTTATCTAATATTAATCTGGACATTTGGTCTCCTATTCAGTTGTGTACTTTAGTGGATTGTTATTACACAGATGCCTGTCAACTTTATTTCTAAATCTGATTTACATGAGACAGCAGTGGGACTAAGGAATCCGCTGTTACCTTGGTGTTAATTTTATGGCTCATATTAAATATGTGTACCATATTTGTCCATTTCTGATTCCTTGACATTAGCCCGTTTAAGTTTTATACTCTGGTAATATGGATAGGTACTTCTAATTCCCAGTATTTCCTGAATCTTTACACACTTTAAAGAGTGTTACAATATTTCTTTTACATTTTTGGGTCAATTCCGTGGAGATAGTGGCATACTGGCACGGTTATTAGAAGAATGATCCAGAAAATCGGGGTAATGCTCTGGGGCACTGCGTCAAACTCCATCTAGCACCTGGTGGAATTTAAGTTGAATTAATAAACCTGGAGTATGTAGCTAGTAAGACCATAAGATATAGGCGCATTCACCCCTTCAAGTCTACTGTGCCATTTAATGAGATTGTGGCCGATTTGATCCTCCTCGGTTACACATTACTGCCTTTCCCTGACAACGCTTGATTGCCCTACAGTTTAGAACATAGAACATAAAATGTTCTATGACACAGCAGCTGCAGCTGTCAGAAGGAAAAAGATTCCTTCTCACCTCTGGCTTAAGCAGGTGGTCCGTTTGTCTGACATACTGGCCTCTAGTTGTAGACTCTCTCAAATGGATAGACTCCCTCTCCTTATCTACCCTGTCAAGACCCCTGAGATCTCTTCTGTTCTAAATTCCCTTGAGTAGATGATGATAGTGGTAAACTTGCTCTCACATCGATTAATATCTGTTTCCAATAAGCAACATTAAGAGTGTGTATTAGTAAACCTGAATGCAATCAGGAGCTTAGCCGTGGGGTTTCTGATACTTGTACACTCCGAGGCTGAATGTGGCTAAGCATTTGCTCCACAGCGCTGTCTGAGGAAGTTGCTTCTGGATCACCCCAACAAAGTAAGAGCAGTGTTGACCCACTTTTTCTGAGAAAAATAAGGTTGTTGACTTTGCCTGCCATTTATGTAGCTGTCAAATTAAAAACTCATGAAGAAATAAAAGGAAAGGAGCGCACAATAATTCCTTGAAGCGATGACGTGCCCTGTCAGAGGTTTCAGTAATTCAAGCTCTCAGATGAAACTGTTGTCAGCATTGTTGTCAGGTTGAGAGATAAAAGGAGTGCAGTTAAATCGCTCATACAGCCAGCCTCATTGATGGGCTAGCGCATATTCTGAATGTCAGTTTGGAGGAACTTTGTGAACAAATAACGCGCCTACTGAAAGATTGAGATCTTTTAGTGGAGCATCTTTCTGCCACTTTCAACCTCTCATCCACCTGGTTCGGACTAAATCCAGCTATTGAATAAATCTCCTAATTTTATCCTAAGATGCCTGAAGTAAAATCGGTGTTTCATAAATGGTTATAAAATGTGGTTGCCGTAAAACTGTCTGTTCATAAAAATCTTTCGTAATTAAACCTGGAATAAGCTTTTCATAGTTTTCATGTACTCCAACACCACAGTTTCTTTGAAAGCATCTCAACCAACCTTGCAAACAATTACAGGGGAAAGTTTACAAACTAAAAATCCCAGCCTTCATTGCCATTCCAAGCATGAAACTAGCCATTGGAACTTTAAAACAGGACACAATATCATTGATAGAATCAAAAGCAAACTTGATCTGGCCTTTATCTAAAATCTAAATGAAATCCTAGTTAGTAATTGATATGGAGTTGGTCATCATTTTGTTTAAGCTTGTGAGCCTCAATAGTCATGGAATGAGATTCCTCAGCTGTTAGGTGATACTGCTGATGTAACTGGTCATAGTCCAGCAGATAGACCTAGAAAATCACCAGGATTGTGATGCATTGGATCTTCTGTTAAATTGTGACTTTACACACGCCCACGTATGACGGAGGATTTACCCGCTCTTCTCGATCCCACAAGGAAGCAGTGGGCACGTGTGTCTGGTGCAATGATGTGTGCCAGCATCTGGCTGATTCACCAATGTTCCAAGCTTGAGAAACAGCAGCATCCCAAAAAGAAGTAGAATTTTGTCATCTTAGACCCTTTATTTCTGGTAATGCGATACGTAGGTCTCGCCATCATCCATGTCAGCAAAGTGACTGAATATCTGGCAGCAGGAAACACGGTCAGAAGATGATTTTCTGTATAGTACTCTGAAAAGGAAATTATTTGACTTTCATTTTTCCCCTTATTTAAACAAGGGGCATACTTTGTAGAATTTAAAACACAACGGTCCACATAATGGATGTCCCATCCACCATCTTCTAATCATTTACACTCTCCTCCACCAATATACAGTGGCCAGATATGCATTATGTACAAGATGCACTGCAGTACTGCACCAAGGCTCTTTTGACAGTATCTTCTAAGCCAGTAATCTTTGCCAAGAGTAAGAACAACAGACGTACGGAAATGCAATCAGCTGCAAGTTCCTATATCCTGACTTGGATCTCTATCACTGATCCTTCATTGTCACTGAATCAAAAACCTGGAATTCTCTTTTTGGCAGCTCTTCCATTACCAGGTGAACTGTGTCAGTTCAAGAAGGTAGCTTATCCGCCACCACCTCGAGCAATATGGACAATAAATGTCAATAACGTTTATGTCCCATGAGATAATAAAAGAATATTGCTGTTACTAATCGAGGATGAGGTAGCTCCACATAGGATCTCTGAGAAAAATTCCTAGGCCCTAATAACCCAGTGCCTTTAACAACTGACCTTTTTGGTGTACCATTTGCTGGCAGGGTTCTCATTATGATGTTGTTTGATAGCATTTAAGACTGATGACATGCTTTTCCCATAGAAAATTGGATGCACTGTGTATGTCTCAAGCAGCTCAATACAGTGTGTACCAACCATTTCCTAATCAATTTGATAGGAAACAGATTAAAAACATTAATATTCCTCAACAGCAAATCCTGGTTTATGTGGAGCACAAAACACACTTGACGCCAACATTTAACATTTCTTTCACAAAAGTTTTACCGGATGACTAATTTGATAATGATTCTTGTATTAGTGTTGGAATGCTTTCCAAAAATTGCAGAAGAACTATTGGAAGCAAAGATTCTGTAGTTATGAGAAATATTTGTGAAGCTAAGACATTTTGTGGTTGTTATTTTTGTTTTCTTCCTCCGCCCCAACATTTACGTGATTTATTGACCACAATTAACATTTCAAAATATCTTTTCAGGCCTAAGGATAAAAGAAACAAAGGAGGTTTATGAAGGCGAGGTCACAGAGCTGACCCCTTGTGAGACGGAGAATCCCATGGGTGGTTATGGAAAGACAGTTAGCCATGTTATCATTGGGCTAAAGACAGCAAAAGGCACCAAGCAGCTGAAGGTATGGAAAATTTTATGTATATATTCATCATGCTAAAACAAGAGAGCTGGTCTGTATTTTTGGCAGAAGGTAATATTTGAGAAAGAGGCCATATAATATTTTCTGATGTGTAAATATATCAACTTTGAAACTGTCACCAACCTGGGATGCAATCCATAAAATAAATCACAGCACTGAAACTCCAGGTTACAAACTAGAGCACAGTTTTATCAAATGATGTTGCTAAGCTAATTAATCTGCGCACTGACCTGGATTTGGTGTTACTGAGCGTGACTATCATTACTAATGTTTGTCTTTGTGTACTAGGGTTGTGTCGAGAGCACCATTTTGAGCTGTATAAGTAATATTGATGAGTACAGATCTGATGACAGAAATTGAAGAATTAGAACTGGAACATCAGAAGTTTATGGGCAAAGCTACTGGCTTGTAATTTCACAGGAAAATGAATGAAGAAGACTTTCTTTAAAACCAAGAAAATGTTTAAAGCTGGAACAACAAAGCCAGATTTTAGTTACCTAGTCACTATTTTAATTGTAAACGGACTAAATTGTAGAATTTAAGATAATAAAATGTGAGGCTGGATGAACACAGCAGGCCCAGCAGCATCTCAGGAGCACAAAAGCTGACGTTTCGGGCCTAGACCCTTCATCAGAGAGGGGGATGGGGTGAGGGCTCTGGAATAAATAGGGAGAGAGGGGGAGGCGGACCGAAGATGAAGAGAAAAGAAGATAGGTGGAGAGGAGAGTATAGGTGGGGAGGTAGGGAGGGGATAGGTCAGTCCAGAGAAGACGGACAGGTCAAGGAGGTGGGATGAAGTTAGTAGGTAGAGGATGGAGGTGCGGCTTGGGGTGGGAGGAGGGGATGGGTGAGAGGAAGAACAGGTTAGGGAGGCAGAGACAGGTCCACCCCTGTCTGCTTTCCGGAGAGACCACTCTCTCCGTGACTCCCTTGTTCGCTCCACACTGCCCTCCAACCCCACCACACCCGGCACCTTCCCCTGCAACCACAGGAAATGCTACACTTGCCCCCATACCTCCTCCCTCACCCCTATCCCAGGCCCCAAGATGACATTCCACATTAAGCAGAGGTTCACCTGCACATCTGCCAATGTGGTATACTGCATCCACTGTACCCGGTGTGGCTACCTGTACATTGGGGAAACCAAGCGGAGGCTTGGGGACCGCTTTGCAGAACACCTCCAGCTCGGTTCGCAATAAACAACTGCACCTCCCAGTCGCAAACCATTTCCACTGCCCCTCCCATTCCTTAGATGATATGTCCATCATGGGCCTCCTGCAGTGCCACAATGATGCCACCCGAAGGTTGCAGGAACAGCAACTCATATTCCGCTTGGGAACCCTGCAGCCCAATGGTATCAATGTGGACTTCACCAGCTTCAAAATCTCCCCTTCCCCCACCGCATCCCAAAACCAGCCCAGTTCGTCCCCTCCCCCCACTGCACCACACAACCAGCCCAGCTCTTCCCCTCCACCCACTGCATCCCAAAACCAGTCCAACCTGTCTCTGCCTCCCTAACCTGTTCTTCCTCTCACCCATCCCTTCCTCCCACCCCAAGCCACACTTACATCTCCTACCTACTAACCTCATCCCACCTCTTTGACCTGTCCGTCTTCCCTGGACTGACCTATCCCCTCCTTACCTCCCCACCTATACTCTCCTCTCCACCTATCTTCTTTTCTCTCCATCTTCAGTCCACCTCCCCCTCTCTCTCCCTATTTATTCCAGAACCCTCACCCCATCCCCCTCTCTGATGAAGGGTCTAGGCCTGAAAAGTCAGCTTTTGTGCTCCTGAGATGCTGCTGCGCCTGTTGTGTTCATCCAGCCTCACATTTTATTGTCAGAGACAGGTTGGACTGGTTTTGGGATGCAGTGGGTGGAGGGGAAGAGCTGGGCTGGTTGTGTGGTGCAGTGGGGGGAGGGGACGAGCTGGGCTGGTTTTGGGATGCGGTGGGGGAAGGGGAGATTTTGAAGCTGGTGAAGTCCACCTCACCCATCCCTTCCTCCCATTATCACAAATTGTAGAATTTAGTTGGCTCGAAATGCTGCCTGATGATAATATATATTCAAAAACGGAATTTCACTTACTTCTTTACCAAAAGTCAGTTGACTTCTTTTCGAATGCACTACACATTGAGCTCAAACATAATGGATACCTCGATTTTTATTTAAACAATATGACTCTTAGCTATTAGAAGCCATCAGTTTCTGATATTGACTGAGACTGGAGCATTCCTGGCCATTGCTTCCATTGTTCAAGTAGCTTAAATGATGGACCAGAGTCCTATGTACAGAACACCACCAAGTTTTAACAAAATAGAAGTTGCAAAAATAAATTACCCACCATCAGTTGATGTTTAACTTGGGAACTTTAAGTAACTAGATCAGTAGACGTACTTTAGCTTCAACTACCTGTATTTGATTGTGTATTTCTTTCCAAACCTCCCACATGTCCTTCACTGTTCCATAGAAAATGCTGACCCTGACTAAGGTGCTGGAGTAGCTATTCTTTGCACGACAGTCTAGATACTGTTTCCAGATTATTTGGCCACAGCCAAACCTAAAACCATTACACAATGTCTGAGCACATAATATTCAGATTATGCCCAAGAATGATGACTAGAATGAATTTCACCTTTTCTCTATACAGCTATCAACTGCAACATGACCTGAGATCAAGTATCTCAGAACAGAATGTGGATGAAACACTGGGCCACTCTGCCCTGAGTGGTCAATAGGGTGTTTCTGTTTTAGAATCTCTAATTAATACTCTCGTCCATAAGGATAAGTTTCATGTAAGGTTAAGGATGACTGTTTTAGTGCATTTCTTTTTTCTGTACTTATGTATCTTATTGTGTATTTCAGCTTGATCCTAGTATCTATGAGAGCCTGCAGAAGGAACGTGTTGAAGTTGGTGATGTGATTTACATTGAAGCAAACAGCGGGGCTGTGAAGGTAGAATTTCTAAATGGTTTCCAATCCGTAACTGAGGCCAAGTTGTTAACAAGGGACTAAATCTGTTAAATATTTACCTTTTGATTTCACCACAAGGTTAAAAGGGTATTCATCTGCCCTCTGTTGCTATTGTTTTTTGGTGAGACAAAGTTTGTAATCGATCTCTGGTTTTTGCTTTGGAAAAAGTTCAGGCACTTTGTTTATTTTTTAAAAAGAAGCATGAAATTGGGCAATAGGTAACAATGTCACACACCTAACTGAACAATTAAGTGTGTTGGACATTTGATGAAGTTTGTGTGCTGGGTTATCTATATTGATTCTATAGCTCAATGAATGAGCATTAACTTAGCTGGAGTGCAGGCAAGAAGGCAAACTATAGATTTCAAGGACGTAGCCAGTTAACTCCAGAGAAGAATAATGAGAAACCTGACCTTTATTGAAGGAAAGCAGGACAAGGACCCAATGGTTTGAAGTGGGTGGGAAAGAAAGTGTCTTTGAATTCTTAACTAGTGCAAATGAAAAGTAAACTTCCTGATCTCATTGTTCTGTTTACAACCAAATGTAGTATTTTAACTATTGATCTTACGGTTCAGGTGGTTAAACCTATTTTACAGTCATCTTTCTTTAGCTGCAGAGAATTATTATAACACGAAAAGTGGCGAATGAAAAGTGGAAGATTTTGATACACTACAACATTCCTAGTTCTAAAGTTGTTCTTAAAAATGGCTTCCTTGATGGCAAGTGATAATGGAATGAATAATCCAAAATACCAGGTTCAATCTCTGGTCAGTACTGGTCTCAGGAAGGGAGTGTTTTGGGGTGCTAAATTTAGCTTCAGTGCCTTTGGGAAAGAGACAGAGTTGTTGGCCAGAATTGTTGTCCTTGATTGCCATACAGTGATCCCTGTTGATAAAGTACACATGTATGGATATTAGTTAAAGAGCAAATTGGCTTGACTGTGATGCGTAACAATAAATATTCTTTGGACTTAGCATGTGAAAAATACTCAAAGGGATGGGAGTTAGGGGCCCATATTGTAGCAGGGATCAGTGTCTTTACCAGCGCAGGAAGGGAGAGAATTGGCAAAGAGAAAATTTAATAACCTAACTTAATTGCCTACTGTTTATTTTCAACATTATTTTTACTCTTTGCGTTACTCAAGTCATTCTCAAGGACCTTTAAATCATGAAGAAAATCTGCTGTACTCTTTATCAGGACAAGTTGTCAGTTGCTGGGACACCAGCTACAAAGACTTCAACATGTTCAGTGAACTGTAGTTAATATTATCTGTAGCATCGGGTCTTTTAGTAAAAAGAGCAAATTTAGAGGTAGTATTATCTAAGGAGAAGAAGAAAGCCGACTTACTGGGAAGTTAACTTGTTTTGCAAGGTCAAGGATGGACAGCTAGGTTGGCTTTGCTTGCTAAATGTGAGCGAGAGAGTTGCAATGTGTTGACTAAAGCCTGTCAATGCTGTAATTGTGTATTGGTGCCCTCCCCACTCCATTGTCTTTCTTTCAGCCTGAAGTCTGGCAGGTAATCTGACAGCACACCTGTTTTAGTCCTGCTTATCCTGGACTTTCTTCACAGAGGCAGGGCAGGTGTGATACATACGCCACGGAATTTGACCTTGAAGCTGAAGAGTATGTTCCCCTGCCAAAGGGTGATGTCCATAAGAAGAAAGAGATCATTCAGGATGTGACTCTGCATGATCTAGATGTGGCAAACGCAAGACCTCAGGTAATGAACAAGGCTTGTGACCCTTGATCACTTCACATAAAAGAGAATAGCAAACAAATGTTTGAATATGAGATCTGAAAATGCTTGCAGTGGCAAATACATTATGGTTAAAATAGTACTGGAATTAAATGCTTTAACTTGCACCTGTACGTTTTACATCAAAACACCACCAAAGTGTTTTCATGCAATTAACTTTTGTTGGATTTGTACTCTTTCTTATCTTCTAATGGGGCAGTCTTTCTGCACTAGTAAGGTCTCCAAATGCTGCTAATGCAGTGAATGGCCAGTGAGGAATATGGGGCGTGGGAGCAGAAGAACACCATTTGGCCCTTCGATCTCATCCACTATTTCAATGTGATAATGTCTGATCTGGTCTTTACTTTGCTGTCCCGTAGTCCTTCACTCCCTTATATATCAAAAATCTGCCTTGAAAAATTTGAATGACTCCCACTGTTTTCTGAGGAATATAGTTAGACGTTTTGAAATAATGTGACTAAGACAGTGCACTGTAGACCAGACGTGATCTCACCAAGGCACTTTACAGCTGCAGCAAAATTTCCCTTGTCCCGTTTCACTGGCATCAAAAAGGCAACATTCGACTTGTCTTCCTGATCACTTGCTGTACCTGCAAACACTTGGTAATTCGTATACCAGTACAACCAAATCATTGTGTATCCCCAAGTTTTGCAGTCTCTCTCCATTCAAGTAGTACACTTTTTCTGTTCTTGCAAAAATGGACATGTTCATATTTTCTGAGATTGTAAATTATCTGCCTTTTTTTTGTCCATTTGCTTAATTTTTCTGAATCCATTTACAGACTTTCTACCAACTCTTCACAATGTACACTCTTACCTAGCTTGGTAGCTAAATTTTCTAGTGACACCATATATTGGTCATCATCCACATCATGGATATAGATTGTGAAAAGGTGATTCCCCAACTCTGATCTTTGCCGCACTCTGTAGCTACAGCTTGCCACCTCTTTAAAAAGACCCATTTATATGTATTCTCTGCTTCTGATTAGCTACTCAACCCTGCGTACCCTTTCATCTTGTCTGCTATTGCTGTCTTCTGTTTGTTTACTCAGTCCCTTCCTGCCACAAACTGCTCATCATTGCCCAAATTCCTACTATCAATTGGCTCCTTTTTTTCACTTTGATATACCATATCTCTTACGTGATTCCTTATCCCACCATTTAATTTTAAACATTCTCTACCACTTCTGTTAAACAATTTACAAGAACACTGGTTGCAGCATGGCTCAGATGAAGCCTGATCTAAAGCTATAGCTCCCACTTTTTCCCAGTACTCTATGCTGGCTCAAAATCCTGGAACTCCATTCCTATATCTGGAGCCTTGTGTTCAGTTTTGAGGAGAAAGCGGGATCAGGCCATTTAGTTGGACCATCAGCCATGATCATGATGAATGGCTCGAGGAGCCAAATGGCCTCATTCAGCTCCTGTCTTCTATATTTCTATGTTTCTTTATCTGAGGAAGGATGTTCTGGCTATGGACAGAGTGCAACGATGGTTTACCAGACTGATTTCTGGAAGGCAGAAGTGAGATATGAGGAGAGATTTGATGAATTAAGACTGTAATCATTGGAGTTTAGAAAAAATGAAGAGGCTTTTCATTGAAACCTATAAAATTCTACCAGGACTAGACAAGGTGAACACATGAAGAATGTTGCTGATGATTGAGGAATGCAGACCTGGGGGTCACATTCTAAATATTTGGATGTAGGCCATTTAGGACAGCGAAGAAGAGAAATTTCTTCACCCAGAGTGTGTTGAGCCTCTAGAATTCTTTACCACAGAAAGCAATTGAGGTCAAAAGGTTAAGAAAGAAGGCTCTTGAGGAAGCCCTTGCAGATGGAAGTATAAAAGGTACAAGAAGAAAATGGCAACAATACTCAGTTTTGGATGATCAGCCGTGATCATATTGAATAGCAGAGCAGGCTCCTGTTTTCTGTTTCTAGCAGCGTTGTGGGTGTACCTTTACTAAATAGACTGCAGCGGCTCAGAAAAGCTCCATGCCACCAACTTCTCAAGGGCAAGTAAGAATAAGTAATGTATGCTAGCCAAGCCAGTGACACCCACATCCCATGAATGAGAGAATTTTTAAAAATTAGATGTTAAAAGTATGGTTATTACCTCATATTCCAGCAAAACACTGAGTTACTTATGGGGCCAATACAGGAGGAACCACCAGATTTTGAGACTGTAAAGAGCAAGGGAGTAGTTTAGAACATTGACAGTATTATGGCAATTAAATGACCAAAGATAAGGCAATTTGGAATATGGAAGTGTCTTAGAAGTGAATTGGATGATTCCCTTCCACTGGGTCATGACGAAAGGATGGAGTTAGATGATACAAGTAAGAAATGCAGAGAAGTGGTCAAATTTGAGATGTCCGTGTTTATGTAGAGGTTGAGGGAAGAATGTTGAGGCGCGAGTACAGTGATTTGAGATGGAAAGTGAAGCCACCTAGGATTAAGGGTGTTGTGCAAAAGAATGGAATGAAAAAAACCTTGGTGAGAAACTCCAGCTCAGGCTTAGGAAATGGTAGAGAATGAAGAAAGCATAAAATATAGTGAGGTGCTCACTGGAGTCTTGATTAGGAAGAGGCTCTATTTAGGAGAGCTTAATAGCGGAGACATTAGGCTGGAACTATATAAAAGTCGCCCACAGCTAGAATATGGTGTGCAGTTCTGGAGGCTACCCATTTGAAGGGATATGACTTCACTGGAGAGAGTGCAGAGATTTACCAGGATGTTGCCCAGGCTGGAGAGTTTTAGTTATGAAGAGATAGAATAGACTGGGATCTTTTTGGGAGCAGAGAAAACTGAGAGGGAACTTGATTGAATGTATAAAACTATGATGGATGGAGATAGGGTAGATAAAAAGGAGCATTTCCAATGTTGGAGGTTGGACAGTTAAGTGTATACTAATCTTATGCAGTGTGTTTTCAAATTATTGTTTGGACAGCATGTGTAAATGTAACAGTGATAATGGGAACTGCAGATGCTGGAGAATCCAAGATAATAAAATGTGAGGCTGGATGAACACAGCAGGCCCAGCAGCATCTCAGGAGCACAAAAGCTGACGTTTCGGGCCTAGACCCTTCATCAGAGAGTGGGATGGGGTGAGGGTTCTGGAATAAATAGGGAGAGAGGGGAAGGCGGACCGAAGATGGAGAGAAAAGAAGATAGGTGGGGAGGTAGGGAGGGGATAGGTCAGTCCAGGGAAGACGGACAGGTCAAGGAGGTGGGATGAGGTTAGTAGGTAGGAGATGGAGGTGCGGCTTGGGGTGGGAGGAAGGGGTGGGTGAGAGGAAGAACAGGTTAGGGAGGCAGAGACAGGTTGGACTGGTTTTGGGATGCAGTGGGTGGAGGGGAAGAGCTGGGCTGGTTGTGTGGTGCAGTGGGGGAAGGAGAGATTTTGAAGCTGGTGAAGTCCACATTGATACCATTGGGCTGCAGGGTTCCCAAGCGGAATATGAGTTGCTGTTCCTGCAACCTTCGCGTGGCATCATTGTGGCACTGCAGGAGGCCCATGATGGACATGTCATCTAAAGAATGGGAAGGGGAGTGGAAATGGTTTACGACTGGGAGGTGCAGTTGTTTATTGTGAACCGAGCGGAGGTATTCTGCAAAGCGGTCCCCAAGCCTCCGCTTAGTTTCCCCAATGTAGAGGAAGCCACACCGGGTACAGTGGATGCAGTATACCACATTGGCAGATGTGCAGGTGAATCTCTGCTTGATGTGGAAAGTCATCTTGGGGCCTGGGATAGGGGTGAGGGGGGAGGTGTGGGGGCAAGTGTAGCATTTCCTGCGGTTGCAGGGGAAGGTGCCAGGTGTGGTGGGGTTGGAGGGCAGTGTGGAGCGAACAAGGGAGTCAAGGAGAGAGTGGTCTCTCCGTAAAGCAGACAGGAGTGGGGATGGAAAAATGTCTTGGGAGGTGGGGTCGGATTGTAGATGGCGGAAATGTAATCTTGCTTCACCAATTATTTTTTCAGATTTTCAGTTTGTGAATTTTACCTTTTTATCTCTGCAGTAAATATTCCACATTCAAGTCCACATTTGCCCATGACAGCGGGATCTATCTAGACTAAATTGACTTTCATTCTTTAACTTCTGTTTATCCAGGGAGGTCAAGACATCCTGTCCATGATGGGTCAGCTAATGAAACCAAAGAAAACCGAAATTACAGGTATTTCTCCCAGCAAATGTTAAATGCTGCACTAGGCTTAAGCATGCAGTTCTGGAGATCCAAACGCACTTTCTTCCTGACCATTTGATTACAGTGCCCTTTTGGTGTTTTTTAAAGGTTTCAGATGGGCGTGCAATCCACCAATTGATATCTTGCAGATCCTGATAAAAGATTTAAAAACAGGAGTCTCTTGATTTGTGCTTTTTTATCTTTAAGCAATATTTTAAAAAGCTACTAAATCTAAATGCCGAGATAATGGGAACTGCAGATGCTGGAGAATCCAAGATAATAAAATGTGAGGCTGGATGAACACAGCAGGCCAAGCAGCATCTCAGGAGCACAAAAGCTGATGTTTCGGGCCTAGACCCTTCATCAGAGAGGGGGATGGGGTGAGGGTTCTGGAATAAATAGGGAGAGAGAGGGGGAGGCGGACCGAAGATGGAGAGTAAAGAAGATAGGTGGGGAGGTAGGGAGGGGATAGGTCAGTTCAGGGAAGACGGACAGGTCAAGGAGGTGGGATGAAGTTAGTAGGTAGAGGATGGAGGTGTGGCTTGGGGTGGGAAGAAGGGATGGGTGAGAGGAAGAACAGGTTAGGGAGGCAGAGACAGGTTGGACTGGTTTTGGGATGCAGTGGGTGGAGGGGAAGAGCTGGGCTGGCTGTGTGGTGCAGTGGGGGGAGGGGACGAACTGGGCTGGTTTAGGGATCCGGTGGGGGAAGGGGAGATTTTGAAGCTTGAGAAGTCCACATTGATACCATAAGGCTGCAGGGTTCCCAAGCGGAATATGAGTTGCTGTTCCTGCAACCTTCGGGTGGCATCATTTTGGCACTGCAGGAGGCCCATGATGGACATGTCATCTAGAGAATGGGAGGGGGAGTGGAAATGGTTTTCGACTGGGAGGTGCAGTTGATTGTTGCGAACCGAGCGGAGGTGTTCTGCAAAGCGGACTTCTCGAGCTTCAAAATCTCCCCTTCCCCCACCACATCCCTAAACCAGCCCAGTTCGTCCCCTCCCCCCACTGCATCCCAAAACCAGTCCAACCTGTCTCTGCCTCCCTAACCTGTTCTTCCTCTCACCCATCCCTTCCTCCCACCCCAAGCCGCACCCCCATCTCCTACCTACTAACCTCATCCCACCTCCTTGACCTGTCCGTCTTCCCTGGACTGATCTATCCCCTCCCTACCTCCCCACCTATACTCTCTCCACCTATCTTCTTTTCTCTCCATCTTCGGTCCGCCTCCCCATCTCTCCCTATTTATTCCAGAACCTTCACCCCATCCCTCTCTCTGATGAAGGGTCTAGGCCCGAAACGTCAGCTTTTGTGCTCCTGAGATGCTACTTGGCCTGCTGTGTTCATCCAGCCTCACATTTTATTATCTTAAATCTAAATGCCCTTTATTCTACCAGTAATTTGTTGTGCGTTTTAACAGTGCACACTATCCCCAGATTTGTGGTTTTCCTCAGCATGTTATGGTAATTTTCACTTTTTAATGTTCTAATGCAGAAATGTGGACTGTTGAGAAAAGGCCAAGAATTGATAGAAATTCTGTTTGGCTACGCAATGTTAATGTAAAATGATTTGTATTTTAGTAGATTGTCAGAAAATTAGGAGCACATTTTTCAAATTTACATTTCTTTTCAACATCAGAGGTATATACGTACCAGTTGCTATGCTCATTAGCAGCTGAGGGCAAGCTGAAGGCTGTTTAGCCCATCGAAGCTTGTCATCTAACATTTTGAATGCCTCAAGCCTTTGACATTATTATCTTACTGAGTAGATTATAGAAAACCTTTCACTCTCAGTAAGGAATTATTAATATCAATTTTTAATGTACTTTGAGCTAATTTAAATTTACACCCTACTGCCTGACTTGCTTTGAAATAATATTAGAATCATGGAAGTTACAGAACAGAGCATTACTGAGCCCCTTGCATCTATGGCAATGTTAGCATTTCAACTCAAGCAATCTCCTATAATAACTTTTCCCTGCACTGTTTTATTCTCTTCCTTTATAAATACACATCTACTTCTCTTTTTAGATATGTCATAGATTCTTCTTCAGTAACCACTTGTGGTGAAGTTTTTCATGATCTACTATTATGCTTCTAACTTTCGTCTTTCCAATAATTTTATGCATTCTTTTAATATCTTGTATGCCTAGATGAGGTGACCCCATAACCATCTCTTGTCTGTAGAATTTCAGCTTCTCCGATCTCTCTTCATAACCTACCTCTTTGTTTTTGGAATAAGTCTAAATGGTCTCCATTTTTACCATTGCACAAATGGTGGCTGATAGCAACTTCTGCTGCTGACCACAGTACCTATTTTCAATACGGTGGTGGGGAAGGGCAGAGATGGGGTGCATTTCACACGTATGGATTGCCCAAAGGCAGCTAACCAAATAAATCAGCGGCTGCTTTTGGGAAATGCACATGTGCATCAGGTCTGAGCTTTGTACATCCTTTTGAATGTCCACGGTCATCACCTTTTGCCTTTGCCTCTGAGCATTCACATAATGTGTTCCACTTGCTCCTCCTCGCCCTCTGCCTGCAGTCTAAATAATACAACTTTCCAACTCTCTTCCCTCCAAAGGAGCCATATTGGACTCTACGCTAACACTGGTCCTCTCTCCACAAACGCTGCCAGCCCTGAGTTTCTGTAGCCCTTTCTGTTTTTGTTTCAGATTTCCAGCACCTGCGGTATTTTACTTTTATATAGATGTTGAATTTTCACCATGAATTAGAATAAATGGACATATGTAGCTCAAGAAATATAAATGTAATAAGTTTTTAATGAATCTTTCTTTTTTCCAACATGACCTGTACAATAGAAACTTAAAACTTCTACATGGGCAAAAGGTGGTGGTTTGGGGGAGTATTTTGGCATTAGTTGTTGTTAGGTTGGCACAGGGACTATAAACTACTATGGGGGATTTGTCAAGGGATGTATGTTGAAATGGAAGATATGAGAGTTATAGAGTTGTACAGGGCTGTTGTAGATTGCCGTAGGGTCCATAGTGGAGCATTGGCAGAGAGGCATAGGTTGACATGAATGTAGGATGGGCACAGGGGCTTGGGCTAGCAGGATGAAGGGTACAGGACATTGGGGAGCAAAGATGGGACATGGGGAGTGAGAGTGATGAAGAGATCCTTACTTGAGAAAGCATGTGCTGGCATTGAAGGAGTTGCAGAGGAGGTTCACTAGATTGATTCCAGATTGAGAGGATTGGATTATGAGGAGAGATTGAGTAGACTGGGTAAAAACTGAAAAACTGTGGATGCTGTAAATCAGGAACAAAAATAGAAGTTTCTGGAAAAGCTCAGCATTGGTGGAGAAAAATCAGTTAACGTTTCGGGTTGGTGACCCTTCCTCAGAACGGAGGAACACCGGACCCAAAATATTAACTGATTTTTCTTCACAAATGCTGCCAGACCTGCTGCACTTTTCCAGCAACTTCTGTTTTTGTTCTTGAGTAGACCGAGACTCTACTCAATGGAATTTAGAAAAGTGAGGTGTGATCTAATAGAAACATATAAAATGCTGAAGGAAATAGATAAGACAGAAGCAGAGAGGTTGTTTCCACTGGTGAATGAAACTAAAACTAGGGGGCACATCCTCAAAACAAGGGGAGCAGATTTAACATTGAGTTGAGAAGGAACTTCTTCACCCAGAGGGTTGTGAATCTGTGGAATTCCCTGCCCAGTGAAGCAGTTGAGGCTAGATTAGATTCCCTACAGTGTGGAAACAGGCCCTTTGGCCTAACAAGTCCACGCCGCCCCTTGAAGCATCCCGCCCAGACCCATCCCCTTATAACCCACACACCCCTGAACACTACTGGCAATTTAGCATGGCCGATCCACCTAGCCTGCACATCTTTGGACTGTGGGAGGAAACCGGAGCACCCGGAGGAAACCCACACAGACACGGGGAGAGTGTGCAAACTCCACAGTCACCCAAGACTGGAATCAAACCCGGGCCCCTGGTGCTGTGAGGCTGCAGTGCTAACCACTGAGCCACCGTGCCACCCTTATCAATAATATGTTGATAATTTTGTCATCTGATGTACCAAAAGTTTTCATTTGTTGCTATTGATCTTATTTTCAATTTGATGGTTCTGTTAAACAAACAACCTAAGTGTTTCTGAAAGGAATTGATTCATCTTCTGTTCCTATAGCTCAGCCTTCAATTACAAACAGCCCAAATCCAGTTATTGCCTCTGTATCCAAGATGAGCTCAGCACCAAGCACTGTAATGGAAGAATACTTGTTTATTTCATACTCTAATCCCAGTTCCATTTTCTGCCCTGAGTTCTCATGGAGTTTACTTTTATTGAAAAAATTGACAATTTTCAGTAGCTTTCTGAATTCCCAAATAAAGAGTACTGTAAGAAGTTCTGCTGATAGTTTGGCGAGTTTAGGCCTGATACATTGCAGTGTGTTTTCTGTCAGAACAGTAAAGTGCCTTTACCCAGAAGGTAGATGGGTATCCTCCAAAAATATTTGAGTGATTGTATGAGCCACAAGCTAATCCTCTCTGTTTTCATTCCCTATCAGTGGGCCTGTGTGGGAATTTCTGGTATCACAAAGATTGATGCCCTGCTGTATTTGGGTTCATGAGCTGGAACCCAGATCCTTGCACTTGGTGTACATCCTTTTCACTTCATCATTTCTGTTTTCCTCTCTGTTCCACTTTTACAGTTTTTGTCCTTCTGAGCTTCAAGACCATTGTTTCTTCTGTATTATGTTGCTGTGATACCGTGTTGCGTTAGCCTCATTAACAAATTGCTCATACATAGAGGGTACTGAAGCTCTGCATTTCTGCTGAAACCCAATCTCTCTACCAGTTCACTTTGACAATTGTTATTGAATCTGAATCTGGATGTGGTCTTATTGTTTATCTTCTGATTGCCCAAAGGAGTAGTAACTTGATTAATGGAATATGAAAATCTTTGAGTCTGTGTTTTAGTACCACATTCTGTAGTTCACTTGTCTGTTTAAATTGTAGTGGCAGTTATAGTATAACGTCCATCATGGGACCTGCAGAGGTGAATTGGTGATGTGCATGACTTTACCCTATCTGGAGATGCTCATGACCCTTTGTGTGTTAGTATGATTCAATGTTCTGAAGAAAACCTTTTTTGAATTATTTCTGACCTTCTAAAATGAAATAATAACTTCTTAATTGCAGACAAACTGAGAGGTGAGATTAACAAGGTTGTTAACAAATACATCGATCAAGGCATTGCTGAGCTGGTTCCAGGAGTTCTCTTCATTGATGAAGTTCCTATGCTTGACATAGAATGTTTCACTTACCTGCACCGAGCACTCGAGTCCAGCATTGCTCCCATCGTTATTTTTGCTACTAATCGAGGAAACTGTGTTGTTAGGTAAGATAATTGTGGAATTCAAAATGTATTGTCATTCCCTCCTCATGGATATCTTGGTGCAGTGGCAGAATTTTTTTTTAATCTTTGTATATGCACATCTACATTGATGCATCTATATATCAGCCTATTCATTGATAAGATTGAAACATGAACATATGTGTTTAAATCAACAGACAAAAGATTATAGTTTGAGATTTGGATCCCCTCTTACAAGGACATTTGAGGACAGCTGTTCAATTTACTACTGCACCTGATTTGGCTTTCAAATACTCTAGGAATTAGCTCCACTTTCACTAACTGGTAGTATAGTTCGTGTATTGAACACTCTGGGTGAATAATTCTCAAAGTCTGGCTTCGAATTGTGATTTCATAATTTGAACTATGCGCCCTTGTCCTCTTGTCACAGTTTAGATACAAAAACATAAATATAGGACCAGGAGCAGGCCGTTCAGCCCATTGAGCCTGCTCTGCCATTCAATATGATCACGGCTGACCATCCAACTCGGTACCCTGTTCTTGCTTTCACTTTACGTCCTTCGATCCCTTGAGCTTTATCAATCACCTTCTTTCAAACATTGAAAGTTTTGACCTCAACTACTTTCTGTGGCAGAAAATTTCACCAGCTCACCACTGTCTGGTTGAAGGAATTTCACCTCATCTCAGTCCTAAATTGTCTACCCTATATCCTTAGATTATGACACTTGGATCCCTGGTTGTAGACTCCCCAGTCATTGTAACATCATTCCTCCATTTACTCTGTCTATTCCTGTTAGTATTTTATAGGGTTCTGTATGATTTCCCCCTTATTCTTCTAAACTCTAACGAAGATAGAATCATAGAGGTATACAACACGGACACCAACTCTTCAGTTCAATATTCCGCTGACCAATATCCTAAATTAATCTAGTCTCGTTTGCCAGCATTTGGCCCATATCCTCTAAACCTTCCTATTCACATACCCATCCAGATGCCTTTTAAATGTTATAATTGTACCAGCCTCCACCACTTCCTCTGGCAACTCATTCCATTCATGCACCACCCTCTCTGTGGAAAAAGTTGACCCTTGGGTCCCTTTTTAGATCCTTCCCTTCTCCCTTTAAACCTATGCCCTATAGTTTTGGACTCCTAGTCCTAACCAATCCAGCCTGTCTCAAATGTCAGAGATAACAAAGTGTGAAGCTGGATGAACACAGCAGGCCAAACAGCATCTCAGGAGCACAAAAGCTGACGTTTCGGGCCTAGACCCTTCATCAAGGGTCTAGGCCCAAAACGTCAGCTTTTGTGCTCCTGAGATGCTGCTTGGCCTGCTGTGTTCATTCAGCTTCACACTTTGCAGATGCTGGAGAGTCCAAGAATACAGTTCCCATTATCTCTCTCTCTCAAATGTCAGTCCTGCTATCCTAGGAATCGGCCCTGTAAACCTTCATTGCAGTCCTCCACCAGCCAAAACATCTCTCTTTAGATAAGGGGACCAAACCTGCATACTCTAGATGTGGTCCCGCCAGGGCTCTATATTATTAGAGCAAGGCATCCCTGCTCCTGTACTCGAATCCCCTCACTATGAAGGCTGTGAACATACCACATGCCTTGTTCACCACCTGATGCACCTGCATGCTGACTTCTAACAACTGAAATTTTCTGAAGAGTCTGAGCCCAAAACATCAGCTTTCCCGCTCCTGTGATGCTGCTTGACCTGCTGTGTTCATCCAGCTCTACACCTTGTTATCTAATATTAGAGAGTTGTCTGCTTCTGCTCAAAAATGCCACAAGACTTCTGAAGGTGGTTCAGTTAGTCTTCAAAAACTGTCACTTATGAGAATGCAACCTTCCTCCAGGTAAAATAGGCTATGGGTGGCTGATCTCATTGACTGACTGTAACAAACGCGCAAAGTTCTAGAACATTCTGGCAGCAGCTATGGATAGAGAAACAAAAATCAATGTTTTGAGCCTGATATATTTTAATCTGAAATAATAATTCTTCAGAACCATCATATCAGCCTTAAATTATTAATGTTGTTTCACTATGCCAGATCTGCTGAGTTTCATCCGAACTT
Source organism: Stegostoma tigrinum (assembly GCF_030684315.1). Lineage (NCBI taxonomy): Eukaryota > Metazoa > Chordata > Chondrichthyes > Orectolobiformes > Stegostomatidae > Stegostoma > Stegostoma tigrinum. Next base: position 5,229,783 of record NC_081364.1, read on the forward strand.
TCTATCTTAACATCAAATCCCCACATTCACAGTGCTTATATTCTAGTGATTAATTCACATGTAAGCAATGTGGTTATGAGTTAGAAGGGAACACAGTTGTGCAAATACTTAATTAATGATTTAAAAAGAGGACATAATCTGAAAGCTTTTCACCTTGCGCCGATCGGGACCAAATCTCAAAAGTAGTCTATGTTACATGGTATTTAACTGTTCCATAGTGTGTTCTTCATGACTGTGTGCCTTTATTAATAATAGTCCACTTTGCATCCAGTTAACTACCCTCTTCTTGCATGTATAAGTAGTTGTTTTCTTTGAGATTAGTCCTTGCAGTTCTGTCCAGATGAATATGTCAAAAATCTTTGGCATTTTTTTTTCACAATAAATACTCAAGGTCCATACAATCAAGTACAATTCAAAAACCACTCAATTGCAAGAGGAAATCTGTGTGGGCAGAATAAATTTGAAGGGAATGGGCATTTTATTTGATAATTCACAATTTTCTTCTTTAGACTTGCCTTTGAATCTTGTTCAGACTGACCATCCCAAGTCTCATCTTAATAAAAGTCATGTGCAAGATCATTCAGTGGAATATCATTACATTTTCTCGTGGTAGGGATTTAGACCAATGAAATGAATTTGATTGCTACAAAATGCAATCTCTCTTTGCACGTGCTAGAGAAGAAATGACATCAGAAAATAAATGAGTGGTAACAGCTACTGTCTGAAAGGCTGTAAGGTGAACTTTTCTTCAGTGGTGGGTACGTTGTTGGTGGGGAATCGGAGGGACTGGATCCACATGCATTTGGAAAGGCAAGGACTGATTAGGTATAACCAACATGGCTTTGTATATGGGAAAGCATGTCTCACTAACTGAATTGAGTTTTTTGAAACGGTGACAAAGAAAATTGATGAACAGTGGGTCAAAACAAAGTTGCTGGAAAAGCTCAACAGGTCTGGCAGCATCTGGGAAGGAAATAACAGAGTTAATGTTTCGGGTCCGGTGACCCTTCCTCAGAACTGATGGTGGCTGGGAAAATGTCAGTTTATATGCAGAAAATAGGGAGGTGGGTGGGATAGGGAATAAACAATTGGATAGAGCCCAAACAGAGAGAAAGACAGTTGACAGACAAAGGAGTTGCTAACGCTCAGTCTGAGAGGGTGAATAGTTGTTAATGGGGATTGTTGGTGACTAACAACAGTGGGTGTGTAATAGCAGGCTATGTGGTAGCAAGACCTGGTGTGTGGGGTGGGGGACTGGGACAGGGGAGAGTTTGGGCCCAAAAATTATTGAACTCAATATTGAGTCCAGAGGGTTGTAGGGTCCCCAAGTGGAAAATGAGGTGTTGTTCCTCCAACTTGCATTGGGCTTCGCTGGAACACTGCAGCAAGCCAGAAACAGAGATTTTGGCCAGGGGGCAGGGTCGTGTGTTAAAGTGGCAGGCAACAGCTAGTCCAGGGTCTTTTTATGAGCAGAACGTAGATGTTCTCCGAAGCGGTGGCCAAATCTATGCTTCGTTTCCGCAATATAGAGGAGACCACATTGTGAGCAGCGAATGCAGTAGACTAGACTCTGGGAAGTGCAGGTGAAGTGTTGCTTCACCTGGAAGGTCTGTTGGGGCCCTTGGATACTGGGGAGGGAGGAGGTAAATGGGCAGATGTTGCACCTTCGCCGGTTTCAGGGGAAGGTGCTGTAGGGCTGTGGGGATGTGTTGGGGGTGAAAGAAGTGTGGACCAGGGTGTCCCAGAGGGAACAGTCCCTGCAGAAAGCAGACAAGGGAAGGGAGAGGAATATGTGTCTAGTGGTGACATCTCGCTGAAGGCGGTGAAAATGGCGTCTGATGATCTTCTGAATGTGGATGCTGGTGGTATGGTAGGTGAGGATAAGGGAAACCCCATTGCTGTTGCAGGAGGGAAGAGAAGAGGTGAGAGCGGAAGTGTGGGAGATGGGTTGGATTTGGTCGAGGGCCCTGTTGACAACGGAGGTGGGGAAATGTCGGTTGGGGAAGAAGATGAACATTTCGGAGGCTCCATTGTTGAAGTTGGCCTCGTCCGAACATATGCGACGGAGACTGAGGAACTGAGAGAATGGGATGGAGTCTTTACAGGAAGCAGGGTGTGAGGAAGTATAGTCCAGATAGTTGTGGGAGGCAGTGGGTTTGTAATGGATATTAGTGGCCAGTTTATCCCCAGAAATGGAAACAGAAATGTTGAGGAAAGGAAGGAAGGAGTCAGAGATAGACCGGGTGAAAGTCAGGGCAGGGCAGAAATTGAAGGTGAAATTGATGAAGTTTTCCAATTCCAGACGAGAGAGGGAAGCAGCACCGATGATTTCATCGATGTGTTGGAAAAAGAATTGTGGGTGGGGGCCAGAAGAGGCTGGAACAAGGCATGTTCCACGTACCCCATGAACAGACAGGCATAACCAGGGCCCATGCGGGTACCCATGGCAACCCCTCTTACCTGAAGAAAATGAGAGGAGTTGAAAGAGTTGTTGAGGACAATCTCGGCCGAGCGGAGGAGGGTGGTGGTGGGTGGGCATGATTCAGGTCTTTGCTGCAGGAAGAAGCGGAGAGCCCTAAGACTGCCCTGGTGGGGAATGGATGTGTAAAGGGATTGCACATCCATGGTAACGAGGGGGTGGCTGGAACTGGTAAACTGGAAGTTTTGAAATTGATGTAAGGTGTCAGAGGAATCATGGATGTATGTGGGTAGGGATTGGACCAGGGGAAGAAAACTGAGTTGAGGTAGGAAGAGATGAATTCTGTGGGGCATGAGCAGGCTGAAACAATGGGTCTGCCTGGGCAGTCCTGTTTGTGGATTTTTGGCAGGAGGTAGAAACAAGCTGTGCGTTGTTGGGGGGCTATTTGTTTGGAAGTGGAGGAGGGTGGGGTGAGACCACCGGATGAAATGAGAACAGTGGACATTCTACGAAGGTTTCAATAAGGTTCCTCATGGTAGACTGGTTATAAGGTTGGATCACGTGGGATCCAGAAGGAGCTAGCCAATTTGAAATAAAATTGGCTTGAAGGTAGAAGACAGATGGTGGTGGTCAAAAAGATGCTTTTCAGACTGAAGGCCTGTGTCTAGCGATATGGCACAAGGATTGGTGCTGGGTCCACTGCTATTCATCGTTTATATAAATGACTTGGATGTGAATATGGTTATAAAGTTTACCCATGACACCAAAATTGGTGGTGCGCTGGATAGTGAAGAAGATCATCCAGAGTACAGCAGGACCTTGATCAGATTGGGCAATGGGCTTAGCAGTGCAGCATGGACTTCAGTATAAATAAATGTGAGGTATTGCATTTTAGGAAGACAAATCAGGGCAGGACTTGTACAGTTCATGATAGGGCCTTGGGGAGTCTTGCTGAACAAAGAGACTTGGAGCTGCAGATGCATTGTTCCTTGAAAGTGAAGTTGCAGGTAGATAGGGTGGTGAAGAAGGCATTTAGCTCGTGTGCGAATTGCAACGTCATGTTGTGGCTGTACGGAACATCGGTGAAGCCAGTTAGAATTTTAGAATACTGCATTCAGTTTCTGGTTGCCTTTCCATAGGAATGTTGTAAAACTTGAGAGGATGCAGAAAAGATTTACAAGAATGTTGTGAGGACTGGAGGGTTTGAGTTATAGGGAGAGTCTGAACAGGGGTTCCAGGGGCTTTTTTCCTTGAAGCATCAGAGACTGAGGGTTGATCTTAGAGATTTATAAAATCATGAGGTGTGCGTATAGGCTGAATAGCCAAGTAGGAGAATTCAAAACTAGAGGGCCTAGATTTAAAGTGAGAGGGACCTTAAAGGCAACTTTTTCATACAGAGCATAGTGCATGTATCAAACAAGCTGCCAAAGGAAGTGGTGGAGGCTATTGCAGTTACAACATTTAAAGGATGGGTATATGAATAGGAAGGTTTTGAGGGATATGGGCGAAATGATGTCAAACGGGACTAGGTCAGATTGGGATGTCTATTCAGCACAGATGAGTTAGATTGAAGAGTCTTATTTCTGTACCGTATGACTCTAACCCATTGTAAAGTTAACTGTTGGATCTTAAGCCCCATGTTGGCCAGTCCAAAAGCCTAAGTGGTATGTTTAACTCCCATTTAATTCTATGTACTTTTTATGCTGTGTAGGAATTTAGCATCTACAGTTAATATAATGGTGAGGGTGTTATCCTTTTTATTTACTTGTTTTAAAAACTTTAATTCCAACTACCTTACACACTTGAGTTGCAGACACTTGTTGAACTTGTGTTCTATTCATAGTTACCCACCAGTATTTCTCTTTGCTCATTGTGAACATGGTAGCTCCCTTGACTTCTGTGAAATGCGAGACTAGTTGAGGAAGAATAGGATAACATCAAAGCATCAGCATTTGGTGGACCAATTGGGCTCAGTGGCCCACCATTGTGCTGTAGATTCTATCTAATTCGGGGAGCTGTTAATATGAAGACAACGCTGTGCTGCTTTAAGTCCCAGCATACTGATCCTCAGATCAGACCTTGTCACCTCCTTGTGTTCATTCTCCTTCTCTTGCGACTTCTCTCCCTCTCTCTGTTCTGAAAGCACCATCACTCATGAGGGTGCAGTCCCTAGATGCTGTAGCCATTTGGTGCCTCACCTCAGTCAGTGGTTATATTTAATGTGTGAGCCCCAATGATCATAGAATCGCAGAGTAGAGTCATAGATAATCAATGATAACTTTACAAAAATCACAAATGGGTCACATTTGATCAAATGTAAAAAGAAATGTGTAGTAAGATTCTAAAATTCCTCCCTGAAGCCCTCAGCTGCTTGGTTTCTTTGACACAACTTGTCATCTCCATCCAAAAGATGCAGTGAGCCTTGCGTAAGCGTGAAACTATCAAAATATGAACAGAAAAGGCCGGAGAAATTCAGCAGATAGAGAAACAGTTAACATTTTGAATCCACTAGCCCTCCAGAACTGAAGAGAGGTGGAAAAGAAATGGAATCTATGTTATTGGAAAGGGCAGATGGCAAGCAGATCAGAAGTACAGGTCAGAAAGATTAAAGCTGTACAGAAACCCTGTCCAGTTTCTCTTCCCAATAACAAACCCATCACCGCTTGAATTTTTTTATTCCATGGATCGTTCCAGTTGAGATCAGGTAACTTTTTGCATTACTTGAAATGAGCTGGTCTGAGTAGATCAGTACCATCTGCCAGAGTGTGTCATGACAGGAGACGTCATTTAGATAGTGTAGAGGTGCTCACAATTTTCAGCTCTCTTATGACTGAATATTGTTGCACAGTAGCTGGCACAAGGATGTGTCTTACCAATTATGCTATCAATTCTGCTAATTAATTTTATGGAGTCTTTGTTGGTCAATGAATGGATGAAGCAGATAGGAGATGCTTGTAATGTGTTAACATAGCACCATCTAGTGGTTCAGTTCTGCTTTTTAAAATATTGTGTGCTACAAAAACAAAGATTTCTTTGAACTCTAGCAGTGTCAGTATTGAGATGGATTGAGTCTGCTTGAAATTTTAATCTATATGTAAATTTCATGTAATATAATTAACTAAATGGAATTACTGGGACTCGACAGCTTTTACATACAATTTATAATTCAATTCATAATCTGAATGGGAAATAGTCTATTTAAATAGCTGTTCTGTTACGTTTTTTTTAAAAGACAAATGCTTTCTCCTGAAACTGATGTGGAATTTCAGGCATGTTGCCAAATGATTTGTAGCTTTCATCCAGTTAAGGATTGTTCATTTATTTTAATCTTTTTGTGTTCCTTTTTCCAGGGGTACAGAGGATATAGTGTCACCTCATGGGATTCCTCTTGACCTTTTAGACCGAGTCATGATCATCAGGACAATGTTATACACTCCAGATGAGATGATACAGGTAGGCGCTGCTTTTTGAATCTGAATGTTGAACAGTAGAGGAAGAAGGTTGCCAATCCCTTTTCTGACTCCTTCAAAAGGATTGACCTAGAAGTGACATTCTTTACACGTATGAGCGGTCCAGTCATATCTTTACTCTGTCAAAATACAGGAAAACTGAAATATAGAACAGTGAATGCTGAAAATACTCAGTGGGTTGTCTCACAAACCTGACTGTTTTTTGAGGACGCAACCAGAAACATTGAGAGCAGAGCGGTAGACGGGTTGTTTATGTGCACTTCAGTAAAGCCTTTCACAACGTTTCACATGGTAGACTAATTAGTAAAGATAGATCACATGCGATTCAGGGTGAGCTTGCCAATTGGATACAAAATTGGCCTAACAGGAGAGCAGAGGGTGGTAGTGGAAGGTTGTTTTTCAGACTGGAGGCCTGTGACCAGCAGTGTTCCGCAGGGATTGGTACTGGGACCACTTTCGTCAGCCAGATATATAAACCATTTTAAGGAGAATGTGGGGGCATCGTTAGTAATTTTGTAATCTAAGAATACGAAGAGATCTTGATCGATGGTTTCAGTGGGCTGAGGAGTGGCAGATGGAGTTTAATTTGGATAGATGCGAGCTATTGTATTTTGGTAAAACACGGAAGGGCAGGACTTGTATGATTAATGGTAGGGCCCTGAGTAGTGTTGGAAAACAGAGATGTAGGGGTTCAGGTATATAATTCTTTGAATTTGCATCACCGTAGATAGGGTGGCTAAAAAGGCATTTATCACATTTGTCTTCATTGCTCAGATCTTTGAGTATGTGTTGGGACATCCTATTGATGTTGTACAGGATGTTGGTGAGGTCTCTTCTGGCATACTGTGTGCAGTTCTGATTGCCCAGTTATAGGAAGGATGTTATCAAATTGGAGAGGGTTCAGAAAATATTTACCACTATGTTACCAAGAACGGAGGTTTTAAGTTATAAAAATAAGCTGCCACATACTTTACTGGAGCAGAGGACATGGAGTGGTGACCCTAGAGGTTTATAAAATCATGAGAAGCATAGATAAAGTGAATAGCGAGGGTCTTTTCCCTAGGGTGGGGGAGTTCAAAACTAGGGAGGAATTTTTTAAGGTGAGAGGAGAAAGATTTTAAAAAGACGAGGGGCAACTTTTTTTACACAGACACTGGTTTGTGTGTTGAATGAACTGCTAGAGAGAGTAGTAAATGCAGGAAGAGTTACAACATTTAAATGACTTTTGGATAAGTACATGAATAGGAAAGGTTTGGAGGGATATGGGCCAAACGCAGGCAAGTGGCACAAGTTTAGTTTGGGAACATTGTCAAAGTGGACTACTTGTTTCCATGCTAATATATTTAGTTCTAGCGAGTTTTGAGAAGATTTGTTGCTCGGGTTGAGGTTCTGGATGTGAGTTTGCTCGCTGAGCTGGAAGGTTAGTTTTTCAGACGTTTCGTCACCATTCTAGGTAACATCATCAGTGGGCCTCCGGTGAAGCGCTGGTATTATGTCCCGCTTTCTATTTATCTGTTTAGGTTTCCTTGGGTTGGTGATGCCATTCCTGTGTTGATGATGTCATTTCCTGTTCTTTTTCTCAGGGGATGGTAGATTGATTTGGAGCCAATGTGTTTGTTGATGGAGTTCCAGTTGGAATGCCATGCTTCTAGGAATTCCCGTGCCTCTGTTTGGCTTGTCCTAGGATGGATGTGTTGTCCCAATCAAAGTGGTGTCCTTCCTCATCTGTATGTAAGGATACGAGTGATAGTGGGTCATGTCGTTTTGCGGCTAGTTGATGTTCATGTATTCTGGTGGCTAGCTTTCTGCCAGTTTGTCCAATGTAGTGTTTATCACAGTTCTTGCAAGGTATTTTGTAGATGACGTTTGTTTTGTTTGTTGTCTGTATAGGGTCTTTTAAGTTCATTAGCTGCTGTTTTACACCTTATACAGACAACAAACAAAACAAACGTCATCTACAAAATACCTTGCAAGAACTGTGACAAACACTACATTGGACAAACTGGCAGAAAGCTAGCCACCAGAATACATGAACATCAACTAGCTACAAAACAACATGACCCACTATCACTCGTATCCTTACACACAGATGAAGAAGGACACCACTTTGATTGGGACAACACATCCGTCCTAGGACAAGCCAAACAGAGGCACGGGAATTCCTAGAAGCATGGCATTCCAACTGGAACTCCATCAACAAACACATTGGCTCCAAATCAATCTACCATCCCCTGAGAAAAAGAAAAAGAACAGGAAATGACATCACCAACCCAAGGAAACCTAACCAGATAAATAGAAAGCGGGATATAACACCAGCGCTTCGTCAGAGGCTCACTGATGATGTTACCTAGAATGGTGACGAAACGTCTGAAAACTAACCTTCCAGCTCAGCGAGCAAACTCACATCCATATTTAGTTCTCTAGATATAGTTAACACTTCAGACTGATAACTTTTCATCAGTCAGCTTATTGATTTGAAATGAAATTCTCTCCACACTGCTGCTTTGTGGTTGGTATTTCCAGCATTTACTCACTATATATCTCAATTTTCTGAAAGGCCTTATTGGATAGGGATCAGCAACAAAGAGTAAAGAGCTTTCATTTTATGTACCACTTTCATATCCAGAGGTAAAACAGCCAGTTAAGTACTGTTAATATGGTTACTGTAGGAAATGCAGCAGCTAACTCGCACACAGTAAGCTGTCAGAAACAGATGTACAATAATGACCATAGCCTTAATGGAGGGATAAATGTTAGTCAGGACAGTGAGAACAACTCTGCCTTTCAAAATGTTGCCACATGGAATCTTTTACATCCACCTGATGTATCATAAGTACTTAATAAAAGTTTTCCTATCCAGCTCCTATACTTGAGTATTATTTTTAGAAATTTAACTGATTTCCCTCTCCTAATGCCTTTCCAGGCCCTAAACTTCATTGCTTACAACAGTCCAGTCCAGTAAAGAAACATTTCAAGAAGGAATTTGATATGGTTTTTTGGACTAAAGGGGTCAAAGGGTGTGTGGAGAAAGCAAGAACAGGGTACTGATTTGGATGATCAGCCATGATCGTATTGAATGGCAGAGCAGGCCTGAAGGTCTAAATGACCTACCCCTGCTCCTATTTCCCAAGTTTCATATGTTGCTTTCTTTCCTTTTCTCTTTCATGCCACGTCTTTGGATCAAAAGTGTTTGGTCACCTCTTACCCATGGCCTCCCTGCTGATCCATCTCCAATCTGTTGCATCTTGTTTCAGCTCTTTTTAATATCTTGAGCTTTGAAAAGCTAAGTAATTAATATCGGCATGTTAGAATGCCATCACAAAACTTTGGGAGGGAAATAGAGTATGGAGATGAAATAAAAGTTGCATTAGCTTAGAGGGTAGGAGAGAAGGTGCAATAGAAACATGATAGAAGTGTGTAAATGTAGCAAAGAGGACAATATGTGAAAATAATAATAAAGCTGGAGAGTGGTCAAAGAATTCTGGACTAATTAATAAATAGTTAGCTAACCAGGGATCATCTTGGGCAGCATGGTGGCACAATGGTTAGCACTGCAGCCTCACAGCGCCAGGGAACTGGATTCAATTCCACCCTCAGGCGATTGTCTGTGTGGAGTTTGCACATTTTCCCTGTGTCTGCGTGCGTTTCCTGCGGGTGCTCCAGTTTCCTCCCACAATCCAAAAATGTGCAGGCTAGTTGGATTGGCCATGCTAAATTGCCCATAGTGTTAAGGGATGGGTCCATTTGGTAGGTTGTAGGGGGATGGGTCTGGGTGGGATACTCTGAGGATCGGTGTGGACCTTTTGGGATCCACACTGTAGGGATTCAATGATTCTCTGAACTAACTAATAAATAATTAACTGTGTAGAGATGGCTGGGCAGGTGATGTTCTGCAACTTTGTGATGTGGGAGATGGCTGATCCCTTTGTGAGCTGCAATGACCACATCAGCAGTTGCTGGAGGAACTTCGGCTCAGAGTTGATGAGCTAGAGTCCGAGCTTCAGACGCTGCAGCACATTCGGGAGGAGGAGAGTTACCTGTTTGCTGTTTTTCAGCATGTAGTCAGATCTGGTAAATTAAGTACCTCAAATTCGGTCAGTGACCAGGGACAGCAGGGTTTCACTGTATGTGAGGCAGGTAAAGGGATCCTGCATTCAGTAACAGAGGAGCCTCAGCTCTTGACCTTGTCCAACAAGTGTGAGGTACTTATTCCCTGTGTGGGTTAGGAACAGTGAGAATGACCCAGCTGACCACTGCACCATGGTACAGGAGGCCATTCAAGAGGAGAGAGCAAAAAGACAAGTGATAGTTGTAGAGGTTTCTATAATTAGGGGAATAGATAGCACCCTTTGTAAGTAGAATGGAGAGTCCCGCGTGGTATGTTGCCTGCCTGGTGCTAGGGTGAGGGGCAGGATCCATTTGTTGTGGTCCACGTGGGACAAATAACATAGGCAAGACTAGGAAAGGGGAACTGTTCAGGGATTATCAGCAGCAAGGCTTAAAATCTCCGGAAGTTCTGAGGAAGGGTCACTGGACCCAAAAGATTAAATATGAGGGTAAGGTAGCCAGTAGTATAAAAGAAGATTGCAAGAGTTCCTTTAGATATATAAATGGCAAAGAGATGCTAAAGTGGGCATGGGAATGCTGGAAAATGATGCTGGAGAAGTGGTAATGGGGGAAAAAAGAATTGGCGGAGGAACTGAATAAGTGCTTTGCGTCATCTAATTTAATTGTGGAAGACACGTGTAATATCTCAAAAATTAAACAGTCGGTGGGGGGGAAGGAAGAGGTGAGTGTGGTGGCCATCACCAAGGAGAAGGTGCTAGCAAAACTGGAAGTCTGAAGGTGGATAAACCACCTGGACGAGACGGACTACACCCCAGAGTTCTGAAAGAGATAGCTGAAGAGATAGCGGAGACACTAGTGGTGATCTTACAGGAATCACTGGAGTCAGGGAGGGTCTCAGAGGACTGAAAATCGCTAATGTAATCCTCCTGTTTAAAAATGGAGTAAGGCAAAAGACGGGAATTTACAGGCTGATTAGCCTGACCTCGATCATTGGTAAGATTATGAACTCCATTGTAAAGGATGTGATTTCTGAATATTTGGAAGTGCATGGGGTGAAGTCAGCATGGTTTCCTCAAGAGGAGGTCATTTCTGACAAATCTGTTAGAATTTTTTGAGGAGGTAATGAGCAGGTTAGACCAAGGAAAGCCAATAGATGTTATTTACTTAGACTTGTAGAAGGCCTTTGACAGGATGCCGCACAGGAGGCTGCTGAGTAAGATAAAGGCCCAAGGTGTTAGAGGCAAGGTACTAGCATGGATAGGTGGTGTGTGGGGATGAAACGGTCCTTTTCAGGATGGTAACTGGTGACCAGTGGTGTTCCAGAAGGGTCAGTGTTGGGACCACAGCTTTTCACTTTATACATTAATTACCGAGATGAAGGACTGAGGGTATTCTAGCTACGTTTGCAGATAATACAAAGGTAGGTGGAGAGGGACAGGTAGTATTGAGGAAGTGGGGATGCTGCAGAAAGATTTGGACAGGTTAGGAGAATTGGCAAAAAAAGTAGCAGATGGAGTACACTGTGGGAAAGTGTGAGGTCATGCACTTTGGTGAGAAGGATAGAAGCATAGACTGTTTTCTAAATGGGAAGAAAATTCAGAAATCTGAAGTACAATGGAAAAGAGTCCTAATCCAGCATTCTTTTAAGGTAAATGCACGAGTTGAGTCAATAGTTAGGAAGGCAAACACAATGTTGGCATTTTATTTTGAGAGGGCTGGAATATAAAAGCAGGGTCAAAAACAAAGTTGCTGGACAACCTCAGCAGGTCTGGCAGCATCTGTGGAGGAGAAAACAGAGTTAACGTTTCGGGTCTGGTGACCCTTCCTCAGAACTTCCTTCGTTCTGAAGAAGGGTCACCGGACCCGAAACGTTAACTCTGTTTTCTCCTCCACAGATGCTGCCAGACCTGCTGAACTTATCCAGCAACTTTGTTTTTGTTCCTGATTTACAGCATCTGCAGTTCTTTTGGTTTTTATAAAAGGCTTTATCACACTCTGGTCAGACCACATTTAGAGTATTGTGAGCAATTCTGGCGTGGCACGGTGGCTCAGTGGTTAGCACTACAGCCTCAAAGCGCCAGGGACCCGGGTTCGATTCCAGCCTCAGGTGACTGTGCAAACCCCACACAGACATTCTCCCCGTGTCTGCGTGGGTTTCCTCCGGGTCCTCCAGTTTCCTCCCACAGTCCAAAGATGTGCACGCTATGTGGATTGGCCATGCTAAATTGCCTATAGTGTTCAGGGATGGGTCTGGGTGGGATGCTTCAAAGGGCAGTGTGGACTTGTCAGGCCGAAGGGCCTGTTTCCACACTGTAGGTAATCTAATATAATCTATTCCTCAGGAAAGATATACTGGCCCTGGTGCGGTTCCAGATGAGGTTCACAATGATCCCAGGAATGAAAGGCTTAACATTGGAGGAACATTTGAGGACTTTGGGTCTATGCTTGATGGAATTTTGAAGATGAGGGGTATCTAATTGAAACCTTCAGAATACTGGAAGGTCTGGCTACAGTGGATGTTGGGAAGAAGAGTTAGTAAGAACATTTTATAATCCCACCCATACCCTCGTATTAGTGATGATACTATATCTGCTATTCAATTTCTTCAATCCTCTAAGTATTCCAGGCAAAGCATTGGAACAATATTTCTGTTCCTTCACTGTCACTGGATTAAAATATTCCCAACGGCGTTGTGGGAGTGCCTGTACCAGGTGGAGTACACCCGTTCAAAAAAGCAGCTCACCACTATCTTGAAGGCAATTAAGAGTTTATAAATGCTGGCCATGCCAGCAATTCCAGTATCCCATGAAAAACTTTTTACAAGGGGAAATTTATTGCCTGAACTTCTGTTTTAACTGGAATAGATGGACTGACGACAGCCAAGTGTTATTGCTGTTCTGTTAACCTGGAGACTCAGGTAATTTTCTGGGACCTGGATCCGAATCCTGCCATGGCAGTTGATGGAATTTGAATTCAATAAAAGTCTGGAATTGAGAGTCTAATGATGACCATTGTCAATTGCAGGAAATACACATTTTGCTCACTAATATATCTTCCTTGGGGAAGGATATTGCCATCCTACGTGTAACTCCAAACTCGCAGCAATGTGTTTGATTCTTACCTGCCTTCTGGGCAGTTAGGGATGGGAAATAAATGCTCGCCTAGCCAGCAACACACTCAGCCTACGAATGATTAGAAAAAGTTCGTTGAAATTATGGCAGGGCAGATTTGAATAGTGTGTGCACTTAAAATTCATTATTTCAGGGTTTCTATTTTGTTCTTGCTTTTAAGAGCATTCAAACTGATCAGGCTTTGTCATTAGAACAAGGTGAAGTGAAATCTGAAAGTAAATTGTGTCGTATGTTTGGTACAAAGGAACATGCTTACTATTTGTTTTCTTGGCTTTAGTAATATGTACAACAGGTCAGTGGAATGTAAATTGGGAAGATTAGCAGAACTGGATGTAACTGTAGCTTGGACACAGGCCTTTGGCCAATGCAAACAGAGCTTAGCAGCATCCTATCCTGATAAGATTTAATCTTCCACTGTCTACTGACTGACTATCCTTTGTAAAAAGGTTTTTGCTTAGCCATGTTAAAATTGACAATTCCAGCAATCAATTGTTGACTTGGCTTAATTCATAATTGGCGGTTATAGGAAGAGCCATACTACTACCATAAAAGATGTTTGGATTTGAGACACATTTTCCCAACAATGAGGTGGGAGCTTTATCCCATGTCTGACCCTGTTCTGTATCTGCCCTGAGAGTGTCTGATGGGGACAGTGTAAAGAAAGCTTTTTCTGTGTCCAACTTTGTGCCATACCTAATTTGAGAGTGTCTGTTGCAAGATTCCCAAGCTGGGAAAACTTCTGTTATCCACGTCAGTTTTCCTCTCTGGGGGGATAAAATGCTACCAGTTACAATGATTTTAGATTAAATAATTAAATGAAAAGAAAGCTAGATTTGTCTTTGTCTCTCATATTCTTGGGGCTAAAAATAATTCTGAATGGCACTTTTCAATACAAACAGCTTTCTGTTCAAACGCTTGCAAGTGAGTAGAATGCTGACTGTTAAAGCTGGCGTAGAGCTGGTCTGAATCATTCAGTTACCCAGCATCAGCAACAGAAGTGATAAGGACCTCCTGGATAATGATGCTATGTGTAGCATCATAGAGATAAGTCCAGGAGTGAGAGTTTCATATAATGCCAGTTATTTTTCACTCTGGCACCATTGTAAACAAGGAAGTAGCGAAGCGATTACGATAAAGTAAATCAATAAACAACGTTTAGTCGTTTAGAAAGGTGTAGTAGATTATACAGCCCTTTTATATAGACATTTAACCGAACATTAGCTGCACAAAAAAGATGGTGAATGCCAGATATGGGACTGCTTTATTTCACTGAAAGCCAAAGATGTCCTCTTCTTACTTCGGTTTTATTGTATACTTGCGCATCCTTCTCTTCCAGCCCTTTTTTTTTAGCTTAAAGAAAACAAAATCTGGAATGAAAGAAAAGGTATGGCCCTATGTCTTAGATTTTTCTTCAATCAGAACCTCACTAAAAAGCTAGAAATCTGACTTCACTGTACACTGGCTTTTCCACTTGCATCCATCATTTTATGAAGGAGGAATGTGAAGAAACAAAGGTTTCAAGAAAGGAGAGCAAGAGATTAACTGCTTGAGAGGAGGTGGAGGTCACCAGGAAACCCAAGTCAAAATAAGAGTGGAAGTCTGAGCAAAGAGAGAGAGATGAAACAGGAAACTTGGAGTATACTGAAAGCTAGAATGGAGATGGAGACTGAACAGGACCATGAGCAAACAGGAAAGCTCCACAGAAAAGAGCTTTGCTGCTTTCCCCAAATAAGGACTGTGTTCCCACCAAATTCTTCGACAACAATGTGCTTGTGTAAACTGGATGCTAAATACATTACGACACATGACCCTGTTCTTTACAGACAGAGAAAACTTACTCATCCTCTGCCTGTTTTAACTCAGCAAAATAGGTGCCAGCCACTTTGCTGGTTTATTTCTCAGGGCAATGTTTTGACCAATCAGAGTCAACTTGTTTGGTTTATAATTTAAAGAAAACTTCACTGTTAATTGTCAATTGTCAATGTCATTGACTGGTACATTTGTCATGGCACTGCCTCCAACAATCAGAGCCAACTTGCCAACAAATCAGCACTGTCTTCATGCACGGTATAAAAATTTTCCCTTCACATTGGTATATCTTGCAAACATCCTGGTGAAAACAAGATGTAAAGCTTCAACAAGATGTCCTTTTTTTTAAATCAATAATCAAATTCTGTACGAGCAAGTGACTATTTGTGAATGTTAAACGATTGTGTTATGTTGTCATTTAGAACAGAATGTTGAAATTTCAATTTCTATCTAAATAAGCGTAACGGTTATGCGGAACGTGACTGTCATTTAGATTACATTTGTCATATTCTCAGGATGTCTTGAAGTTCTTCACTGCTGATTAGTTATCTTTTCAAGTCCAGTTACTTTTCTCTCCCACTCGCAGACTTCCAAGGACTGAGCAAGGCAGTGACTTTGCATGCAGGAGTCAGTGCATTGTATGTCAACAAGTTAAGTGTGGGATTTCCAACTGGCTGCACAGCTTAGAGGGATGTTGGTCACTTTCTGAGTCAACTTTTCCATTAGGTGAGGTAACACGGTGTGAAGCTGGATGAACACAGCAGGTCAAGCAGCATCAGAGGAGCAGGAAAGTTTGATGTTTCGTGTCAAGACCCTTCTTCTGAAACTTCAAACTGTCAAACTTACCTGCTCCGCTGATGCTGCTTAGCCTGCTGTGTTCATCCAGCTTCACACTGTGTTATCTCAGATTATCCAGGATCAGCAGTTCCTACTATCTCTTTTTCATTAGCTGTTTTTTTGCAAGGAAGATCTGACAGTCAGCAAATTAGAAAAGCCCTTAAATTTGGTTATGTTGTTTGTGATAGTGGGAGAACTCCCTCCTCTTCAATCAGCAGTGTGGGATCTTGTAAATCAATCAACTTGCCTTTATGCAGCATCTTTCTTGGCCGCAGGATGTTCCAGAGTGATTTACATGATGTTTGATATGTAACTGCTGCTCTAAAATGGAAACACAGTAGCTAATTTCCTTGTAGCAAGTTCCGGGGAAAAGTATGGGCCTAGACAAATAAAATAGGTGATGCATTTGGAAGCGACTGTCAAATGTGCTTTGGTGAATTGCTGCGGTGTACCTTGTATGCACTACTGCTGTTGTGCATCAGTGCCAGTCAAACAGACTGCTTTGCTGTGGCTGGTGTCGAATTTTTTGTGTTATTGAAGCTGTGCTCATCCAGGCAAGTGGCGATAATTTGTTCATATTCCTGACTTGTGCCTTGCAGATGGTGGAGAGGCACAGGGCACAGGAGGCAAGTTATTTGACACAGACCCATAGAGTCCCTACAGTGTGGAAGCCTAGAATTCCTAGCCTCTGACCTGGGCCTAAGGCACTACTCCAACAAACTCCTACAACATTGTCCTAGGACCGAAATGGTTGACCTCCAATAGTAATATCTTTTTGCTAGGTGTGCCTCCGATCACTGTAGAGATTGCCCCTGATGTGCATATACTTCAGTTTTGCCAGGTCTCCTCGATAGCATATTGTCAAATTTGTCTTTAATGTCAAGGATAATCATGCACAACTTTCCTTTGGAGCTCAGCTGTTTGACCATATTTGGATCAAGGCTGTACTGAGGTCGAGACCCAGAAGGCCCTGGCAGAACCCAAATAGAACACCAGTAAGTATTGTCTGAATGGTGAATCTCCGTTTAATGTCTGATCTGATAGACAAGAACTCCAGCTTTGCAGCAAGTTATCTCCTTAAGAGGATGGTCTCTATCAGAAAGGTAATTGAGCAACTCTTTCCTGCTGCTAATCATGGTTCACTGATTCTATCTCAGAATTATACTAGACACGAGCGAGAATTGAGTTTGGTTGTGATTCCCCTCTGGAGTTGAGCACTGTGCCCAGACAGCACATTCAGGAGTAATGAGGCTGGCAAAACATGATACAGATGGCATTTCATCTGAAGCATTAGCCAGTCAACCCCTTTTGAATGTTGCCTGATGTGTTTTTCAAGCATTCTCAAATTTTCTTCTTATTTTAAAAAATGTATAGATTTTACTGATCATTTAATTCATTGTAGTCAACTTTTTCTTAGAATCATGAATGCAAAAGGTCATTTGGACCATCCTATCTCAGCCAAATAATTCTAGAGTGAGTGCATTGAGATGCCAGAGACCAAACTCAGTGCCTCACCAATGTAAAGTAGGCACTACTTGAGGCTCTGCAATCTGCAGGGCCACAGTCAGCTGCAATTTAAGTTTTATAGTATAAGCATAAACATTGTGGAAAGAATTAAAAATAATTATTGCAAAGCAGTTATTGCTAGGGATCTAACAATTCCAAGGTGTAGTGCGATTGTTATCAAGTTACTTGACTAGCAGTCTGGAAGTCTGCACTCCTAATTTACATACTTGAGTTGAGATTCCATCATGATAGTTGGTGCATTTACATCCAGTCGGTTCAATAACTGATTGGAAAGCTATCATTTATAATGGTGCTGTTTGGCCAACTGTCAAGCAACATCCAGTTGGGTAATAGAACATAGAACATAGAGCATTACAGCACAGTACAGGCCCTTCGGCCTTCGACGTTGTGCCGACCTGTCATACCGATCTCAAGCCCATCTAACCTATACTATTCCATGTACGTCCATATGCTTGTCCAATGATGACTTAAATGTACCTAAAGTTGACAAATCTACTACCGTTGCAGGCAAAGCGTTCCATTCCCTTACTACTCTCTGAGTAAAGAAACTAGCTCTGACATTTGTCCTATATCTTTCACCCCTCAATTTAAAGCTATGCCCCCTCGTGCTCGCCGTCACCATCCTAGGAAGAAGGCTCTCCCTATCCACCCTAGCTAACCCTCTGATTATTTTATATGTCTCAATTAAGTCACCTCTCAACCTGGATCATTGTGACGTAGGAAGGCAGGATGTGACAAGTTAGATATGTTGGCCTACCAATAATTCAAGCATGGAGTAAGTCATGGAATCATAGAAAATTTATGGAGAGAGATAGCTTGATGTAATTATCGCTAGACTATTACTGCAGATAACAGGCACTGTTCTTGGGGGAAAACTGGAAAAATGATGTGGATGCTGTAGATCAGAAATAAAAAACAGAAATTGCTGGAAAAGCTCAGCAAGTCTGGCAGTATCTGTGGACAAAAATCATCAGATTTAACATTTCCAGTCAAGTGACCCTTCCTCAGAACAGAACAATTTCTGTTAATATTCTTGGAACCTAGGTTCAAACTCTGCCATAGCACATAATGGAATTTGAATTTGGTAAAAATGTGAAATTCTGAGCCTAACGATGACCATGAAGCCATTGTCAGTTGTTGGAACAACCCCATCTGGTACACTCTGTGTGACTCCAGATGCGCAGCAATGCAGTTGACCATTAACTGCTCAATGAGTGTGAATGAGTTTAAAAGTAAGGCCACTCAAGCCCATCATAGCTGCTCCAGTCTAGCCTCACTTTCTATGAAATGAAATTTCCAAGAATCATAGTTGACAACCCCATGACCAGTTTTCATGTCTAGGTGCTCAAAGGAGAAAGTAGACAGTGGGTATAGAAAGTTGTATAATCTGATAAATGAACGGCCATGTGAGTCCAGGCAAAAAATCTTAAATTAATACAATGATACAACAGGCATAGTCATTCTGAAGGGTTAAGTTACAACATTGGAGCTGCAAGAAGAGAAAAGAAAGAAGTGTGTGTTCAGGGAGCTGGAATACAAAAGGCTTCTCTATGTAAAACTGTCTTTTGGAATGATACAGTAAACTTATTTATAGAACCAATGTGTTTATGTGATTTATGTGTTAGTAAGGAAGCTGTAAGTGATATGCATTGTATCAAAGGTCATTGTACCATGTGTGTGTTCCAGCAAGGAGCTGATGTAAATCATACATCTGCCTGCCAGGGATTGGTGAGCAAATGCAGGAAACAAGGGTACTGTGTAGGTGCTATTTAACTTTCCGACATAATGCAGAGTAGCCCTTGCCACCTTTGTTGAAAACCACTGTCAGCACTTCTGAGCTTTGCACATGACTTTCTGAAGAACCAATGTGTATAGTGAAAATTGGAAATGGTAGCAGAAATGCTGGTCTTGTATTTATTTAACCCCTTTCGCAATGTGCCAAAGTGCTTTACACCCAGTAAAATATTTGAAATGTAGTCCCTTCAGTCATGTACGATTGAACAAAATGTTTAGCATATGGACACACATGGGTATGTGACTTTACCAGTCTGGGAGGAAGGTAAGGGATCATTTTCAAAATAACCTTGCTGCAATTACCTGGATCCGATGGACTACATCCCAGAGCTCTGAAGGAGATTGCAAGGGTGGTGATATTTCAGGACTTACTGGAGTCAGGAAGGATCCCAGAGGACTGGAAAGTGGCTAATGAAACACCTTGTTTAAGAAGGGAGGGAGACAGAAGAAGGAAACTGTAGGTCAGTTAGCCTGACCTCAGCAGTTGGTAAAATATGAGTGCATTATTAAGGGTGAGACTGCGGAGTACTTGGAAGTGCATGGTATAATAGGGCTGAATTGGTACAGCTTTATCAAGGGGTGGGCCTGATAAATCTTAGAATTCTTTGAGGAGGAAATGAGCAAGTTAGACAAAGAAGAGTCGGTGGAGGTGATCTGTTTGGATTTCCAGAAGGCCTTTGACTAGCTGCCAGACAGGAGGCCACTAAATAAGAGCCCATGATGTTGGGGGCAAAGTACTGGCATGGATGGAGGATTGGCTGGCTGGCAGAAGGCAGAGAATTGAGATGAAGGGGTCTTCTTCAGGATCACAGCCAGTGGCTAGTGACAGTCCACAGAGGTGAGTGTTGGAACCACAGCTGTTTAAGTATTTTTTTAATTCATTCAGAGGATGAGGGCATCACTGGCCAGGCAGCATTTATTGCCCATCCTTAATTCATTCACACACACCACCACCCCCCCCCCCCCCCCCAAGGGCACTTAAGAGTCAACCACATTGCTGTGGGTCTGGAGTCACGTGTCAACCGGACCAGGTAAGGATGGCAGTTCCCTTCCCTAAAGGGCATTAGTGAACCAGATGGGTTTTTCCTGACAAATGACAATGGATTCATGGTCATCATTAGACTCTTAATTCCAAGTATTTTATTGAATTCAAATTCCACCATCTGCTGTGGCGGGATTCGAGCCCAGTCTCCAGGACAGTATCTGGGTCTCTGAATTAATAGGTCCAATGATAATACCACTAGGCCATTGCCTCCCCATGTTATACATTAACGATCTAGACAGAGGACTGAAGGCATTATTGCTGAGTTTGCAGATAACACAAAGAAGAGTTGAGGGACATGTAGTGTTGAGGAAGCAGAGAGGCTGCAGAAGGACTTGGACAGAGTAGGCAAATTGGCAAAGAAGTGGCAGATGGAACACAATATGGAAAAGTGAGGTTATGCACTTTGATAGGAAGAATAGAAGCAGGGACTGTTTTATATATGGGGAAATCTGAAGCACAAAGGGACTTGGGAATCCTAGTTCAGGATTCTCTTAAGGTTAACATGCAGTTGGGAAGGTAAATGCATATTAGCATTTGTTTCAAAAGTGCTAGAATACACCAGCAGAGAGTACATAGAACATAGAACAGTACAGCACAGAACAGGCCCTTCAGCCCAAGATGTTGTGCCGACCATTGATCCTCATGTATGCACCCTCAAATTTCTGTGACCATATGCATGTCCAGCAGTCTCTTAAATGACCTTGCTTCCACAACTGTTGCTGGCAACGCATTCCATACTCTCACAACTCTCTGTGTAAAAAACCCGCCTCTGACATCCCCTCTATACTTTCCTCCAACCAGCTTAAAACTATGACCCCTTGTGCTAGCCATTTCTGCCCTGGGAAATAGTCTCTGGCTATCAACTCTATCTATGCCTTTCATTATCTTGTATACCTCAATTAGGTCCCCTCTCCTCCTCCTTTTCTCCAATGAAAAGAGACCAAGCTCAGTCAACCTCTCTTCATAAGATAAGCCCTCCAGTCCAGGCAGCATCCTGGTAAACCTCCTCTGAACCCTCTCCAAAGCATCCACATCTTTCCTATAATAGGGCGCCCAGAACTGGACGCAGTATTCCAAGTGCGGTCTAACCAAAGTTTTATAGAGCTGCAACAAGATCTCACGACTCTTAAACGCAATCCCCCTGTTAATGAAAGCCAAATCACCATATGCTTTCTTAACAACCCTGTCCACTTGGGTGGCCATTTTAAGGGATCTATGTATCTGCACACCAAGATCCCTCTGTTTGTCCACACTGCCAAGAATCCTATCCTTAATCCTGTACTCAGCTTTCAAATTCGACCTTCCAAAATGCATCACCCCGCATTTATCCAGGTTGAACTCCATCTGCCACCTCTCAGGCCATCTCTGCATCCTGTCAATGTCCCGCTGCAGCCTACAACAGCCCTCTATACTGTCAACGACACCTCCGACCTTTGTGTCGTCTGCAAACTTGCTGACCCATCCTTCAATCCCCTCATCCAAGTCATTAATAAAAATTACAAACAGTAGAGGCCCAAGGACAGAGGCCTGTGGAACCCCACTCACCACTGACTTCCAGGCAGAATATTTTCCTTCTACTACCACTCGCTGTCTTCTGTTGGCCAGCTAATTCTGTATCCAGACAGCTAAGTTCCCCTGTATCCCATTCCTCCTGACCTTCTGAATGAGCCTACCATGGGGAACCTTATCAAATGCCTTACTGAAGTCCATATACACCACATCCACAGCTCGACCCTTATCAACTTTTCTAGTCACATCCTCAAAAAACTCGATAAGGTTTGTGAGGCATGACCTACCCCTCTCAAAGCCGTGTTGACTGTATTTGATCAAGCCATGCTCTTCCAGATGGTCGTAAATCCTATCCCTCAGAATCCTTTCTAACACCTTGCAGACGACAGACGTGAGACTTACTGGTCTGTAATTGCCGGGGATTTCCCTATTTCCTTTCTTGAAGAGAGGAATTACGTTTGCCTCTCTCCAGTCCTCAGGGACGACTCCAGTGGAGAGCGAGGATGCAAAGATCTTCGCAAGTGGCGAAGCAATTGCATTTCTCGCTTCCCAAAGCAGCCTAGAGTAATGCTAGGACTGTATCTGGTCAGACCCCATTTGGAATATTGTGAGCAGTTTTGGGCCCCATATCTAAGGGATAATGTGCTGGCATTGGAAGGGATCCAGAGGAGGTTTACAAGAATAATCCCAGAGTTGAAGGCACGTGAAGAGCAGTTGAGGGCTAAGTCTGTACTCGATGGTATTTGGAAGGATGAGGGGGTATTCATTGAAACTTAGAGAATACTGAGAGGCCTGGGTGGAGTGCATATTAAGAAGATATTCCCACTAGGCTCGTACCCAAAGGCAAAGCCTCCAAGTAAACAGACAACCCTTTATAATCGAGATGAAAAAGAATTTCTGTAGCCACAGTGTGGTTAATCTGTGGTATTCCCTCCTGCAGAAGGCTGTGGTTGCTGAGACATTGAGTGTATTTAAGGCGCAGTAGTGAATACACAATGGAAGGCCATTCAGCCCTCCTCCAGGAACGGAGCAGTTTAGGGTATCCTGCCTGGAATAGAAATGAATTGGGAACCTCGCCTGGGATGTGCGTGTAAGATGCTATTTGATGCAGAGACAGGACAAAGCTAGACAGACACACGCATGCTGCGCCATGCCACACACACCATATACACACACACGCTTTTATTGACACAGTCACTAAACAGCAGTAGACAGTTGAACGATGTCTTAAATGATAGCCACATTCCACAGAAATTCTTGCCAGATTTATTTGAGAATTTAAACAACCCAGTGCTATCTAAATGTACACTTCTGTCTGCCCCAGTTTCAGAGTTTTATCAAATATATTGTAAATTTGGACAAATGCTTTTTTTAAAAAAAAAATTCAATATTCCAATTCCACTCTGTTTTGTGCCAACTTGAAGAAATCTTCAGACTTTGGCCTGCATAATCAGCTTGTGTTGATCAGGACATTCATTTGTGCTGACAGAGGATCAATCGCACTGACAGTTATGGAATCTGTTGTTCACGTTTTCTTAATCCTCCACTCTTCCCCACTCGGCAGATAATCAAGATTCGAGCACATACAGAAGGCATCAGCATCAGTGAGGATGCCTTGGTTCACCTCGGGGAAATCGGCACAAAGACAACCCTGCGGTGAGTACCCATTGCTGCTTTGTTAAGAAATAATGGCTCTTGTCCAGACCTTGATAATGTCATTCGCATTTTGTTTTCTTTTGACCCTAGTGAGCAGAAATGATTTGCCGCTTTCCCTACGCTGATGCTTTCAGGAGCCCGAGACAAGGGTTTTAAATCATCCTCTTTACTTGCAGCCAAAAAACTCTTCACTGGCGGTATTTAATTTTAGCCAGTGCTGTAGAATAACAGATTCAGTAATAGCTATTCGTTTCAGCTTGTCACAGGAAGATGAATGGCACTGTAGGTACAGGCCCACAGGATTAAACACAAAAGGTTTCTGTATTTCAAGAAAAGAAAGCTCTTTAAATACAAAAGCAGTTAATGAAACCTTACAGCACGATAACTGATACAGATATAGCAATAAAAAAGTTCTTGTATATTATGAAAGGTTTTTAAACAGATATTTTCTCACAGGTGCAGAGCACAACTGTGAGCTTCAGTCGATATTTGTCATTGAGTTCAAAAATCGACACTTTCAATACTGACTGAGGCAAGGTAAAAATAGCAGGGAGCGGGAGGTGTCCTTTTGGCCCTTTTCGGCGTCTTCCTTCATTCTCTGAGACAATAATTGATCTTCTACCTCTGTTTTCCTTTTTATATCCTTAAATTCCTTTAGTTTCCAAACCTCCACCCTAAATACTTCAAAGAACTGAGCATCCATTATTCTCTGTGGGTAGAGAATTCTGAAATTTCTCAACACTTCGAAGAAATCTCCACTGCTCCCGGCTCTAAACGGCAAATCCTTTATTTTGACATCATAACCCCAGTTCTGGATTCCCTGACCAGTGGCAAGTATCCTCCCAGCAAATATCCTGCCAAACTCCTCACAGATTTTACATTTCAATTAGATTATGTCTGTTCAAAATTTTGTAGAATATAGAACTAACCTAAATCTCTGTTTCTAGAATAGTTCTCTAATTTTAGAATTTAATACCTTAACTACCATTTCCACCAAAATAAGCAGTAGCTCTGGCCAACTGAAAACATTGTGATGTTTTCCATGTATGTAGAGGGGTACTTTCCCCTCTCAGCCTCTGACTCCTGCAGCTTTGTGTGACATGCCCCAATGTCAGTGTCCTTCACGGGTAGATTTGGACAGTGCAGTAAAAGGCAGTCTGATGTTAAAGGCCTCGTCTTGACCCAAATGTTGCATCACATGATAATTAGGGATTAAAAAAAGACAATTGACAACTTTGATCAATCCACCCAACGTGCTACAACCTGTACCAACACCCCTACCTGGCTCAGGGTTTGCGGCGCCGCTATCCAATACCGGAAATTGTTGCTTGCATTGTTTGCAGTCTTTACGATGAAGGTTTTGCTGACATCTGACCATATTCAAAGCACATCTGATGGTTTTCATGTTGTTCTGATAATGTAATATGATCTTGGTTGGAACCCTGTGTTGGGCAGACATATTGGGAGTCAATTCTTTTACAATTTCTTTCCCTGTTGCGTGCATTTTATATTCTGGCTCAATTTTAAACTCTATCCCATGCTTTTTCTAAGTTCCAAACTCATGAGCACTTACATCTAGTAGGTTAAGGGCAACAGATACATGGGAATATCACCACCAGCAAATTCCCCTCCAAGCCACTGGCATCCTGGCCTAGCAATATATTTCTGTTCCTTCTATATCACTAGGTCAAAATACTGGAACACCCTCCTTAACAGTACTGTGGGTGTCCCTGTATCAAATGTACTTCAGGAAGGCAGTTCACCACTACCTTCTTGAGGGTAATTGGGGCTGGGCAACAGAAGTTGACTTAGCCAGTGATCTACACATCCCATAAATGAATTTAAGAAAGTTTAAAGTTTCCATGGCCTCAACATTCATTTTTCAAGGGAATGCACTTTCTAAAAGTGCTTTCCTTCCATTCGTCGAAAATCCGTTCAATCACAGATGCATCTTCCATCAAGATAATAAAATGTGAGGCTGGATGAACACAGCAGGCCCAGCAGCACCTCAGGAGCACAAAAGCTGACGTTTCGGGCCTAGACCCTTCATCATTCACCGTCTCTGATGAAGGGTCTAGGCCCGAAACGTCAGCTTTTGTGGCTCTTTGATGAAGGGTCTAGGCCCTAAACGTCAGCTTTTGTGCTCCTGAGATGCTGCTGGGCCTGCTGTGTTCATCCAGCCTCACATTTTATTATCTTGGATTCTCCAGCATCTGCAGTTCCCATTATCACTGCATCTTCCATCAAGTAGGGTTAGGATTTGGCCAGGGAAACTGATGTAACTGTGTTAGCTTTATGTTTACAGTGCAGAGTATGATTAGTTATGTTATAGTTTGTTTAAATAAATTTGTCCAAGTTAAGTTGTAGAGATCTTTTCCCTCTTCAGAACGTAACAGAGGAAGAGATAGTTAAGCCATTAGAGGGAGGTGATGACCTCGTGATATTATTGCCAGACTATTAATCCAGAGACCCAGATAATCTTCATGGGACCTGAGTTCAAATCCTGCTATAGCAGTTGGTGAAATTGGAATTCAATAACAATCTGGAATTTAAGAGTCTGATGATGGATCATGAAATCATCAACAATTGTCTGAAAATTGGTTCATTAATGCTTTTTAGAGAAGGCAATCTGTGTGTGACTCCAGACCCACAGCAATGTGGAGAGTAATGAATGTTGGCCGAGCTAGCAATTCCCACACCCTGTGAATGATTGAAAGATATAGTGGGAATTTAACCCATCTCCTCCCTAATATCTTAACACAGTCAGCCTAAAAATCTAAAGTATTTTACTGCAGTGACTTGGTTGATAATCCTGGGTGTGGTCATAATCTGTGTGCAAATATGTTTTCTGATCCATCTAGATTGATGGGGTCTTAGTCTTGTCACCCAACACATCTAGAAGTAATACACTGGCATTGTCTTTTAATGTAATTAATTTTCTCATAGATTTTCTGTGGTGTTACCAAGGGAACATTGGCACAAAGCAAATCTCCCTCAGAGCTTGGGGCTGTTATACCACAGCAATCTAAAGCTCTGGTCAGTTCCCATCTGGAGTAACTCCATTCAGTGGTGGGAACTTCACAGCAGGGAGAATATTCTTTGCCTTGCAAGGGAATGCAGCATAATGTTTGAACGAATGATTCAAGATGACTCTTTAAGAGAGCTAATGCAGACTCAATTGGCCAACTAGCCTTCTGTCCTGTTTGATGTGATACTATGATGAGTGGAAGTCCTGTTCCAACACCACTTAAAGGCACGACAATGCTAATTGAAAAATAAATGCAATGTATGTAACACATAACACATTTGGTTGCTTACAGCTTTGCCTTCCTGAGATCCCCAAAGCCCTTTCTCTGGACTGTAGAGTATAAGTTTTTCTCAGTTTTGCTTCTTGGCTGCCTTTTTGGGTCATTTTTGTTTCTGGATTCTATATTACCTGTGGTGCTGCAGGCTTGCATGTCATATTCTTAACCAATATTTGTATGGCTGAATTGCTTCTACATAGATGAAAGGATTAGATAAGTAGCAAAGTGAGATTCTGGTTAATGACTGTGTGATTGTGACACAGGTACTCTGTGCAGCTTCTAACCCCAGCCAATCTGCTGGCAAAGATCAATGGGAAAGATAGTATTGAGAAGGAGCATGTGGAGGAAATCAATGAACTGTTCTACGATGCCAAGTCATCTGCTAAGATTCTCGCTGAACACAAAGAAAAGTACATGAAATGAGAATTTTGTTACTGAACCAACTGGTGAAATTCCAAATGTCAGAATCCGAAATAGCAGACTGCTTTGGACATAAACAGTGGGTCTGCCAGCATGGAAGGAGGATACATGGCAACTTTGGGATGTGGTGTGGTTGTCATAAGAAGCTTACAAGAAAATTAGTTGTTAATGTTTTATGTATGTTAGTTGAATAAACACTTTTTTGAAAAAAAATGTCATGAATTCATGAGGCTACTTTGTGCTCTCTGCTTTCGAGGGACTTCATTTGGTTGAGATATAATAGAAAGAAGAACAGGGCAGTCAGCTCTTCAAATGTTTGAGGTCCCTGTGCCTTAGTTCTGTTGCCTTACAAAAAAACACTGTGGCTGTCTGGGCTTACCTCATGGCCCCAGTTTCCAGAACAAAGACAGTGAAGTTTTCTGAAACTGAAAGTTTCTAGCTTCCACATATGAGCAGTTTAAAAGTAGAAATTCAGGTGTTGCTCTCAATGACTTAATACTTCCCCATGGGATGTGCTAGAATATCCCTTCAACTATAGTTAATTGAAAATTATTGAACTGTCAAGGACATCATTTTAACAATGATAACCCGTCTATAAAAGCCATCAATAAAGCAACATCTTGCTGAAGGAGGTGTAATTCGGTTTTCAATGGCATATTAAATTCATAATTATTACTCAACAACTTCTCTGGTCCTGAAAAGCATTTATCATGATTATGGAATGTTAATTTCCCCATTATAATTTTGTTCAAGATGTTTCAGTTTCTATCTTAATTTCATATGTACTTTCAAATCTTTAGCTTTCTGTCTGTACGTTGATATTGTGAAGTGAAGGATAATCACTGATTTAGCTTCCTGATTTATTGTCTGTAAGCATTCTTCTTTGTGATGGGGAGATTGCCCTACTTGATGACATCATGGTTGATGGTTGTCTGGAGCTCCCTTGAACGTAATGTTAGATTCATATTTTAAGGCAGGAAATGTCAAATCCAAGCCACAGATTGCAGGATCTTTGTGAGCTACTTCCTTTGTTTGCATGATTCACATGGTCCTTTTCTCACATTCCTGCAAATGATATCACCAACGCAAGGAAACCTAAACAGATAAATAAAAAGCGGGACATAACACCAGCGCTTCATCGGAGGCTCACTGATGATGTTACCTAGAATGGTGACGAAACGTCTGAAAACTAACCTTCCAGCTCAGCGAGCAAACTCACATCCAGAACCAGAGCACCTGGCAGAAACCCAAACAGAAACAGGGAAAGAACATGCAAATGTAGACAGTGACCAAAGTCTGTAGGCGAGCCCAGGTCCACAGCACAGTGTGGTAGTAGTACTATCTACTGAGCCACTGCATCACCCATTATCTTTTGAAGATCTCTGTATCTACTTCTGAGAGATCAATAGATACAGCCATTCTGTCTGGTGTAACTTATATAAGTAATCTTTGCACTTCTCCACCAAACTCCAGCATCTTCATTTTACAAGAAAGACGACCTGTTTACTGGACTCACAAGGTTTAATAAAAGGTTAAACTTTTGCCCCCTATCCAGTTCTATTCCTCTAGAAATGAACCCCATCGCTTTGTTTCTCAGTGGCCTTTTTAACCTGCATCTCACTGTTTATAAAAGCAAACTTCTGTGAATGCTGCGAATCTGAATTGAAAGCACAAAATCCTAGAAATATTTTCGAAACATTTGCTGTTCTTAAATGCTGCCGGACTTGCTGAACTTTAAGCGTTTTCAGTTTTTATACAACATGAGTAGTGAGACTCTTATCTCTGTTCATTCTAGTTATATTCCCAAGCAATTTCCTATTGTTGAAAATGGTTGAGGCATGGTGTAAAGCTGCTGCTGCTGCTGCTGGTGGTGGCTCTTTGTAGACGTCATCCTTCCCACTGAAGCTTTAGACAAGGGCTAGTAACGGCGAAAGCACAATTTTAAAAGAGAAGAGGGATTTTTTTTTCCCTTTGCTAATCAGCTGGCCATTGTCTGGGTTGAAGAGCATTCAGTCAATAAATCTCACCAGTATAACAGAATGCCCTTATAAATATACAGCCACATACATCTCCTGACAGGAAGTTTTTACAGCCTATTTCACAAGCCTGTGTGAGGGTGAGTCATTCATTACAGCAGAACCACAGACAGAAGTGTTTGTTTAATCTTATCAGTGTGACAACACAATCTAAGAACAATTATTGGCTGTCCTTTGTTTTTGTCCTTTATTTGGAACTTTGGCTGCAAACTAGTTCTCCATATAGAGTGACCTGATTTAAACCGCAGCTTCAGGATTGCACACAGCTCCAGAACATTTTAGCCTCTGGTAACACAGACAAGATTAAGACAAATGATTTTGCTGAATTTTTTAACCAGCTTCTTGCATAATAAATTAACCAACCAGTTTTGTTAGCAATCTGCAAATCTTTAAAAATTTTCCTGTGGGGAGCTGCTTATTCTGAATTTTAACATTACAATATGGGGTTGTTGAACACTATGCAAACTGATACAAAGTAATTCTCTGTATTCTATCCCACCAGGAATTAATAGATCAGGTCCAGCACAGGTTAGAATGGAAACACCAGGAGCATTCTGAACCCAAAACATAACTGATTTCTCTCTGCAGATGCTGCCACACCTGCTGACCATTTCCAGCAACTTCTGTTTTTGTTTCTGATTCACAGCGTCTGCAGTTCTTTCAGTTTTTACACCAGTAATGTTATTGGACCGGTAATCCAGAAATAGGGACTAAAGTTCACTTGCCTGGATGAACACAGCGCCAAAAGCACTCAAGAAGCTTGATAACAGCCAGGACAAAGCAGCTTGCTTGATTGGCACCACATCCACAAACATCCACTGTCTCTACTACTGACAATCAGTAGCATCAGAGTGCATTCTACAAGCTACACTGCAGAAATTCATAAAATATCCTAAGATAGCACCTTCCAAACCCACGATAACTTCCATCTAAAACAACAAAGGGAGCGGGTATATGGGAATCACCACAGCTGCAAGTCCCTTTCCAAGCCACCATCATCCTGGCTTGAATAATTTTCATGTCAATGTAAACGTAAAAATTAAACCCATGCTTAGAAGGAACTGAACTGGGAATGCACAAACTTATTTCGAGGAATTCTATGAATCTACATCTGGTTCAAAAAGGCTACACTTAAAGCAACACTTAAAGGAAGTAGAACATAGAACAGTACAGCACAGAACAGGCCCTTCAGCCCACAATGTTGTGAAGTGGACAATCCCATCATTAGTTTCTGCTGATATTGTTAATTATTCCAGCTCCTAATGTCTAGAATCTAATTTGCCACATGTTTCAAAATTCAATGCTTAATCCTCCAGCATTCTTGAAAATGATTAGCTTTTTATGATGTCCAAATCCCAGATTTATACAAAATGTTCCAAGTTACATACAATTAGTTAAGTTGACAGCAGAGGCTTCCATCTGTGGCCTGATTTCCTCCATTAGACAAATTACTAGTTAAGTTGGTAGTGGTTGAAAGTCCAGTTTCAGCTCAGGCAATGGAACAAACCTGAGTACTACAGGATATGGTCCAGATTGAGCTGTACCTCCTTGTTATATTTTTCACCTAAAGGCTGACATTCATGACAATGTAGCATTCCTTCAGTGCTGTACTGCAGTGTCGACTTACTTAGATGGTCACAGTGACCAGTATGGGTGACATAGAACAGTACAGGCCCTTTGGCCCAAGTTGGTGGGCCCACCTATTATCCTCCTAAGATCAATCTACGTCCAGCACCATCAAATGAGCAAAGCCAATACACTGCATACATGTTCCAGTCCCTGTTTCACATTGTTGGTGTAACAAATGCATGAACCTAACTCCAAGAACATTTAGTAGAATAGTTTAAATGACGATGATTTCCTTTGGACGTTCACACTGGGGTAGGTTTCAATTGTCTGTGGTTACTTTTTGAAACTTGGCTCCAGAAATTACAAAGGCAGGAGAAGCATTGGAGCATCATCACATCCAAATTTTCCCCAACCTCCCCTCTGAATCACACACCATTCCAATGTGTGTTGCCATTCCTTCATAGATAATTTGTTAAAACAGGGGAACTTGCAGTCTGTCAGCGCTGTGCAAACATCTTCACCAACACTGACCTCAAGAAGAAGGTTCAACACCATCATCTTAAAGGTGATTTGGGATAGGCAATGTATGTTGACCTTCCCAATGACTCCCAAATTATGCAAATAAACAATAACATTGGGCATTTTTATCTACACTTCTGGGCAACTTGAGTTCGAACAATTGAGTCTCATCATTTCTCACTATTCTTATTTTCTCTGAGGTAACGAGACAGGGAAGTGGGAAACATCACTAGACCCAAAATTAGGAGTAACCCCCTTCAATGCCCCACACTTTGTGACATTGAGGGCTATTTCACTCTGGCATATCACTCTGGCAAATTGGCCCAGGCCAGTGACTGATGGGTCAATGTTCCCACCTGGAGCAAAAACAATAACAAAAATTTGATCACAGCCTCTCTTACAGGAGGAAGTGGCAGGGAAGGGAAGAATACTCCAGAGTTTCTTCAGCCTATTGCTGGGTCACAGAATGCCATGATTATTGAACCATTAAATGGCTCTCTCCCCTTCCTATATTTCTTATTTGCAGGATGATTGATTGACTTAAATGAATCTCCACGCCTTCTCGTGCAGGTCACTTGCAATAGATAGTGAAGAGATATTTGCAACTCTACACAAGGAGTCTGCACTTTTCAGAGAGAAGGGCGTAATGAGTAGAAATTTTCTATATTTCATTTATTGTTTGTCTCCAGGTCACTTCATTCACCAGGGATGTCTTCAGTGTCATGTTGTGACCACACGGTTTAATCAAAGGAATCACATATCAAACAATCGAATGTCACTGACTTAAGGCTTTTTATTATTTAGTTGCTCAGATCGACCCATTTTATTAGAAATCGTATTGGGATCACAGAAAGCCCATGCAGGGAGTATATTATTTATTTTTATTCAAATGATTTTTCTTTTAAATCTCTTCCTAAATTTTTTTTGTGGCTGACGTTTAACCAAAATCATTGACTGTAATAGCTTATGTGTGTGGATCTTGCCATGCGGCATTCACATATTGCTATATTCCAGAGTGTGAAATTTTCAATAAACTAAACATCAGCTCTGATGGTGTAATAACGTGGGTACCGGTGGTATAATTACAAAGAACAATGCAGCATAGGAACAGGGCCTTCAGCTTTCCAAGCCTGTGCCAACACATTTTGCCCTGCCATACTCGAACTGTCTTCACTTACAGGATCCATATCCCTCTATTCCTTCCTACTCATGTATTCATCCAGGTTCTTCTTGAATGCTGCTAATGTGTCTGCTTCCTCAACCTCCTCCGACAACGCGTGCCATGCACTCACCACCCTCTGTGTGAAAAACCTGCCTTGCACTTTTAAACTTCACCCCTTGCACTTTGAACCTGTGTCGCCTGGTAATTGACCCATCCACCCCAGGAAAAGTTTCGTACTTTCCACTCTTTCCATGTCAGTCACAATCTTGTAAATTTCTATTAGACCGCCTCTCAAAATCCTGTGTTCCAATGAATGCCAACCCAGTTTATCCAACCTTTCTTCATAACTAAAATCCCCCATACAAGGCAACATCCTGGTAAACATTTTCTGTGCCCTCTCCAAGTACCCACATCCTTCTGATAGTGTGGTGACCAGAAATGTATGCAATATTCCAAGTGTGGCCTAACTAACTATCTTAAGAACTGCAGCATAACTTGTCTGTCGTTAGACTCAATACCCCTTCCAATGAATGCAAGCATGCTGTAAGCCTTTTTTACTACCCTATCTACTGTGCTGCCACCTTCAGTGATCTGTGGATCAATACACTCAGATCCCTCTGCATTTCAATACTGCTAAGGGTTCTGCCATTCATTGTACAATTTCCACCTGTGCTTGACTTTGCAAAATGTATCACCTCTAGATTAGACTTCATCTGCCATTTTTCTGCCCATGTCTCCAACTGATCTACATCCGGCTGTATCCTCCAACAATCATCCTCACTATCTGCAACTCCACCAATCTTAATATCGTCCACAAACTTATTAATCAGAGCAGCTGTATTTTCCTCCAAATCGTTTATGTAGATCATGAACAGCAGAGGTCCCAGCACTGATCCCTGTGGAACACCACTAGTCACAAGTTTCCATTCGGATAAGCATCCTTCCACTGTTACCCTCTGTCTCCTATGACTAAGCCAGTTCTGTATCCATCTTACCAGCTCACCCCTGATACCATGTGACTTCACCTTTTCTACTAGCCTGCCATGAGGGACCTTGTCAAAGGCTTTACTGAAGTCTATGGAGACAACATCATCTGCTTTTCCCTCATCAATCATCTTCATCACCTCCACAAAAAACTCAATCAAGTTCGTGAGGTATGACCTTCCCTGTACAAAATTCCATGCTATCACTAATAAGTCCATGTGCTTCTAAATGTGTACAGATCTTGTCCCTGAGAATCTATTCCAATAATTTCCCTAACACCGACATGAGACTCACAAGCCTGTAATTTCCAGGATTACCCTGCTTAAACAATTGGACAACATTGGTTATTCTCCAGTCTTCTGGGACCTTGCCTGTGGCCAAAGAGGATACAAAGATGTCTGTCAATGTTCCAGCAATTTGTTCTCTTGCCTCCCTCAATATTCTGGGATAAATCCCATCAGGACCCAGGGATTTATCTGCCTTAATACTTGTTAAGACTCACAACACCTCTTCCTTTTTAATAGCGACTTGGCTTAGAAACTCGACACTCCCTTCCCTGAGATCATCCTCCATCAATTCCTTCTCTTTGGTGAATTCTGACACAAAGTTTTCATTTAGGATCTCGCCTACTTCCTCTGGCTCCACGCATAGATTCCTTCCTTTGTCCTTGAGTGGGCTGACCCTTTCCCTGTCTACCCTCTTGCTTTTTTCTTATGTACATGAGAACTGGTGGTGTAATAATCATAGTAAGATTATAAGATATAAGAGCAGAATTAGGCTATTCAGCCCATCAAGACTGCTTCACCATTCCATCTTGGCTATATTTTCTTGCCTTCTTCCAAAATCGCCTTACTTGCCTTCATTGCCCAGACCTTTGAGTATAGGAGATGGAACGTTGCAGTGTACAGGACCTTGGTAAGTCACTTTAAGTGTACTGTGTACAGTTCTGGTCACTCTGCTGTCAGAAGAGTATTACTAAACTGGACAGTGTGCAGAAGAGATTTACAAGGATATTGCTGGGACTGGAGGCTTTGAATTATAAGGAGAGGCTGGATAGGCTGGGACCTTTTTCCCTGGAGCATTGGAGGTTGAGAGGTGACCTTACAGAGGTTTATAAAATCATGAGGGGCATAGATAAGGTGAATAGCAAAGGTCTTTTAACTAGGGCAGGGGAGTTCAAAACTAGATGGCATAATTTTAAGAGAGGGTCATACAGCATGGAAACAGACCCTTTGCTCCAATGAGTCCACACAAACCATGTTCCCAAACTAAATTAGTTCCACCTGCCTATGCTTGGCCCATTTCCCTCCAAACCATTCAATTCATGAATTTATCCAAATGTCTTTTGATCTTTGTAATTGTACCCACATCCATCACTTTCTCTCTGAGATAATGGGAACTGCAGATGCTGGAGAATCCAAGATAATAAAATGTGAGGCTGGATGAACACAGCAGGCCAAGCAGCATCTCAGGAGCACAAAAGCTGACGTTTCGGGCCTAGACCCTTCATCAGAGAGGGGGATGGGGTGAGGGTTCTGGAATACTCTCTCCCTATTTATTCCAGAACCCTCACCCCATTCCCCTCTCTGATGAAGGGTCTAGGCCCGAAACGTCAGCTTTTGTGCTCCTGAGATGCTGCTTGGCCTGCTGTGTTCATCCAGCCTCACATTTTATTATCTCCATCACTTTCTCTGACAGTTTATTCCACACATGAAACACTCTCTGTGTGAGAAAGTTGCCCCCATGTCCTTTCTAAATCTCTGTCTTCTCACCTTAAAAATGCGCCCCATAGTTTTAAACTTACCCCACCCGAGGGAAAAGACCCTTGGCATTTATCTTGTCTATGCTCCTGTTGATTTTATGAACCTCAGTAAGGTCACCCTCAACCTCCTACACTCCAGTGAACAGTGTCCCAGCATTTCCAGTCTGTGTTGCTCCAGTCCCAGCAACATCCTGGTAAATCTTTTCTGAACCGTTTCCAGTTTAATAATATCCTTCCTACAACTAAGTGACCAGAACTGCACACAGTGCTCCAGAAGAGGCCTCAACAACTTCCTGTACAACCTCAACATGACATTTCAACTCCTGTACTCAAAGGTCTGAGCAATGAAGACAAGCGTGCTAAAAGCCATCTTAATCATTGTCTCTACCTGAACCTCAAGGTTTGTCTCTTCTACAACACTAGGGCCCTACTATTAGTTTTATCAGCCCTGTCCTCCATTTACCCAAACTAGCTAATAAACATACCGGTCCAGAGAAGATACACTCGGCTGATCCTGGGTACTGAGGGATTGCCTTATGAGGAGAAGTTGAGTCTGTACTCATTGGAGGTTGGAAGAATGAGAGGCAGCCTTATTGAAACTTATCAGATTCTTAGCGGCTTGACAGTGTAAATGTGGAGAGTTTAATTTCCTCTTGTTAGAGTATAATCTCAGAGTAAGAGGTCAGCCAGGTAGGACAGAGATAAGGAGGAATTTCTTGTCTCAGAACGTAGTGAAGCCGTGGAGATCTTTGACAAAGAGGGCTGTAGTGGTTAGTTCATTAAGCATATATGAAGATAGACAAATGTCTAATCAATGGGGGATTATGGGGAAGAGGCAGGAAAGTCGAGTTGAGGATTAATAGATCGGCCATAATCTCATCGAATAGCAGAGCAGATTGGATGGATGAAATAGCCTACCTCTGCTTGCACGTATTATGATCTTCCAAAATGTCATCTAAAAATACATCCATTTTGACATGTACACTGATGACTCCCAGCTCTACCTCATCACTCCTCTCAACTCCTCCACGACCACAAAAACTGTCAGCTCACTTTTCCAACATTTGTGGTTACAAAAGTAGAAATTTGCTCCAATTAAATATTGGGAAGACAGAAGCCATCACTTTTGATTCCCCATCAGAAACCATGTTCACAAGCTATGGATCTATTCCTCTGATATAACACAGTGTGAAGCTGGAAGAATACAGCAGGCCAGGCAGCATCAGAGGAACAGGAAAGCTGATGTTTCGGGTCGGGAGATCTTTGGACTGTGGGAGGAAACCAGACGAAACCCACACAGACACACGGAGAACGTGCAAACTCCACACAGACAGTCGCCCGAGGGTGGATTCGAACCCAGGTCTATGGCACTTGGAGGCAGCAGTGCTAACCACTGAGACACTGTACCGCCCCATTGAATGTGGTCCCCACTGAACCTTGGCAGCAGCTGCCCCAAGCTTTAGTGCGCCCCTCAGCATGCAGTCCTGCTCCTTGGAATGTGCCAGTCTGCAGCACTCGGTCAGAATCAAGTCCTTGTTCAGGAAGACCAGTAGGTTTCAGGCAGACCGCAGAGCATCTTTCACTGAGCTGATGGTCCTCCAGGCGCAGTCAATGGTGGCTCGGTGCGCGTCGCAGGGAACTGACCGCTTAGTTGGCTGGACAGCTGGTTCGTGATGTAGAGTGACGCCAACAGCTTGTGTTGAATTCCCACTCTGGCAGAGGCCGCCATTGAAGACCCCATCCTCTCAACCCCTCCCTCAATTGATGCGTGATATCCCCCAGCTTAACTCACTGCCAGCCGTCTCTGTCTGTTTCCAATGAGAGAGCAGTGGTCCAGTGACTGTGATGATTTTATCTTAATTCTGCCAGTCCTTTAGATATAACGGCCAGCATTTCATTAGCTTTCTTGATTTTTGACTGCGCCTGTTTGTACATTTTAAATAGCTGTGCAGCTGAGCCCTCAAGTCTCTTTGGACATCCATTGTCTAGAAAGTGCCCTGATTAATCCCTTTTCAGAGCAAAATGGATAACCTCACCCTTGCTCAAATCAACAGTGAGGATTAGAACTCGCTGTAATCTGGCAGGAATCCAGCAGAATTAGGGATAGTGGGTATAATGATTGGAACAAAGTCAGCCAGGTGGATGTCATTGAGTATGAGTTCCCTGACTGGGGCTGTTAGCCTGGGCTAATCAGGGAGCCCTGGCTGAAAGATATAAACAGGACTTTCTAGGATTCTCCTCATTCTAGGGACTGGCTGGTCAAAGCCCATGTGCTGTACACATGTAAATAAAGGGTGACAGATACTGGCCTCCATGGAGTTATTTCAATGGGGGGGAACTGAAGGGGGAGTCTGATTAAAACCTACAGAATTCTGAGAGGCCTGGATAGGCTGCAGAAGATATTTCCACCAATAGGAGAGACTAGGTCCTAAGGGCACAGCCTCATAGTGAAGGCCTAACTCTGCTCCACTATCTATAGCCTTATGGTCTAAGAAGAAGGGGAGATAGTTCCCAAACAAAATTTAATCCTGGCTACGCTATTGCAAACAAAGCAAAACCACTTTCTCCTGCTCCCACCTCAATGCCTCAGAGCGAAAGCGAGAGCAATGAGCATAAAGGAAGCTGCAGCAAGTTGACGAGTAAATTTGTGTCACTTTTACACCCTGATTCCGTCATGCCAGGCAGCTTTGTGTCTCTGAATCACACGATGATTAATGTGTTTTTTTTTGTAGAAGCCTCTCTGACACACTTTATCCTTCTCGGTCAGGGCTTCTCATTACCGATGTATCTGTGCATCAGAAACAGCGAGGGAAAGAAAAATATTGGGGCTCTTTTTGTAATATAATGGGTTGACAGGCGAATGAGGGCTATATTAATATTAGAGGTGGTGCTGGAGATACACACAGGAATGAATAGATCTGTCAGCACAGGAGCTGCAAATAACATCCAAGGTTCTCACCATCACTTTTCAGCACTGACCATGCGTGCCTGCAGTGCTCAGACCTCTCGCAGTCAATTTCGTCATTGGACAAGTACAATTAATTTGCCTTGCCCTCAGGAGCCCTTAGTTCCTGGACGAGCCCAGCTGGCCAGCTGCTGATAAGATGCATCTATTCGATTTGAGACGTTTGATTGCTTGAGCTGACAGGTTACAATGACTGGGCAGTGGGACACCTCATCGCTCTGATTGACAGATCTATTTATCCTCTGTCTTCTTCTGTCTCCCCCCACCACCTCTGCCTCCCCATCTCACTCTTGCCCATTAAGAGCCCAGTCTGAGTTTGCAAAGGGGATGGGATTGAAAAAAAACTCTCTCTTTAATATCACAATGAATATGTCTGCCATTCCCCGAATTCAGAAGAAGATAAAAACCCATCAATTCAATGTGTTTTTTTTTCTGCCTCTAATTCTGGGCAGTTTGATTAATGAAGTAAAGTGCAACCGGATCACTGTCCCCAAATCCCTTATTGTCTTCCATCCTTCCTTCTGTCAGCCATCACAGAGGGTCAGAAGTCAAATAAAACCCATTGAGGAACCAGCCTCACGTCAAATTAAAATAAAACCTTGCTGTTGCTGAAAGTCCAAACTTTAAGTGCTCCAGATATTTTTTTCCTCCAGCTCATAGTACAATGATCTGCAGTAATAACTTCTCATCCGACTGCTGATGGTAAAGGGATTTTTATCCATATGCTTTGATTAAAAGGGACACCCATAGATTCAATCGTCATTCCTTCACCTGAAGTGTCTGATATGAGGTAGAGCTGAACTGATGCCTGTTGAAAGGCCCTGTTAAACAGTAATGTTTCTTTACAATCTCCCCTTCTCCCAGAAAGAAGGATAATAAAAATAAAGGCAAACATTTAGACAACATCTTATAGAATCATATAATTTTACAGCACAGAAGGAGGGCATTCAACCCATTGTCTCTGTATTGGCTTCTGAAAGAGCTACCCGGCTGGTCCCAGCATCCAGCCCTATCTCCATAGCCCTCTAATGTAATAGAACATAGAACAGTTCAGTACAGTACAGGCCCTTCAGCCCACAATGTTGTGCCAACCTATTATCCTATTAAGATCAAACTACCCTGCATACCCTACATTTTGCTATCCTCCATGTGTCTATTCAAGAGTCGCTTGAAAGTCCCGAATGTATCTGACTCCACTATCACCGCCAGCAGCACATTCCATACCCCCACCACTCTCTGTGTGAAGAACCTATCTCTGACATCTCCCCTTTACCTTCCTCCAATCACCTTAAAATTATGCCCCCTCAGAATAGTCATTTCCGCCCTGGGAAAAAGTCTCTGACTATCCACTCTATCCGTGCCTCTCATCATCTTGAACACCTGTATCAAGTCACCTCTCACCTTTTCTCACTCCAATGAAAAAAGCCCTTGTTTCCTCAACCTTTCCTCATAAGATCTGTTCTCCAGTCCAGGCAGCATCCTGGTAAAACTCCTCTGCACCCTGTCTACAGCTTCCAGGTCTCTCCTATAATGAGGTGACCTGAACTGAACACAATATTCCAAGTGTGGTCTACCCAGTGTTTTATAGAGCTGCAGCATAACCTTGCAGCTCTTAAACTCAATTCCCCAGTTTTCTTCCTGAGTTCAGTTCAGTTTCTAGTCAATAGTAACCCCAAGGCTGTTGATAGTGGAGGATTCAATGATGGTAACAGCACTGAATCACAGAGTTATAGAGCCACAGAGCTATAGAATGGAAATAGACCCTTCAGTCCAACTTGTCCATACTGACCAGATATCCTAAATTCATCTATGAACCTACACTCCGAAGTCTCTCTGTTCAGGACCTTACCATTTGCCAACGTTTGGCCCATTTCTCTCTAAACCCTTCCTGTCCATATGCCCATCCAGATGCCTTTTAAATGCTGTAATTGCACCAGCCTCCACCACTCCCTCTGACAGCTCATTCCATACACACACCACCCTCTGTGTGAAAAAGTTGCCCCTTAGGTCCCTTTTGAATCTTGCTCCCCTCACCTTAAAGACATGCTCTCTCATTGGGGATTCCCCTACCCTGGGGAAAAGACCTTGACTATTCACCCTTATCCATGCCCCTCATGATTTTATAAACCTCTATAAGGTCATCCCTCAGCCTCCAACGTTCCAGGGAAAATAGCCCCAGAGTATTCAGCCTCTCCCTGTAGCTCAAGCCCTCCAAACCTGGCTACATCCTTGTAAATATTTTCTGAATCCTTTCAAGTTTCACAACATCTTTCCTTTAGCAAGGAGACCAGAATTGCACGCAGTATTCCAAAAGTAGTCTAACCCATGTCCTGTACAGCTGCAACCAGACCTCCCAGCTCCTATACTCCATGCACTGACCAATAAAGGCAAGCATACCAACTGTCTGCTTCTCTATCCTATCTACCTGCGACTCCACTTTCCAGGAACGATGAACCTGCACTCCAAGGTCTCTTTGTTCAGGATCTTTCCATTTAGTGTATAAGTCCTGCCCTGACCTACTTTTCCAAAGTGCAGCACTTCACGCTTATCCAGATTAAACTCCATCTGTCACTCCTCGGCCCATTGGCCCATCTGATCAAGGGTACGGTCTTGCAGGATCAGATTTTAAACTGAGGTCTCGTCTTGCCCTCTCAGAAAGGACTGAAGGCAGTTAAGTAAATTAACAGCTGCCTTACCACTGATGTTTAGATCATAGTTTTCAAAAGGGGATTGGAAGGAGACAGCTTCAGTGCAGACCTCACAATGGCACAGATGGACTGAATGGCCTCTGTCCTACTGAATAGCTCCTTATACACTTAGATTAGATTCCCTACAGTGTGGAAAGAGGCCCTTTAGCCCAACAAGTCCTCACTGTCCTTTGGAGCATTCCACCCAGACCCATCCCCCCATAACCCCCACACACCCCTGAACACTATGGGCAATTTAACATGGCCAATCCACCTAGCCTGCACATCTTTGGACTGTGGGAGGAAACTGGAGCACCCGGAGGAAACCCACGCAGACACGGGGAGAATGTGCAAACTCCACACAGACAGTTACCCGAGGCTGGAATCGAACCTGGGTCCCTGGTGCTGTGAGGCTGCAGTGCTACCCACTGAGCCACCAGGCCACCCTGTACCACATAGTGGTAAGATCTTGAACAAAGAGACCTTGGAGTGCCAGCTCCTGGAAAGTGGAGTTGCTGGTAGATAGGATAGAGAAGCAGGCAGTTGGTATGCTTGCCTTTATTGGTCAGTGTGTTGAGTCATTGTACAAGGAGATTTTCTCACGTTGGTGTGAGATTTGCAGGACAGGATTAAACTGCACGCACAATTGCGGCTTCCAGATGGCTGTGCCTCTCAGAGTTTAACTTCACAAAGGTAAAATGGTTGCCCTCATCCATTCGCACATACCCAGCTCCACCCATCCCACCAGCATAATATTACATTTTAAACTGGGCAAAACACAGCCATAATTCTGATCGGTAAGTAAATCTCTTTGCTGAGGTCCCCCAGTAAAAAGAAAGCTGATGCATTGTCAGATAATGTCACATGGCACCTGCTATTAACTTATTCATTTGCAGTCCCTACAACACACCTCTGGAGTCGGTGGGACCTAAACTCAGGCCTTCTAGCTCAGTTAAATGGACACTACCACTGCATCACAAGATTCCTCTCACACTGCACTGCTGCAGAGACCAGGCTTAGTTAACATTCATTTGCAGCATCAATGTACAAATACTTTAAAAAAAACATAAGAACTTGTTGCTATCTTGAGATTGTTGGGCAAGGCGATGGACTGCATAAAGGTTTAAAAAGCTGGAAATGCAAAAGGCCCTTTAAATAAAACAAAAATAGCCTGTGAAACTCAAGCTGGGCAGTGACCTCAGCCGAAGCTGCCATTTCACACGGACTGACAACATCAAGATCATTCTGGCTGATATTGGCTACAATAGAGATGAACTGTGGCCCCCATCGATCACATGACCCAGACCAAACAGAACAGAAACCCTCTCAGCTGCTTGTCTTCGATCAATGTTGTGTGATTGACGCACAACACAAGAGATTGGAAGCCAATTGGGAATCGCCTTCACTTTCAATCCTTTTTCATTTTCTCCTGCTTCTAATTCATGTAGCAGCAACAATTTGCATTTAGATAGCACCTCTGACATATCCCGAGGCACTTCACAGGAATGCAAAGCGTGTAAAGAGATATTGGGTCAGAAGACCAAATGAAGACAGTTTGAAGGAGCTTCATAAAGATGGAAAGAGAAGCCGGGGAGGTTTAAGGAGGGATTTCCAGAGATAAGGACCCTGGCAGGGGAAGGCGCCACTCTTGTCAGAGTATCTGGCCTTTAAAGGTGCCCACTCAGCATCAGTGCAGTTGCCCAGTGGGTCACTTTCTGAAATCATCAATCTGCATCAATCTTTCTGATCCACTTCGAAGCTGGGGAAAATCTGAGCCAGGCTCACCATTTCAGTTATGTGACCCCTGCACCCACAACATGCCCGCCCACCCCGCATACTCTGGTAAAGTGAACTGATGTATGAGGCCTGCCATAGTCAGTCTCACATGTAAACCACGGGCACTCAGGTGTGAGTGTGTACAGCAGGCAGTTCCAACAGAGGCTGTCAAAGGAGCCTTCAACAGATAAAATACTGAATATTCGGTGACACCGTATCCAGCCCTGCTCCTGGTTCAAGGTGTGGAGCGGAATGAACACAGCAGGCTAAGCA
This sequence comes from Stegostoma tigrinum, assembly GCF_030684315.1. NCBI lineage: Eukaryota > Metazoa > Chordata > Chondrichthyes > Orectolobiformes > Stegostomatidae > Stegostoma > Stegostoma tigrinum. Next base: position 5,272,506 of record NC_081364.1, read on the forward strand.
GCATCTGAGGAGCAGGAAGGCTAATGTTTTGGGCCTAAACCCTTCTTCATAAATGGGTCCAGGGGCGAAACGACAGCTTTCCTGCTCCTCTGATGCTGCTTGGCCTGCTGTGTTCATCCAGCTCCACACCTTGTTATCTCAGATTCTCCAGCATCGGCAGTTCCCATTATCTCTGCTCCTCATTCAGGCAACTTTTCTCTGATATGAGATAACGTTGGCAGAGAGGGTAAAGGAGAATCTAAAGAGATTCTGCGAGTATATTAAGAGTAAAAGAGTAACTAAGGAGAGAATAGGGTTCAACGGGGCCACCGAAGTGTGGAACCACAGGAGATGGGACAGATACTAAACAAATATTTCTTGTCAGTATTTTCCATATGAAGGAAGACATGGAAGCCAGGGAATTTGAGCAAATAAATAGTGATGTCTTGAAAAGGATCTACATTGTGTAGGAGGACGTACTGGAAGTCTTAAAATGCAAAAAGGTAATAAATCCCTGGGACCTACTTAGGTGTAAGCAGGGCATTATGGGAAGTTAGGGAGGAAATTGCAGGGCCCTGAGCTGAGATATTTATATCATTGAGAACCACGGCCGAGGAGCAGAAGGCTGGAGGGTGGCTAAATGCTGTGCCTTTATTTAGGAAAGGAAAAGCCAGGGAACTAAGGAGCGATGAGCCTGACATCAGCGCTGGGTAAGCTGAAGGAGGGGATTCTGAGAGACAGGGTCTACGTACATTTGGAAAGGCAAGCGCTGACTAGGGGTAGTCAGCATGGCTTTGTGCATGCGAAATCGCTTCTCACAAATTTGATCCAGTTTTTTGAAGAGTGACCAAGAAGATAGATGAAGGCAGAGCAGTGGACAGTGTCTACATGGACTTCAACAAGGTTTACCTGGTTAGATCTCATGGGATCCAGTCAATTGGCTTGACGGCAGGAGGCAGAGGGTTGTGGTCGAAAGTTCTTGCTTAGGCTGGAGGTCTGTGACCAACAGTATGCCACAAGGATCAGTGCTGGCTCCATTGTAGTTCATCATTTACATAAACAATTTGGATGAGAATGTAGGAGTCATGTTTAATAAGTTTGTGGATGACACCAAAATTGCCAGTTAGCTTAACATCTGTCCTTGGGAAAATCTGAGAGTTTATTATAATGGATGCAATAACAGTGTATTTAGAAACACACAGCAATATTAGACAGGGTCAGTGTGGTTTCATGAAGATGCCTGTCAAATGTAATGGACTGCTTTAAGAAGGTAACAAGCAGGATAGATAAAGGGGCAGCAGAAGATGTAATATATTTGAATTTTCAGAAGGCATTTGAGAAGGTACTTCACATTAGGCTACTTAATGAGATAAGAGCCAATGGTGTTAGAGGCAGCATATTGGTCATGGTAGAGAATTGGCTAACTAATGAAAAAGACAGAGAAATGTGGAGAAAGGAGGTATTTTCAGGATGGCAACCTGTAGCTAGTGAACTGCTGCAGGGATCAGTGTTGAGCCATAATTGTCTACAACATACTAATGACTTGGATGAGGAAAAGTGTATGTACTGCAGCCTTACTGGGAAGGCAAGTGGCGACGATAATTCAAAGGGTCTTGCAGGGAAAAATGCACGTGAAGAGAATGAGCAAGAGCTCGGCAGATGGACTATAATGCGGAAAATGTGAGGTTATGTGCTTTGGCAGGAAGAATGGGAGGTGAATATTATTAAAATGGGAAAAGACTTCAGGAATCCACAGCACAGAGGGATTTGAGAGTCTTCATGCATGAATCACTAATTACTAGCATTCAAGCTTAGCAGGTAGGAGGTAAGGCAAATGGAATGTTGTCCTTCATATCAAAGGAAATGGAGTATAAAAATAGGAAGGTTTGGCTAAAACTGTACAAGGCACTGGTCAGATCACAGCAGGAATACTGTGAGCAGTTTTCTTCCCCTTATTTAAGGAAGGATACATTGACATTGGAGGCTGTCCAGAAGAAGGCTCATCAATTGTCTTACGAGGGAAATCTGAGTAGGTTGGGCCTTTATTCACTGGGATTTAGAAGAATAGAGGGGGGGACCCCTTGGAAATGTATAAAATTCCGATGGGGCTGGACAGACTGGGAACAGGGAGGATGGTCCTCTCCTGGACAGGGGTATAGAACCAGGAGACACACTGTCAGGACACAGAGTAGACCATGTTGGAATGAGATGATGTGAATGTTCACTCAGAGGGTAGTCAACTTGTGGAATTCTGTACCACAGAAGGCTGCGGAAGTGAAGTCACTGAATAAATCTGAGAAATAAATAAGTATCAAGGGGTGTGGGGATTGAGATGGAGATCAGCCATGATCATGTTGAATGGTGGAATGGACTTGATGGGCCGATTGGACTCTCCTGCTCCATGTTTCTACTATCAGCTTTACTGATGTGCACGGGAGGATGTGTATTGGCTCAGACACTGGCGAGAACAGCCTTCTTCCAAATACAGGGGGTCCTGGGATTATTTCACCCTCGCACCACTCCCTCCTCTCCCCCCCCCCCCCCCCACACAAAAAGGAGCCTTTAATTCAACTTCTCTTCTGAAAGACCACACCTCAAACAGTGTGGCACCCCCCAGTCCATCACTGGGCCATTGGCTGGGAGTTGTGTTCAAACCCTGGGGGGAAGGGGGTGATTTGAACCTGGAACATTGTGACATGGGCCTGGAAACGCTTACCAATGAGTTTATTGATGGGGTCAGAGAGATTTATTCCCAGTTAGTGCTGCTCTGCCTGGGGCAAGTTCACATCCCATGAGCCTCCCTGACAGGATGAGAAATAGAGGGCATTAATTTGCCAGTTCCTAACTGGCCCTGGAGAAGGTAGTGGTGAGCTGCCTTCTTGAACCACTGCAGTCTACCTGCTGTGCTTTGACCCACAGTGGCATTAAGGGCGTTCCAGGATTTTGACCCAGCGTCAGTGAAGGAACGGCAATATATTTCCGAGTCAGGATGGGGAGTGACTCGGAGGGGAAGTTGCAGGTGGCAGTGTTGCACTGGTTGTGGGTTTGGGCAGATGCTTTTGTAGGAGCCTTGGTGAGTCGGTGCACTGCATTTTGGCCGGCAGTGCACTTCCCAGCCAGAAATACTTGCATCAGAAATAATGGGAACTGCAGATGCTGGAGAATCCAAGATAACAAAGTGTGGAGCTGGATGAACACAGCAGGCCAAGCAGCATCTCAGGAGCACAAAAGCTGACGTTTCAGGTCTAGAATCTTCATCAGAGAGCTCTCTGATGGAGGGTCTAGGCCTGAAACGTCAGCTTTTGTGCTCCTGAGATGCTGCTTGGCCTGCTGTGTTCATCCAGCTCCACACTTTGTTATCTTGGATTCTCCAGCATCTGCAGTTCCCATTATCTCTGTTAGCTAGTGCTCATTCCTGGAAAAAGTGGTCAGACTGCTCCCTCTGCTGGTGTCCCAAAGTAGTGCGCCGGTGGAATTTCAATGGGATAAACTTGTCAAGGGGTGAGGTGGAGGCCAGCTGACAGCCCTGGAAAAATGTGAGGGACAAGCAGTCATTGTTTGAACACCTGCAGGCCTGTCTGCAGATGGTAAGTGTTAATGACTCCCAGCTTCCACCAGAAAACAAAGTTTGCTCTTTTGCCAGGAAGCAGGAAAAGACTGTCACAACAGCAGCTTTGGCAAGCAACTACAGAACTCGGCACGAAACATTCGGAAAAAATCAGGGCACAAAAATTCCATGTATAATTACTTTTGTGTTAGCACAAAAACCACTTTAAAGGAAGCTATAGGAAAGCCAGCACCACGAGTAAAATCAAAGGTCATGTTTGTCATAGTGTGTATACTTGTGCCGCCAAGTCACAAGAATCTGAAGTTAAATATCAGCCAATTCAGTCACACTCTCTCTGGAAAATTATTACATTTGTCTGCAATTTTCTCTGCTGAAAGGGTTTCAGTGCTGGGACATGATTCTACTGGCTCTGCCCCTAACCCTGACACACGCAGACAACGCTCTCTCTATCCAGGGTACAGTCTGAGCTTAAAGGGAGTTCAGTAACCTCCTGACTCTGACTCTCTTGCCCACAGACACAAAGTAGAGCCAAGTCTGATTCTGTTCAGACAATGACCACTCTGCGTAGAATTCATGTCAGGAAACCAAACCAAATTTACCCCCTTGGACGCTGAGGCTTCAGGCGATACCACAGTGAAGAAAGCTTCGGTGAACCAACGTTAAAAAAAAACGTTTTTTAAGGATTTGAGATAACAAGGTGTGGAACTGGATGAACACAGCAGGCCAAGCAGCATCAGAGGAGCAGGAAGGCTGACGTTTCGGGCCTAGACCCTTCTTCAGAAACACCAGCTTTCCTGTTCCTCTGGTGCTGCTTGGCCTGCTGTCTTCATCCAGCTCCACACCGTGCTATCTCAGATTCTCCAGCATCTGCAGTTCCTATTATCTTGGATTTAAGGATTTACTTAAGTTTCAACAAAATTATTTACAGAAGCAGCCAGTTTTGCTTGAGCTAGTAAACAGGTTACTTAAATGAAACACGTGTCAAATTCTGAACCATCACAAGCATGTCTCAAAATGACTGTGACAAACAAATATGAAACAACTGGTTTTGAAGAAGGGGATATTTAACTATATTTTTGTTATCCAATGTCAGTGACTAGCCATCCTGGTTATTATAAAATGAAATTATGACAATTTTCACAGTAATTTTAGCTGCTTTGTAAGGTATTTGAGAATGTTTGAGAAGAATGGGCATTCAGTTGAAGGAACAAACTCACATTTGTAACAGATTTTGCTGCATCCCCTTAATAACCCACAGATAGTTTTAAAGTGCAGGAAACTGGGGAACAGGGTCACACACAGCAATAGGCAGACTGAAGCGGCCACAAGTCTATGAACGGCAAGACCTGGACAACAGGAGTCAAATAAAATGTGCAGCAAGGTTTCAGCAGCATCTATGTGGAGAGAGAATCAAAATTAATGTTTCAGGTCAATGGTCTTTCAGCAACAGGGGGTTTGGTTAATGAATGGCAAATAGTACTTGTGCCACACTAGTGCCAAGTAATGACCATCTCCAACAAGAATCTAACCATTACCCCTTGATTGCATTGCATCATTGAATTCCCTACTGTTCCATCCTGCATGTTACCATTGACCAAAACCTCAACTGGACCCATCATGTAAATATAGCGGTTGCAAGAACAGGTCAGAGGCTGGGAATCCAGCGAGAAGCTCAACTCCTGACTCCCTCAAGCTTGTCCACCATCTACAAATATGTCAAGAGTGTGATGGAATACTGCCCACTTGCCAGCAGCCCGCTTGATTGGCACCACAAACATCCCACTCCCTCCACCACCGACACTCAGTAGCAGCAGTGTGTACGTCTACAAGACGCACCGCAGAAATTCACCAAAGATCCTCAGACAGCACCTTCCAAACCCACGACCACTTCCATCTAGAAGGACAAGGGCAGCGGGTACATGGGAACACCACCCCCTGCAAGTTCCCCTCCAAGTGACTCCCCAAACTGACTTGGAAATATGTTGCAGGCCAAGCAGCAACAGAGGAGCAGGGAGGCCGATGTTTCGGGCCTAGACCTTCTTCAGAAATTCTTCAACCACCCTTCCCTCCCCACATGCTCATTTACATCATTTGTGAATAGCATAAACACCGAGGGACCCTCTATCTCTTGTCACTAAGCCAATTTTGGATCTAACTTGTCAAGTTACCCTGGATCCTACAAGCTTTTACCTTCTTTATCAGTCTCCTGTGTGGAACTTTGTCAAAGGCTTTGGTGAAATCCACGTAACTTCCTTACCCTATCTGCACACAGATTTAATAGGCATGAACTCCTTCTGACAAAGGTATGCTGACAATCCCTGATCAAGCCTTTGTAGAAACATAGAATCATTAAGTCATGAGTCTGTACTGTCAAAAATATGCCACCACCTAGTCTATTCCGCACTAGGCTCTCAGCCTTGCATGTTGACATTTCAAAAGTGCTCATGCATGTACTCTTTAAAGGTTGTAAGTTTCCTGATTCAATTACCTTCCCAGTACGTGCATTCCAGATCCTCACCCTCTGGGTATAAAGCTTTGCCTCAAATCCCTTCGAAACCTCATACATTTCACATTAAAATTATGTCCCCTTGTTCTTGACCCTTCAGCTGAGGTAAACAGCTTCCTAGTCATCCTCTCCATGCCCCTCAGAATCTTAGACATCTCTATCAGGTCCCCCCCGCACCCCCCCCCACCCCCCCGCAACCTTCTCTGCTCTGAAGAAAAACAATCTTTGCTTCTCTAAAGGAAGATTAAGTTTTCCCTTCAGAATTTTCTCCATAAGTTTCCCGCTCACCGATGAGCTATTGAAAAAGGTAAAGAGCAAACAGTAGTAAGCAATGACTCTCCAGTGGGATTTAATAGTGGAAATTAGGGACATTGCAGATGAATTGAATGGATATTTTGCATCTGTCTGCTCTGTGGAGGATACAAACTATACTCCAGAAATATTTGTGAATAAAAATATGAAAAAGGGACCAAGGAATGTGAAATAATTACAATCTCCAGGGAACGGGAACAGCAAAATTATTTGAACTGAAATCTGACAAGTCCCCAGATCCTGATGGATTTCATCCTGAGATAACAAGGTGTAGAGCTGGATGAACACAGCAGGCCAAGCAGCATCAGAGGAGCAGGAAAGCTGACGTTTCGGGCTCAGACCCTTCCTCAGAAATCTTCATCCTCAGATGGGTAAAAGAAATAGCTGCTGAGATAGTAGTTGGCTTGAATTTTCCAAAATCACCTAGATTCTGGAACACCTCCATCAAATTGGAAAGTATCAATCAGGGCTCGTCTAATCAAGAAAGAGAGAGATAGAATACAGAGAACTACCGTCAGGTCAGGTTAGCTTAGCATCCATCTTAGGGACAATAGTGCAAGGTCTTATTACGGTGCTTATAGCGAGGTTGTATGGGCTGGGACTATTTATCTGGAGTGTCAGAGGCTGAGAGGTGACCTTATGAAGGTTTATAAAATCATGAGAAGCATAGATAGGGTGAATAGCCAAGGACTTTTCATGGTTTTGCTGTAAGGGGTATCATACCAGCACGGAGTGAAGATTAGTTGGTTAACAGCAGAGGGTAGAAATACATGATCACACTCAGGCTGACAGATGTGATAAGCACTTTACTGCAGTAATCAGAGTTGGGGGCTGTACCTATAATTTAGCGGGCAAGTCCAAAACTAGTGGGCATGGGTTTAAGCTGTGAGAGGAAAGATTTAAAAGGGACCTGAGGGGCAACTTTTTCCACACAGAGGGTATGGAACGAGATACCAGGGGAAGTAGTGAAGTTAGATTCAATTACAACATGTAAAAGGCTTCTGGATGGGCACATGAATAGGAAGGGTTGAGAGGGATATATGCCAAATGGGGCTGGATCAGTTTCGGATATCTGATCAGCATGGACGAGTTGGACCAAAAAGTTTATTTCCAAGCTGTATGACTTTATGATTGTCATAAGAATTTAGAAATTTTAAGCAGAATCAGGCAGCGTTGACATGGTTTTGTAAAAGGGAAGTTATATTTCACTAATTACAGCTCTTTGAGGAAGGAATAAGCAACATAGATATGGGGGTGACCAGTGCATGCACTGCACTTAAGATCTGCAGAAGGCATTTGACAAAGTGTCACATGAAAGGTTACTGCAAATTAAAATGTGCATCATGCTGTAAGGGGTATCATACCAGCACGGAGTGAAGATTAGTTGGTTAACAGCAGAGGGTAGAAATACATGATCGCACTCAGGCTGACAGATGTGGTAAGCACTTTACTGCAGTAATCAAAGTTGGGGGCTGTACCTATAATTTATAAATTAGTGGTGTAATGGTAATGTCAGTGGTCTATGAACCAGGGGACATGGGTTCAATCACACCGCAGTAAATGATGACATTTCAATACAAGTAAATCTCAAATTAAAAGTCAGTCAAATGGTGACCACATAACCATTGTCATAATTCCATAAGATATAGGAGCAGAATTGGGCCATTTAAACCATCAGATCTGCTCTGCCATCCAATCATGGCTGATGTTTCTCAACTGCATAATCCTGCCTTCACCCCATAATCCTGGATCCTCTTAACAATCAAGAACCTATCTGTCTCTTGGCCTCCACAGCATTCTGTGTTAATGAGTTCCAGATTCACCAACCTGTGGCTGAAGAAATTCCTTCTCATTTCAGTTTCAAAGGGTCATCCCTTCATTCTGAGTTGGTGTCTTCAGGCCCTAGCCTCTCCTACCCTGGAAACATTTTCTCCATATTCTGAAGCCATTCCTTATTTGGAAAAATAGTTTATGTTTCTAATCTTCCTGCCAAATTGTGTAACCTCAAAACTTTCCCGTATCATATTCCAGCTGCCAACTTGTCAATTGGTTCATCAAGCGTCCTTTAGGGAAGCAAGCCATTCAGCATACATGCGACTCTACAGCCACAGTAATGTTGTTGGCTCTTAACTGCCGTCTACAATCACCCAATAAGCTGTTCAATTCAAGGGGCGATTAGGGATGGACAAGGGTTGGAAATTGAAAGTGACGCTCAAATTTGATAATTTTAAAAAAAGTATTTTGATGAAAGATCTAAATGTGTTGATCAACATTGTTTGGTGAAGACAATGAGTTGTGAAGGGAATAGGGCAATAGTACACTGGTAGGAAGAGAAGCAGCATATTATTTAACTGGAGGGAGATTTGTTTATTGGTAATAGGAGGCACAACAAAAAAAATGTAGCATGTAAGTACAGCAAGTGATTAAAAAGGTAAATGAAATACAAAGGTATGGATAGAATTGTACTGAGCATTGGTTAGATCAAATAGGGAAGAGCTTGTACAGTTTTGGTCTCCTTATTCAAGAAAGGATATAAATGCACAGGCAGTCCCAACTTCAAAGAAAATTTAAATGGAAAAGATAAGCTTGCCACAGATCTCAAATAAAATGCTACAAACATACAACTGGCCCAACAAGAAAGAAGAATTAATGTTTACAATGTAGACCTTTCCAACAGAATTGTGAAACATTTCCAATATTATTTATATTTTAGATTTATGCTTCCTAAAAACAGCTCTATCCAAATTTCTTCTATGTTGATTAGGGTATAGATACTCAAACTGTTGTTCTGCTATGGGTTCCTCTTTACTTTCTTAGAGTGGCTGAGACTGAAGGTCCTAGAATACTGTTTATAGCACTGATCATCATACTTACAAAAGGATGTCAATGCATTGGGAGCAGTTCAGAGAAGGTTCAAGACCATAAGGAAATAACTGCAGTGGCCCTTTAAACCCCTTGAGCCTGGTCTGCCATTTCAAAAGGATCGTGGCTGATCTGACATTCCTCACCTTCACTGCCCTGCATTTTCCCCATAATCATCAATTCCCCAGATGATCAAGAATCTATCTCAACCTGAAATACACTCATGGACTCTGCCCCCACTGTTCTCTGCATCAGGGAGTTCCAAAGACTCACAACTGAGAGAAGAGGTTCCTCCTCATCTCAGTCTTAAATTAGCCTGTCTTTATTCAGAGACGATGCTCTCTGGTCCTCAACCCTCCCACAAGGGGAAGCAAGCACAAGATCATAAGTTATAGGAGCAGAATTAGGCCATTTGGCCCACCAATCAATCATGGTTGACATGCTTCTCAACTAGATTCTCCTGCCCTCTCTCTGTAACCCTTGATCTCATCACTAATCAAGATCTGGTCTCAGTCTTAATTACACTCAACGGCTTGGCCTCTGTGGCAATATGTTCTACATATTAACTGTCCTCTGGCTGAAGAAACTCCTCACCCCTTTGCTCTGATGCTGTGCCCTCAGTTCTTAGTCTCTCCTACTGGTCATCAGTGGAGACATCATCCCCATGGCAACTATACCCAGACTCTGTGTGCTGTCAATTTCAATCAGACCCTAGATCCACTCCCCCAACACCCCACCATTCTTCCAAGCCCCAATACAGATCCAAAATCATGTCAGCATTTACCCTGTCATCACTCAAGAATCTTGCACATTTCAACAGATCACTCTAAAATCCAGTGAGTTGAATCTCAACTTATTTAGCCTCATAAGACAATCCTCCAAAGTAAGGATTGTCCTAATAACCCTTCTCTGAACCACTTCCAGTAAGATATTTTTCCTTAAAAAAGGAGAGCAAAACTGCTCTCATGACACCACACTAATCCCTGGAATGAGTGGATTACCTTATGAAAGGCCCAGCTAATATTTTTCCAGTTTATAACAATCAGACATCTCAATGAAAATAGAATTTGACTAGTTACATGGCAAAAGAATGTTTTCTCATGGGAACATCTAGAGCAAGGGCTCAATTTGTGCCCATTTAAAACAGATAAAGAAACATTGGAGACTAAAATGTGAGGCTGGATGAACACAGCAGGCCCAGCAGCATCTCAGGAGCACAAAAGCTGACGTTTCCGGCCTAGATCCTTCATCAGAGAGGGGGATGGGGTGAGGGTTCTGGAATAAACAGGGAGAGAGAGGGGGAGGCGGACCGAAGATGGAGAGAAAAGAAGATAGGTGGAGAGAGTATAGGTGGGGAGGTAGGGAGGGGATAGGCCAGTCCAGGGAAGACAGACAGGTCAAGGAGGTGGGATGAGGTTAGTAGGTAGATGGGGGTGCGGCTTGGGGTGGGAGGAAGGGATGGATGAGAGGAAGAACAGGTTAGGGAGGCAGAGACAGGTTGGACTGGTTTTGGGATGCAGTGAGTGGAGGGGAAGAGCTGGGCTGGTTGTGTGGTGCAGTGGGGGGAGGGGACGAACTGGGCTGGTTTAGGGATGCAGTAGGGGAAGGGGAGATTTTGAAACTTGTGAAGTCCACATTGATACCATAGGGCTGCAGGGTTCCCAGGCGGAATATGACTTGCTGTTCCTGCAACCTTCGGGTGGCATCATTGTGGCACTGCAGGAGGCCCATGATGGACATGTCATCTAAAGAATGGGAGGAGGAGTAGAAATGGTTTGCAACTGGGAGGTGCAGTTGTTTGTTGCGAACTGAGCGGTGTTCTGCAAAGCGGTCTCCAAGCCTCCGCTTGGTTTCCCCAATGTAGAGGAAGCCGCACCGGGTACAGTGGATGCAGTATACCACATTGGCACATGTGCAGGTGAACCTCTGCTTAATGTGGAACGTCATCTTGGGGCCTGGGATAGGGGTGAGGGAGGTGGTGTGGGGGCAAGTGTAGCATTTCCTGTGGTTGCAGGGGTAGGTGCCGGGTGTGGTGGGGTTGGAGGGCAGTGTGGAGCGAACAAGGGAGTCACGGAGAGAGTGGTCTCTTCGGAAAGCAGACAGGGGTGGGAATGGAAAAATGTCTTGGGTGGTGGGGTCGGATTGTAGATGGCGGAAGTGTCGGAGGATGATGTGTTGTATCCGGAGGTTGGTGGGGTGGTGTGAGAGAATGAGGGGGATCCTCTTTGGGCGGTTGTGGCGGGGGCGGGGTGTGAGGGATGTGTTGCGGGAAACGCGGAAGACGCGGTCAAGGGCGTTCTTGATCACTGTGGGGGGAAAGTTGCGGTCCTTGAAGAACTTGGACATCTGGGATGTGCGGGAGTGGAATGTCTTATCGTGGGAGCAGATGCAGCAGAGGCGGAGGAATTGGGAATAGGGGATGGAATTTTTGCAGGAGGGTGGGTGGGAGGAGGTGTATTCAAGGTAGCTGTGGGAGTCGGTGGGCTTGAAATGGACATCAGTTACAAGCTGGTTGCCTGAGATGGAGACTGAGGTGTCCAGGAAGGTGAGGGATGTGCTGGAGATGGCCCAGGTGAACTGAAGGTTGGGGTGAAAGGTGTTGGTGAAGTGGATGAACTGTTCGAGCTCCTCTGGGGAGCAAGAGGCGGCGCCGATGCAGTCATCAATGTACCGGAGGAAGAGGTGGGGTTTGGGGCCTGTGTAGGTGCGGAAGAGGGACTGTTCCACGTAACCTAAAGATGCAGGCATAGCTGGGGCCCATGGCCACCCCCTTAGTCTGTAGGAAGTGGGAGGAGTCAAAAGAGAAGTTGTTGAGGGTGAGGACGAGTTCGGCTAGGCAGATGAGGTTCTCCGGCATCTGCAGTTCCCATTATCCCTGAAACATTGGAGACCTGTCTCTTTGCAAGTCCCTCCCTCAAAAAGGCAGTGGATGCAGAATCTGAAAATATTTTTAAGGCAGAGGTAGATGATTCTTGGGGAGATGCAGCAAAGTACAGTTGAAGTTAAAAATCAGATCAACCATGATCTTATTGAATGGGGGAAAGGTGGCGTGAAGTGCCAAGTGGCCAATTCATTCCTGGTTTGTACATTGGCACTCAGGCTGACATGAAAATCAAGCAACCTATGTACGGGAAGTCTGGTGCAATCATCTTCTGGTTTTAAATTCAGACTAAGTTACAGCAACAAATCCTGCAACCACCAGGATTGTACTGCTCTTATACAGTGAGACTTGCTGTATAACTGCGAGTTATAAGATCAAGAAAGGGCACATCACAGGGACTGACCTGTCACTCGTGTTTTCGCTCTATTTTTATAGTGAGACCTTATGCCCTAGTACTATAGCCCACTGTTATAGTGGCAGACCCATCCTCACCACACTATACAGCTGTTAGTGACTGACCTGTTCTCACCAGCACTGTACCATGTAGTCTTATATCTAGATACTTCTATCCATCAGTATCCTAATGTTATGTAGTGACAGACTGTACAAACCACTACCAAACCCCAATGTTTAAAAGGTGAGCCCTGCTGCAAACTGTAGGCTTGGGATGCAGCCACCAGCAACACTACCCCTAGTTAAATACTGTGCAGAGCTTCACAGGGTAAACCAGCTACTCAAGCAATCACATCAAATCCTCTGGGGGCACAAAGCAGATACTATCAGCAGAGACGGGCTAAACTGCAACAGGAATGGGCAGAAGTGACTATAATGAGGGTGCATAATTTTAAAGGTGATTGGAAGAAGGTATAGGGGAGATGTCAGAGATAGTTCTTCAGAATGTTGGGTGTGTGGAATGTGCTGCCGGCAGTGGTGGTGGAGTCAGATACTTCAGAGACATTTAAGTGACTCTTGGGTAGGCACATGGAGGATAGTAAAATGTAGGGTATGCAGGACAGATTGATGTTAGTAGGGTAATAGGTTGGCACAACATTGTGGGCCGATAAAACAGTACAGGCCCATGTTCTATAAATGCTTGGACATGACAGGATTTGAAGATCAATGTATAAAAATACAAGCTCAGCACTAACTACCAATGAGTGAATAAATAAAAGTCTATTGTATGGGCTTTAAGTGCATACTTTGCCACAAACCGAGGACAAATTCATGATCAGTTCCTCATTCTCCTACCAATGTGCAAAAAAAAGTTAAATCTGTGCAGAGCATAAACTGGTTGGTTAGAATGTCCTAACATGTGCCGATGGAATAGGGTCTATGAGCCTTCACAGAATCACCCGTGTACAAGGTCAGTTAAAAACAGCCAAATCAATATTTTTTCAAACACTTTTATTTATAAAAGACAGGATTTTAAGTTGGCAGGTTCTGGAGGAGAACAAACACTGCTTAATGAGGTTTAGTTGCTGTCAACTGATGGGAATGCATAGAAATTCCACTGTTTTTCCCAAAACTGGAATTATAGGTTGAAAGAGAAATCCAGAAATGGTTTTACACTGTTCAGCAAGAGAGCCTTTCAAAATATCATTATCACAACAGGGTACAGGAACATTGGTTTTGATACAGGTGCTGAGAATTATGTACAAAACCAACGACTTAAAAAGGAGGTTTGGAGGCAGGCACCAGCAAATTTACTAATGGGCCCCAGCACTTTCAAATGTGCTCAGAATACCAGCCATTCCCAAACCTCCCCAGGAGAGAGAGAGAGAACTGTAACGTCTCCTTGCATTCTCCCATGTGGCCATTCCTCCTGCATGAACTTGGACGATTTGACCAAAGAGAGACTGAGCATTGTAAGTCATCCTGACATGTCCAATGCAATACAAGATGCAGTGAAGAATAATCAGGAGCAGGTAACACGACACACACACACACACACACACACACACACACACACACAGGGGCCCAGCGACGACTGAAATTAAAAATTCAGAAACTCCAATTGCTCTCTCAACTAATGGGGAAGGGAACAAAGCTGCAGAAAAAAAATCTTAAGAAGCCACATATCAAGTGTTATTTTATTTAAACTCAAGTTTCAAATCAAAAGAACTCGTTTGCACCATAAGGTTCAATCATTCCCGTCTAAAAAGCTAATGAATTCTACATCCAGCACCCATCTGCTGGTTATACCAAATACTAGCAATTCAAAGAGGAGATTTGCACCTCCCACTAGCCTTAGAAATGCCAATAAATTTGCTGGTGCATCCACTATCAAATCCTGCACAGTGACATTTAGTGATAATCAGTGTTAAATGGAGATGATCATACCTTTTCTAAATAGAAAGGAATCAACTCTTGTAGCTGTATTGGCCACATCTTAACAAAAGATGCAACAGACAGCAACTAGGGAAGAGGTAAATTAACCGCACCTTAACATGATGCTGAATATTTGTAGGTGGTTAGTTTAATACATAGACCTCCTGACATACCACATTCAGGACAAAGTTGTGATGTTCAGTTCAGTCTTCTCCTCTTCCTTCCAGGACGCCAATTCTGTTGAGGTATCAGCCCACGGTTACAAGGCCTCTGCATCTGAGCTGAGCTCCAATACTGTTACTTTGATCTCAAATTGCATCAGAGTAAGATCTGAGCCTGACCAGTGACATCTACACACTTTCCCAGTCAATAGCTGTGGATAACAGGTGGAGGAGTTTTGTCTGATGTTCCTATCAGAACTGTCCACTGCACTATTCCAGTTACTAGGCCAGCAACTGATCAAAGAGCAAACCAGAGACCAGCTGATCTGGATACCTGATAACACATGTACCTACCACTGAGGCAATGAGAATTTTCAATTCGAAAATTAATGTCAATTCAATCTGGAGCTTTTAGTTCCAATTTTCAGTTAAAGAATACATAGGTTCACACACACACACACACACACACACACTCCACATGCATACACCTTTCCCATGGTGGAAATTTGTGCTCTTAACCATAATTTAAACAAAACTGATTCCAAAAAGTGCTTTTATAGCTCTTGATATCAAAAGCAATGAAAAGCAGAATTAACTCCAAGCCCTCAGAGCAGTTAATTCTCAAAATAAAAAAAAGTTACCCTGGGTGAGAAAGGGTTCAGAAGTGTTCTTCCCTGCTGTGATAATTCAGAAATCTCTCGCCTGGACACTCTATCAAACACTCAAAAAGGATAGGAGAGTCAGCACACTTAAAAGAGCAGGGCTCCCATGCTTCCCACTTCACTCTGCTCTTTCACGAAGATCTCAAAGTACTGGTAAATGATGGTCACTGCCAATAAGATACCAGTCCCAGAACCTATGGCTCCCAGAAAGTCAGCAAGTACAGATAGTGCACCAATGCACAGGCCTCCAAAAGCTGCAGCAGTAGGAATATACCTGCAAAATAAAAAGTTGAGGATGCTTAAATACAAATTGCAGAATTTTATATTAACGATATTGCATTGCTAAACAAAACCAGTGATTCCATTTAAAATAGGCAGAGTTTAAGACATAGCCCAAAGTTCTAAATTGAGACTAGACCAATAGTGCAGGTTTAGGAGCCTTAATCCAGTGACCACTATAACCACAATATTCCCTCAACCTGGTCAGTGATAATTAGCCACCGCAAACCACAAGTGGGTTGATCAGAAGATGGAAATTTTCTCACGCTCCTTTCGGGAGTTTTGTTGTTTCTAACTCACACCTTGTCATACTTATTCCTCAGAACAACGAAACATCTTTGTAAGCACATAATTGAAATTGTGATCATCCCATGACCAGTGTGGTGCCACAAAGATCAGTGCCAGGCCCACTGCTTTTTGCCACTTATATAAATGATTAATATGTGAACATAGGGAGGTATGGTTAGTAAGTTTGCAGATGACACTAAAATTGGAGGTGTAGTGGACAGCGAAGGTTACCTCAGAATACAACAGGGCCTTGATCAGACGGGCCAATGGGCTGAGCAGTTGAGGATGCGGTTTAATTTAGATAAATGAGGTGCTGCATCTTGGAAAGAAATCAGGGCAGGACCTGGGGAGTTGCTGAACAAAGATCTTGGAGTGCAGGTTCATTGTTCCTTGAAAGTGGAGCTCCAAGCAAACAGGGTAATGAAGGCATGCCTGCCTTTATTGGTCAGTGCACTGACGATAAGCATTGAAAGGTCAAGTTGAGGCTGTAAAAGGACATTGGTTAGTTTCCTGTTGAAATGTTGCATTCAATTCTGGTATCCCTGCTGTAGGAAAGAGGTTATAAAACTTGAAAGGGTTCAGAAAAGATTTACAAGGACAATGCCAGGGTTGGAGGGCTTGAGTTACAGCAAGAGGCTGAATAGGCTAGGGCTATTTTCCCTGGAGCAGAGGCTGAGGGGTGACTTTAGAGAGAGAGGCTCATAAAATCATGAGGGGCACGGATAGGGTCAATAGCCAAGTTCTTTTCCCCAGGATGGGGAGTCCAAAACTAGGGGGCATAGGCTTTGGGTGAGAGGGTAAAGATTTAAAAGGGGCCTAAGGGACAAATATTTCACACAGAGGATGGATTGTATGTGGAATCAGCTGCCACAGGAAGTGATAGAGGCTGGTACAATTACAAAATTTACAAGGCATCTGGATGGGCATATGAATAGGAAGGGTTTATAGGGATATGGGCCAAATGCTGGCAAATGGGACTAGATTAATTTAGGATATCTAGTCTGCATGAGTTGGGCCAAACAGTGTTTCTATGCTGTTAGGCTCTATGACTATTTTGAGTACAAATGTACTTGACAGTATTCACAGTGCAAGGAAGTGGAAGCACTCAACACAGTAAACAGAATCCCCAGTGTGGTAACAGGCCATTTGGCCCAACAAGTCCACACCAACCACCCGAACAGCATCCCATCCAAATCCTTCCACTAACTCTATCCCAGTAACCTTGTATTTCCCATGGCTAATACACCTAACATCCCCAAACACAATGGGTTATTAAGCATGGCCTAACCATCTAAATTCATCATGAGTAGCAGGTGGCTGCATCTAGTTTGTTCTGGCACTGACGAAAACTAGGTGAAACTATTTTGCATTCAAATCTAGTACATGCTTCCCTTCCTGTTGTTCTCCTAATGCACCTATATTTCTGGTTACAATGCAAAGGAAGAGTGTGTGCCAATGGAAAGTTTTTGTACATTAATGTGGAAAACCAACTGCAGACACTGCCACTTTCTGGAATAGAGAGCCCCGACTTTGATTATCTGTGCAGAAATATGCCGTTTGTCCACCTATCTAAAAGTCGTGCCTCTTCTCTGTTGTATGCGTGGTACTCACTCCCTAAACCAGAGTGTTCTAGAATTTACCACTACAACTAAAGGGACTGCAGCAACTTGAGCCCATGGAGGGCAACTAAGGGTGGACAAGAGCACCATATAAAAACATTGTTTATATCTTTCACTGCATCTTCCTACAACCTTCTAAAAACACTTCCACTATCATGAGCTTTCTTTAAACAATTGGTTAGCACGTGTTTTAAAATTATTTACCGCCCCCCACCCACTTCAAAAATAGGTGGGAAGGCAAGTGAGGAGGATGACAAAGAGCCTGCAGATGGCTACAGACTGGGTAAGTAGAAGGTTAAAAACTTGAAATATCTTCCATCTTACAGGAAAATGTGAAGTTATACACTTTGGAAGGAAGAACAGAAGAGCTGAATATTATTTAAAATGGAGCAAGAAAGTAGCAAACTACAGTACAACAGGATTTAGCAGTCCTCATGCCTGAATCACAAGGAGTTAGCATCCAGGTTCAGTGGGTAAAAGGGAATGGAATATAAAAGTAGGAGATCCTGCTAACACTATACAAGGCACAAGGCACATTAAAGCTAGAATACTGTTAGCAGTTTTGGTCCCCTCATCTAAGATGAGATGTACTGGTAATAGAGGCAGTCCACAGCAAGTTCACAAGGTTAATCTGGGTATGGAGGCGCTGCGTTATGAGAAGTTGTTGGTTGGCCCCGCACTCATTGCAGTTTAGAAGAATGATAGGTAACCTATTAAAACATACAAGATTCCTAGGAGGCTTGACAGGATAGGTGTGAAGTGGGGACCAGAGGGCATAATCTCAGTTTAGGAGTCAGTTCAGTATTTCAGATGTGACATCAACTGTAGAATAGTACAGCACAGGAGGCAGCTATTTCATACATTCTAGAAGTACATTTTCACTTGTTTTTTTTAAAACTCTCAACAGGATGAGGGCACTGGTGGCTAAGCAGCATTTATTACAGCACCAGGCTCTGCTTCTTCTCTTCCCCAAAACCTTCTACCCTTCAGCTATTTATTGGATTCCTCTTCAGTGTCAGGGGGGTAACAACAGAATTGCACATAGCTCCAGCTCAGATGGGTTCAATACACAGCTTTAAAACTCAGCTGCATGGGTTTAATATAACATTCCTTGTTTTTGTACTTTGGGCTTTATAAATAGAGTCACAGCAGCCTACTTGTTTCATTAACTGCAGTATTAACGTGTCCTGCTAAATTCAAAGATTTCTGCAAACACCTCAAGAATGAACTGTCCCTCAATGTTCTCACCAAAATGCATTGCCTCACATACAAGACCACTAAACATATGAGCATAGGTGAGCCATTGACTCATTGAGTCTGCTCTCCCATTCAAGTTCTAGCTGATTTGATTATCTGCAAATCCACTTTCTAGGCTCCAACTTTAAATATTCAGCTCATCTTTTCTTCTTACTAAGATGCATAACCTCACATTTTGACATTGCGTTCCAACTGTCAAGTCTTTGTCCATTCACTCAACTTGTCTATGTCCCTCTGCTGACACTCATGCCTTTTCACCTATTTCAAGGTGAGACAATAAACTAGATAGAGTTCCTTCAGTTCCTCCATCCAAGTCATTAGTACATCCTGTAAATAATCATGGCCCCAGCATACACACCCCTTGCCTCTCTAACTGCGGGATGCCAGTCTGAAAACATCCCTTTTATGCCAATTCTATTAGTTAGAGAATCCTCTATCCAAAAGAAGGATAATTATTACGTCCAACACGATGGGCTTTTATCTTATTACATAGCTCTTATAAAAGAAATCACTACGGGATTCTTGCATGGCTGGAAGGATCAGTATTTATTGCCTGTCGGTGGTGGTGGTTCTGGTTCTGAGCTGCTTTCTTCAACCACTACAGTCTACAGAGTGTAGGTTCACCCCAATACAGTTAAGGAGGGGTCCAGGCTTTTGATCCAATGACACTGAACAAACCTACATTTTGGATCCCTCCCATTCTGCATTAGGGTGTCACAATGCTCTCACCACCACCAAAGCCCCCACCCCCTCCACCAATTTTCCAGAAGCCAAGGATTCTTGGAAGATTACTATCAGCACATCAATTAACTTTGCTGCTACTTTTAACGTCCTAGAAAACAACCCATCAGGTCCAGGGGTAGCTTTCTCTCTCTCCATCCAAAGTGTCAACTCAATGTCAAAAATGGTAAAAGGCTTCAAGTGTTTGATCAGCCTGGCTGCATCAAATGGCATGACAGGCTCAACAGCTGATCTAGTTCTGACCTCAACACTTCAAATGCCATCACACTACTGGATAGCGTACAATGGAAAATACATTGCTGCTCAAGTATTTACGAACCAACACGCATCTGATCGGATCAGAGGCAAACTGTCCGATACTGACATGAAAACAATTACTGTTTTAATAGAAAGATCCAACTATGTGAAATGACCCACCTGTTAAGTTCATGGACCATTGAGGTGTCTCTGTGTCCTCGCATCACCATCTGCTGTTCTTTCAGCTGTTTGGCTACCTGTAAATCAAATGAGATTAGAACATTCATGTTTAATACTGCTACCAGAGAACGTTCAAGATTTTATCAATACAAGTCCTTTACTGTTTCAGTGACAGTCTCTGATCTTGGACCAAAAGCAGCAATCCAATTATTCCAGCAAACCCAAAATAAAACACAAACAGCAGTTGGATGGAAACTCAACACCAAACACTGGACCAATATAAACATTGACCAACAAGGCAATCATTGCAGCGCAAGCTGAAGAAAAAATATCATGACAGACCAGCTGATGAGTTTTAGTCCCTTTTCTGAATCAACTCAGCAATATCTTTAAAGCCCAACCAGATCACCTGCTTTCCCAAGAGATTATTTACTGTGCTGGTTCATGCCAGCTTCACTCAACCACAGAAAAACTGGTGGGAAAACAAACTTTGTTATTATTCACTCTCCACTTGTTTGACAGGGGAATGAACCTGGAACTTCTAGGGATGGGTCACCAGACTTGAAACATTAGCTGATTTTTCTTCAGATGCTGCCAGATCTCCTTAGTATTTCCAGCAATTTGTTTTTGTTCTTGATTTACAGCAGAGGTTCCTTCTGTTTTTAAAGGGAGTGAGCCTGCTCGTTGCAAATATTTCCAAAGCTATCACCAGACTACACTGTACCCTGGAGCCCAGGTCTAAATAACATCAACTAAGAATCTCACCATTTGGATCTTTTAGGATGCTCAAAATGGGTGTCAATGATTTTTTTCTTTTTTTTTTAAAGAAACAATCTGGCAGAAACCAACTGATCAGGTCACCATATTGGGGATCAGCAGAGTTTTGATTCAAATTACAGGAGTCAGTTCAGATGAACTCCCATCTTCTCAACCCGTGCACAAATTCCACATCTTAGGAGGAGTGGGAGGACAAGCAAGAGACAACAGGAAAATACAGTGGGCCATCTCAGAATCTCTTTGCACTTGACTCCTTGCTCAGCACCAGTCCCAGATGTCTCTACATTCTTGTAATTCATATTTTTAAATTAAGCTGCTATTCTTCTCTTGCAATCAAATGTCAGTGAGCTATTCAACTGTGAGGAGTACTGCTTATATGAGAGGTTACTCCTCTAGGGGGCCATAGCAATGGGACTGTGTCATTACACAAGTAACAAAGGCAGATTCAATAGTTATCCAACTTTTTAAAATTTGGAAAGCAACTATCCGAAGAGAAATAAAAAAGTTCCAGGAGACAAGTCTGAATGGAAATAACAGAGCTGCTCACAGAGAACCAAAGGCAAAAGGCTAAATGGCCTCCATTTGCACTGCAACTTTCCATGATTCTGTGAGCACAAAGTACTGAGGGGTTAGGTCCAGCAAATATGTCTAGTAGCCTCCACTGTCTCAAATGTTATAAGTTACCTGCTCCACGGAGTCAGAATTGTACGAGGTAACTTGTGATTTTTGCGAGTAATTGCCTTTAGTGCTAAACTAGCAGTTTAACAATGAGATCCAAAACACACTAAAGAACCAGACTGAAATGAAATCCAGGTCCGGAGAGAACTGAGCAAGGTAACAACAGTTTGAAATTTTAACATCAGGACAGAGCTAACAGCAAGATTCCCACAGAGTAAAAAAAAACCTTCACTGTGTGGACACTTACATCTTTGGCAGAAGAACCAGACACCTCGATCCAGGTCTTGGAAAAGAACGCACAGGAGCCCAACATGAAGACAATATAAATCACTGCATGAACAGGGTCATCCAGCACCGAACCAAATGACTCTGGAGGGGAGAGGTAATAGCACAGACCTCCAACCGGATACGCACGGGCTGGACCACCACCTGTGTTATCCTTCAAAAGCAAAGATAGGAAACAAATTGGGGTGAAAGGGCAATCCTAATTTGCTGTCAAAACCCAAATTTCAGCTGAAACACAGCCTTCCTTCACTTTCTCCCCATCTATTGAAGATCCTGATGCTTACTGCAGGTTTACGTGGCTGTCAGATATAATCACCAAATGCCCAGCCTTTGGAAGAGTATAGATTGATGGGATAGTGTCATACTGATCTCAGCTTTCTAACTTCCAGCACAGGGCTGTACTCTGCAAGAAAAGCTATGATACCATCTCCAAAGAGGATCAAGGGCACCAGCAGTACTTGAATTCTAAAAACCAGTTAGCTGTACATAAGGATCCCTGCTACATCAGATGAGGCATCTACCAATAAGTCAGAAAGCAGCCACCGGTGTCTCAGTCTCAGCAATATCCCTCCCTACCCTATTGATCAAGTAATCTATTCAATTCCTATTAAAAAAGGAAAAAAAAATAGAGAACTCAAATTTTATGAAAGCTGAATGACTGATACATGGAGTCATTTGAATTTTCAAACCTGTTGCTGTATCAAAATTTTTGAAGCACTAGAACAGACTCTAGTCTCAAGCCTCTCGTCTCCATAAATCCAACAAAACATTGGTTCTGCTACACAAGTCTGCTTCTCTACTGCTTTTTGACCTGCAGCATGTGGACAAGTTCAGTCTAGGAAAATATCAACAAATACTTATATGGTCTTTTCCACAAAGTTCCACGGGAACATTATTAAAATCAAAATCTGACACTGGCCCTCAAAAGCCATGACTAGGGAGCAAGGTGAAGACGCAATTCCTGAAATTGAGTTGCAGGGAACTTGAGATGGCCATCAATGTTGGAGAGCCTAAAGCTTGGGATCCACATGAGGCCAGAATCAGAGCAGCACAGGTACAATTAGAAGGTAATGGATTGGGAGAAGTGTGGCCTAAATGTGACTCCAAACCCACTGCACTGTTGATTTTTAACTGCTCTCTGGGCAATAAACGCTGCCTAAACCAGTGACACCTCTTAACCTGTGAATGACTGATTAAGAAATACAGGCTTCCCATCACAAATTCAGCAATCCAGGTGCTACAAATGGCACTCCTCATGTATGGTCTTTGAGATCACATGAAGACACAAGCAAGACCATATCAACTTTATTAATTTTGGTTTGTTCGCTACTTAAGGTTTTTGGTTTAAAGACATGTCCTTCACACCTCTATCAAAAAGAAGATTTACTTACAGACCATGTACCCAACAGATTGACTAGAAAATTGCCACTGAATCTTGTAGACAACATCTGAGAGATGACGTAGAGGTTGGAGACTAGAGCAGACTGGAGGATAATAGGAATATTTGATGTGTAGAAAAGCTTGATGGGATAGGTGTTGTATTGTCCACGGTAACGGGCAGACTTGATTGGCAGATCCACCCTGAAGCCCTGCAATGTGCAAACAAAGATGTTTTAAATTTGGCTATTATTGAAGTGATTAAAATTTAAAAATTAAGACCAGTAGAAGTTAAAGCTGCAGCAAACAATTTTCTTTACTTATATTAGAGGCAACTGGAATAAACCAAAAATCTATTGCCCACACTAAATTCAACAAAGCTGGCATTTAAAAAAAAATCTACCAGAGTATTACAGAACAGAAAGAGGCCATTCTACCCACCATCCCTATGCAAACAGTCTTAACACAGGTGAATCCTCTCACTGGCTCTTAGTCTTTAGACCAGAATGTTAAGACATTTCAAGTGCATACCCAAGTATTATTTAAATGAAATGAGGGTTTCTGCAACCGCCTCTTTCAGGTCAAAATTACTGGGCTCCACACCCTTTCCAAACCGACCTGCCTAGTCAAAATATTTCTCCTGAATTTCCCTCTAATCCATCTAATCTTTAAACCTACATCCCTCATTACTGACTTTTCTGCTAACAAAAGTAGGTCCTTCTCCTCCATTCTAGGTGCTCTAGTTTATACACAATTATATCTCTCCTCAGCCCCTGCTCCAAAGTAAATCAAACTTAGTCTTCAAATCTCGACTCATCACCGTAATGCTCCATTCCGGATAGCATTGCCTTGATCTGCTCTCCGTACCCATTATTGTAATCACATTCTTCAAGCCATGAGGTGCAAGAACTACGCAGCTCATCACCAGGGAAAAAGCTGAAAAGGGGCGCAAGACTGCTTCAAAATCCAATCTGCTCACAAATGTTCTTCAGTGATCAGAAGCTGCTGTTCACATGCACAGAGTCTGTTTTAAGAGTCCAGCTTGTCAATGCCCTCTCCCCAGGTAGGGTAAATATATATTCTTAAGCACTACATTACCTTGATCATGAATAGACAAAAATAATACAGCTGCAACAAGAAAACAAAAGCAAAGTGATAGAAGCTGTAGATTAAAGAAATGTTGGAAAGCTTCCAGCTGGGTCACATCTGTGAAAGGTGTTAACGTTTCAGTTCTAATGGAAGGCTCACTGACCTGAATTTAACCTTATTTGTCTTTCTACAAACATGGCCACAGTACATCCCTACAGTCAGTAATGAACTGATCAAGTGTTAATCTTCCTGCCAGCCCTATTTTCAGCACTCACTTGGAAGTATATCACTACTGCAAAAACAAAGATGGTGGCAATGAGGTTCATCAGATTTGGCAGGTTCTGACGGTAAAAGGCTTCACGAAGAGCACGGACTTTGTCCTGCCGTGTGGCTAGCAGATGGAACAAGGCAATGATTGATCCCTCAAACTCTGTCCCTGTTGAAAACAAGATCCACAATTGAAAGGAGATAAGTGTTAGACTGTGTATAGAGCGCATAGCTCCATAGAGAGTACCAATGTAATAAAAAGTGAGGGATGTCCGAGTGAGGGCGGGGGTGAGAACGCTCTTTGCTGATATGTTAAGGCAAAATTGCATTTTAAAAACTTAATTTAATGCTCAATAATAGCAATGTATACCCCCTGCCATTATAATTCTATTACTTTGTGTTTTTACTTTGGTAATGAGGAACTCTTGATCAATGTGAATTCCTGGTCCCTTAGGTGCTGATTCATAAAGTGTTTGCTGTATAAAAGTGAAGAAATCATTCTGATTACCTCTTCCAGTGTTCACTGTGGTTGGGCTGAAAGCTTTCCACACGATGGTCTCACAGATGTTTGTAGCAATGAAGAGAGATATACCAGATCCAAGACCATATCCTTTCTGCAGCAGTTCGTCTAGCAGCAACACAATCAGGCCAGCAACAAACAACTGAGAAAAAAAAATTCAAAACCCTTTATTAAAGCCCAATGAAACTCCACAAGGAGAAAGCTAAACAGCGTGCCTGAACAACTCAAAACATTTCAAAATTACCCACTTCAGCAACAAATCAGCAATTTCATGGCCTCTGACAACATGCAGCAGCAACACTGGTTGCTTAAACAACATTCAAAACAGAAAAGGACAGCAATATAATTAAGTGACTATATCACTTCTCAGTACTCCTAGACTCAATTTGTTTTCCCCAGCTAAAACCTAATTTCTATTTGAAAGGATCAAAAATGCTTCCACTACCTCTCTCGGGAATCTATTTCCTAGTCATGACTATTATTTGAGATTTTGTAATTGGAAACTGTTGAGTTCAGTTCAACTAAGGACCCACATTTTCAAACCTAAAGATGAAGTTCAGGAAAAAATTTGTCCAAGACTGATTTCAAAAGATAAAAGATTACATATATTTTACCAGAGCAATTGCCAGAGGGCTTAACAACTACCCACAGCATTACCTGAATGATGATCAGTAGACAGATGCCTGCTCCCATTTCTGATGGATCTCCATACATCCCGGTCATGACGTACACAATGGCTTGTCCAATAGTGATGATCATACCAAAAACTGCAGGGTGCAAATATTTATAGTTAAGCTGTGTACAAGAGACCTCTGATGAAAGTTCGGCAACGTGCAAATATACAGATGAACTTGAAGCAGAAGCAGAGCAGTCACCCGTTTGAGTCTGCTTCACCATTCAACAAAATAATGGCAGATCAGATTGTGACCTCAAATCCACATTCTAGACTACCCCTGCAACCAATTTGCTCATCTTGCTCTTCTTCCATCACCTTTTCAGGAGAAGAGCTGCAAAGAGGTAAGAGCCTCTTGAATGGGCAAGATCTTAATGTGAAACAGTAATTGCCAGATCCAGCACGGGTGGCACAGTGGCATCAGTGGCGAGCACCATGAGGCCCAGGTTAACACATCCATAACATCTGAATGTTGTAAAAAAAAAAGTCCCAAGATGGTTCACAGGAGCAGAATCAGAAACACAGAAGGTTTCAGAACAAAAAGGATCAGCTAGGTTAGATCCTTTCATCAATGCTGACTGGAGGAAATGCTGGACTACTACTTTGTCTAAACGTTCAAGCAAAAACTGGTCATTATAATATTAAATGTGAGGATGCGACAGGCACAAATTGACCACTATGTTTCCTGCATTACGGCACAAACGACAAACTGTTTCATGCACCATCAAGTCGGGGCTTCTGGGAGGTTCTGAGAAATGTCATTGCAATGCAAGTTTTTCCCAAAAAGGTGCTGCCTCCCATGAAATCAGAGACCTCTGCTTGAAGGGCAGGGGATGTTTTACAGACATTGGCCAGCCTTCTTTTCGCATGCATCATTTAAAAATATTTATTCACAGAATTTAAAACATTGCTGGCTATGCCAGCATTTAATGCCCATTCCTAATTGCTCCAACAATAGTTAAGGGTTAAGCACCATGGGCCTGGATTCACATGTGGGCAAGGTGTGGCAAGGAGAGGAGATCTCATCCCTAAAAGATTGTGAATCTGATGGGCTTTTCTGGCAATCAACAATGGATTCACTGTCATGATTAGACTCTTAATTTGACCTGAAGTCCCCAGAACGTTCCCCAACGTCTGGATTAATAGTCTCAAGATAGTACCACTAGACCATTGTTGCCCTCGTATGTTTCACACAAGGCACAAATACACTGTGATAGCTATCTACACAATAGCAATTACGTCAGCAGATGCAAAATAGTTATTTTTGTTTACAAACTAATTCACTACACTTGTGGTTGTCTTCATCCTGCAGTTATGCAATTCCTAATTCATTATCCGGATCATTAAGATTTGTGCAGTAGTGTGCAACTATAGGTCTGTAATTATGTAATTATGTATAGTACTGAGACTTTAACTGCAAATTGCAGTATTGGTGACTACTGGTATGGCATTGGGGCCAGAAAAAATTCAGAATATTAAAACAGAAGCATCTCCAACTGAGGCAGATTAACATTTATCAGGAAGCAGATTCTGCACAAGGTACCAGCTACTAGACCAGGGACAAAAGCACAAACACTAAAATTCATGCACGGGTTTTCACTTTCATGACCAGCATCTATTGTCCATCAGGTGGGTGGTCAGCTCTTTTCTTGAAGCATCACAGTCCTCCTAGTGTAGACAGACTTCAAAGTTAGGTCAGTGTTCCAGGGTTTGATCCATTCTGAAGAAAGCCATCCTTTGAGTGTCCGCTACTACTAGGAAGGACAAGGGAATAGGTGCATGGGATAAAACAGGCGGGACCAGGTTCACATAGTACACAACTACTGGCATGGACCTGTTAAGGTGAATATCCTATTTCTAGCTTGTAGTATTACAGAAAAAGCAAACAAACTAGTTGCTGCATGTCAAACTGGATCGTGCTACTCACGTTTCTGTGCTCCATTGAAAAGAGCTCTGTCTTTGGGAGTGTCACCAACTTCAATAATTTTTGCACCTGCCAGAAGCTGCATGATGAGACCAGATGTGACAATCGGCGAAATACCAAGTTCCATCAGTGTACCTAAATTTAAATTTTTTTAAAATATCACTAACAATCATGTTTCATTACTGCATTTACAACTTTCAAACTGCACCATGTATTTTGGTTTTAATGTTAGTGATGGTAATCATTTGGATTTTCATACAGATACTGTTGACATTAAAAGAAAGGCTCAAAATCTTTATGCCGAGTAACATAACCTGGGATAAAGATCATAAAATACAATTAGAAAAACTCTTCCAAAACTAGATGGTTTCCTGGGAACAGCAGTTCGAAGTGGAAGAAAGCTAGTTGCATTGTTGGTCACTAAGAAACAATTAAATCGAGTAAACGAAAATGTTTATCAAATGTATTGTGTAAACTAGCTTGTCTGTTCGAAACAAAGTATACAAAAGAACAAATTAACAAGACAGACTGCATGGAAGTATACAAATGTAAAAGAAAAATTGAGTGTTAGGAAAGAGTCATACATAAGGCACACAGAGGAGTGAATGAGAGATTAGAAAAAAGTTAAAAAATTAACCTGGAAAGACAAAAGGGCACTTTGAAATAAAATTCATCAAGAGTCATTAAACAAAAAGTGAGAATTATTTTACAAGAAAGAAATAAAAGTTGTGAAGAGGGTAGCACCTTAAAAGGGATAGACAGGATAATACCACAGGTAATGAGGGGAGCTGGCAGAGAGGCTAATATTGCTTGGTTTCAGTATGAGGAATGTAGAGTCAGTAGGCACTGAAAGATGATCACCAAAATAAGTGCATTTAAAACAGAAAAGGAGTATAACTGAAGGTGCAAACATACAAGTTGGAGTGGTAACTCATTCCCTTGAACTTGCTCCAATAATCAATGGGATCATGGCTGATTTGATTTCTCCAGAATTTCTCAACCCAAATAACCTTTCACCCTCGTGCTTATCAAGAATTTACTTCTGCCTTAATATCAAAAAACGTTGCTTCTGCTTTTCAGGGTCTCAGGCACTCAAGACAAAATAAAACTCATCTGTCTTAAATGGGTGATGCTTTTTGTGAGCATTGATGCCTTAACTCTGGATAAAATTCCAGATTGAGAAAGAGGACATTCACATCTCTTGATAGAATCCAGTGAAGAAATAGGAGAGCAATTAGGACAGATGCAGTAATTTGTCAGAAACGCAATCAATGCCAGAGGACTGGTAGACTGCTCATGTAGTTCTTACATTTGAGGACAAACCATACTCAGAGAAGGAAAGACAGGAAAATTAATGGCAATCCTCTAAAACATAGAAAGGATCATTTTGAAATTAAAAGCATGCATTTCAAAAGGGAAAAATCTTGCTCCACCATCTCCATTGACACAATAGTGGGGCGTGTAAAATTTCTGATACAGGGAGAATGTTGCCTCTGTAAGAAATAGCATGACTACAGACCAAAATGAGTTCACCAGCAAGAGATCCAATGGAGAATTCAGTGAATCTTTACAGGAGGAAGAATGCGCATTCACTACCACAGGGAGCAGTTGAAGTACAGTACAGATGCAGTTAAGCAGAAAACAGGAGACAAGAGATGTAGGTGCAGCAATTTAGGAGTAGACTTGAGTGGAGCATGAGGAGAGGCATAGATAGTTAGGACTATGGTATGCTTCTCTACTGTGTACACTCCAAGTGTAAGTTTAACTCAATGTGGAGGTGCTGGGGTTGGACTGGGGTGGACATGGTCAGAAATCATACAATACCAGGTTATAGTCCAACAGGTTTATTTGAAGACTGTGCGGACTAAAACCTGGTGTCATGTGATTTTTGACCAAGTTTAAGCAAATTTGTTCAGGAGACAATCCTCCTACTTCAGGTGATTTAATCAGATATTCAATACTCTAGAACCTCAACCATCCAAGCAGGAATAATCCAATTTATGGCACCAGAACACGATTAAGGAAGAGCTCTGTATTAGTGTTAGTACTGGAGTTCAAAACGGTCACTCAGAGCAAATTAAAACTGTACACCAGACGTCAATGTGCAGGTGAGAGAAACCTACAGGAGAAATAGCTCTCAGGTGAACAATACTAGAGCTACAGAGACTGGTGTGGCCATATTAGCTATTTCCCTTCTTTTCTTTCCCATTCCAGAAAGAAATGAGAGAATATCATTGAGTTCCAATTCAGTGATGTGGCCTACAACCGTAAGGAGCAAAGATCCATGGACACAGCACCTCACCTACCAACAGACACAAAGAGGAGGTAATTCCCAAGTGACTTGAGCCACATAAGTGCCACCCCTCTACCCGAACTGTCGACGTTAAGATTAATCTTAAATAAACTTCCATTACCTCTGTTTGAAGCCAAAATAACTCTCATCCAGTAGAAAGGATCTGCGGAGTCTGAGGACATGATACCAAATAAAGGAATCTGAAGACATTAAGAACAAATATTTAACATGTAATTGCAGATTTCCTAATTCTAATCACACACAAAGCAAATAGTAGGAAACCAAATGTACTGGTGACATTCTGTCTCTCCTGATCAGAGGTGTGGTGAAGCTGTCAGCTAATTTCTTCTCTTCAGATTCCACTTAGCATTTTTATTTAATAATTATCATACCACTTTAGAAGTGTACTGTAAATTAAGCAAACTACCGCAAAATGAAAACTTTGTTTCCAGCCAAAATGTTTGGTGGTGCCAAAAGTGAACAAGTAACTGGAACTGACCTGGCAGCAGACTAAGAAGATGAAGAGTGTGATTGCTGTCCATAGTACTTTTTCTCTAAACTGAATCTAAAAAAAAAATGCAAAATTAGAACATTTAAATATTGGGTTAAATCCACAAAATTCTAATAGTAACAAAAGGGGTGTATTCAGCCCTTCATGCCCCTTTACCATTGAATTATACCACAGCTGATTTGCATGCACCTCTACTCCATCACCTAACTTGAATATCTTTTAACAATAAAATGTGAGGCTGGATGAACACAGCAGGCCCAGCAGCATCTCAGATGCTGCTGGGCCTGCTGTGTTCATCCAGCCTCACATTTTATTATGTTGGATTCTCCAGCATCTGCAGTTCCCATTATCACTGATATCTTTTAACATGCCTGGTTATCAGAAACATGGAAACATAGAACAGGAGATCATTTGGCCCTTTAAGCCTGCTATGCGATTCAATACGGTCATGAATAATCAGCCAAATCATTATCATGTTCCTGCTTCCCCACACCTCCCTCCCAACCAAACCCTTTGATCTCTTTACACCAAGAACTATATCTATCACTTTCAAATTATTAAATGTTTGGCTCAACCACTTTGTGGCAGAGAACTTCATAAGGCCAACACTTTCTCATTTGTGTTAAATGGCCTATCCGTTCTGTTCCGTCCCCTCCCCCCATCCTTAAACAGCGATCGTAATCTAATTTCAGAAACTGTTCCTGAAATTGTTCATTCAGCCAGCATCTTTTTCGATTTAAGAGCTTTTCACACTTTTACAAATATTTGTATTGAATGAATGGTCTTGTAGCTTCCCTCACCAGCAAACAAGATCCGCCCTTATTGTTTCAATCAGGTCATTTATAATTGGCAAGGTTGCACACCATCTAAGCGTGGAGGACACAAGCAAACAGCAATATATACAGCTATCGCCAATACTGAAAGGTACATGCAAGGTAAACCCAAAATTTTATTTCAAGGCGAGTCAGACCAAGAAATACAAGCTAAATCTAAACACTGAGAAAAAGTATACTTAAGGGAGAGATCAGGGAAAAATGTTTAGATGTCAAACTTTGAAACAATCTACCTAGTTAGTGAATGAAGTCATTAGGCGAGTCAGAAACAAGCTACATCAGAATATCCAGAATATGTTCAAACCTAATTTAGTATCCAATCTAAAATTTTCAGTGTCAAATAATCAATATCTCACAAATTAGGCCAAATATGGGATTACCTCTAATCACCTTGTTTTTCTAGTGTGCAAGACACATTACAACACACTTTTCAACCAGTTTTCAATTGTGCTTTTCAACACAAGTAACAGAAAATTTATATTCATCATAAACTAAAAAAGTTTCCCTCTCAAATTGGTGGCGACTGTAGATATATTGTCTAGGTACAGCAAAACAGCCATGTTGGTGGACTAAAAATCTGGGAACATGAGTACACATCCTATAATGGCAATTCAGGGATTTTCTTTCTACTCATTCACGTGATATGGGTATTACTGACTTGGTTAACATTTGTTGCCCACCATCAAGACTACAAGATGAGCCACTTTCTTGATCAGCTGCAGTCACTGGACCGTAGGAGACATGCACAGCACTGTTATAAGAGAGTTCCAGGACTGTCAAACAAAAGTGAAAACAAAAACTTTGTGCCCTTTCCAGGACCGGTCCATAAATTACTCCAGACCCTCAAGATGGCCCAGTAAGCTATTGAATTGTACTCAAGGCTGCAGTTCTAAGGGATAACAATGAATGCTGGCCTTGCACAGATAGAAGAAATAATGGGAACTGCAGATGCTGGAGAGTCCGAGATAACAAAGTGTGGAGCTGCATGGACACAGCAGGCCAAGCATCTTAGGAGAACAAAAGCTGGCATTTCAGAAAAATATGATGAAGGATCTAGGCTTGAAATGTCAGCTTTTGTGCTCCTAAGATGCTGCTTGGCCTGCTGTGTTCATCCAGCTCCACACTTTGTTATAAAATTACACCCTCTAGCTTTGAGCTCCCCTACCCAAGGGAAAAAGATCTTTGCTATTTACCTCATCTATACCCCTCAGGACTTTACGGACCTTGAAAAAGAATCACTTCTTCAACCTCTTACACTCCAGTGAACAAAGTCCCACCCTATTTAGCCTTTTCATAAGGCTCAAATCCTCCGAACCCAGAAACATCTTTATAAATTCTTTCTGCACCCTCTCCAATTTACTATATCCTTCCTAGAGCAGGGTGATCAGAACTGTACACATTTCTCCAAAAGCAGCCTCAATGTCCTGTACAACCACAACATGATGTTTCAATTCCTGTACGCAATGATCTAAGCAATGAAAGCAAGTGCTAAATGCCTTCATCACCCTGTCTACCCGTGGTGCCACTTTAAGGAATTAAGTACCTGAGCCCCTAGGTCTGTTTGTGGACACTCCCGGAGCCCTACCATTGGCTGTGTAAATCCTGCCCTTGTTTAAAGTGGCAGATGCAGATGGAGCCCACTGAAGAGACATTTGGAAAGGCATATAAATAGGAAAGGTTGAGAGAGATGGGCCAAACACAGGTAGGGGGGTCTAGTTTAGTTTGGGTAACTTGGTCAGCATGGATGATTTGGACCAAAATTGTATGACTATGACCATTTTAAAACAAAGACAAAATAGCTATATCAACTTCCTGTCCTTTGCTAATAGATGTAACTGAGAAAATATAGCAAAGCAATGGGGAGATTGCATCACCTTTTCTCAGGTGGTAATATCATTGCAATGACTCAATTTCAGGTTTGAGCTCCAGAAACTGAGCATCTCATCCAAGTAATACTGCAATGCAGCACCAGGAACACAGCAGCGCAGTGTTGCTGTTGCCTTTGACAAGTTAAAGCACATCATTTCAGGTGGTCAAAAATGAGCTCAGCTGACTGAACAAAATCAGATTAGCAGTCTCATCCTTTTCCTGTTTGAGAGATTAATTAAAGTCAGAGTAGTCGACATAACAACGAAGGCACTTCAAATTCTTTCACCGGCTGCAAAGGAATTTGGGATGAGGTGAGTTGATCCACATATTCGCAGAAGACAAATTATCCATCTTTCTGCAACACTGCTTTTACGAAAAAAAAAACTGCAGATGAAGAAAATGGTTGACGAATTTACCTTTCTTTCTGGCTTTTGGATTTCTGGTAACACCGCACAGAATGGCTTGATAACTTCAAGGAATTTTACTGGAAAGCAAATCAAGGACAACTGTTTACAAGTGACAAAAAAATACAAAATCAAAACCAAACATGCAACAGTAGATAATTGCTAGGTCTGGCCAGGTTGTTGCAGTAAGAAACTTTTCATTACCAACCAACTTTTGGAGACTTTTTTTTAAAAACCCAAGTAACTTTGCCCGAAGAAATTGGCTCCATGCTAGGGTACAATTTCCAAGACAATTCTTCTCTAACACATGTATCTGTTGAGTATTCTTCAGGAAGCACAAGTCTACTCAACAACAGCAGAAATATATTAAAGCTTGATGTCTGCAATCAACTGACAGCCACGGGATTTCATCCAAGACAGACCAAATATCAAAAGAAATAGTAAGAAATCAACTATTCTCCAACTAGGGATCAAGGGAAATTGCAGCTCTTCTACTGATATCCTGTTCAATAGTAGCTAATTTGCCATCAGAGCAGAAAGGCAATTAAACCCATATTTGTTATGACTCAAGTACTCAATGTTCCATAAATAAATACTATCGTAATGTCCAGGTTCAGAGATTTCAGGGAAGAATAATGGAAGAAAGCTATCAACTCAATTTAATCCAACAGAACCTTGGAAAAAAAAGCTTCTCAGCTCCACAACCACCAGCAATCTATCACTTGATGCTGAAATCAACAGCTGCAACTTTTGAGATGTGGGTTTTGTCCCAAGCTGAGTAAGAGTTTGGAACTCGAGCAATCTGACTGCGAACAACAAATTACAAGCCCATGAAACTTGCGTACAGTTCTGGTCACCGCATTATAAGAAAGATGTGGAAGCTTTGGAAAGGGTGCAGAGGAGATTTACTAGGATGTTGCCTGGTATGGAGGGGAGGTCTTACGAGGAAAGGCTGAGGGACTTGAGGCTGTTTTCGTTAGAGAGAAGGTGGTTGAGAGGTGACTTAACTGAAACATATAAAATAATCAGAGGGTGGATAGGGAGAGCCTTTTTCCTAGGATAGTGATGGCGAGCACAAGGGGACATAGCTTTAATTGAGGGGTGAAAGATATAGGACAGACGTCAAAGGTAGTTTCTTTACTCAGAGAAGTAAGGGAAAGGAACGCTTTGCCTGCAATGGTAGTAGATTCGCCAACTTTAGGTACACTTAAGTCGTCACTGGATAAGCATATGGACGTACATGGAATAGTGTAGGTTAGATGGGCTTCACATTGTTGTGCCGACCTGTCATACCATCGAGGGCCGAAGGACCTGTACTATGCTGTAATGTTCTATGCATTAGAAACAGGAAAGGACAGGTCACCCTGTTGGGAGTTTTCTATAGGCTTCCGAATAGTTCCAGAGATGTAGAGGAAAGGATAGCAAAGATGATTCGCGAGCGCGAGCGCGAGAGAGACACGGGTAGTTGTCATGGGGGACTTCAACTTTCCAAATATTGACTGGGAACACTATAGCTTGAGTACTATAGATGGGTCAGTTTTTGTCAAGACTGTGCTGGAGGGCTTCCTGACAAGTATGTAGATAGGCCAACAAGGGGCAAAGCCACATTAGATTTGGTACTGGGTAATGAGCCTGGCCAGGTGTTAGATTTGGAAGTAGGTAAGCACTTTGGTGATAGCGATCACAATTCTGTTATGTTTACTTTAATGATGGAAAGGGATAGGTGTATACCACTGGGCAAGAGTTATAGCTGGGGGAAAGGCAGTTACGATGAGATTAGGCAAGATTTAGGGAGCATAGAATGTGGAAGGAAACTGCAGGGGATGGGCACATCAGAAATGTGGAGCTTAATCAAGGAAAAGCTCCTCTGTGTCCTAGATAAATATGTACCTGTCAGGCAGGGAGGAAGCTGTAGAGTGCGGGAGCCGTGGTTTACGAAGGAGGTGGAATCTCTGGTCAAGAGGAAGAAGGCGGCTTATGTTAGGATGAGATGTGAAGGCTCAGTTAGGGCACTTGAGGGCTACAAGGTAGCCAGGAAAGACCTAAAGAGAGAGCTCAGAAGAGCCAGGAGGAGACATGAGA
The DNA here is from genome assembly GCF_030684315.1 of Stegostoma tigrinum. Taxonomy (NCBI): domain Eukaryota; kingdom Metazoa; phylum Chordata; class Chondrichthyes; order Orectolobiformes; family Stegostomatidae; genus Stegostoma; species Stegostoma tigrinum. The sequence goes on from NC_081364.1 coordinate 5,307,948, forward strand.
AGTTGTTGGTGGATAGGATCCAGGTAAACCCTAAGGCTTTCTATAGGTATTTAAGGAATAAAAGAATGGCGAAAGTGAGATTAGACCCAATCAAGGATAGTAGTGGTAAGTTGTGTATGGAGTCAGGTGAGATAGGGGAAGTGCAAAATGAATATTTTTCAACAGTATTCACTCTAGAAAACGACAATGTTGTCGAGGAGAATGCTGAGATACAGGCTACTAGACTAGGTGGGATTGAGGTTCACACGGAAGAGGTATTAGAAATCCTTCAGAGGGTGAAGATAGATAAGTCCCCTGGGCCGGATGGGATTTATCCTCGGATCATCTGGGAAGCCAGGGAGGAGATTGCCGAGCCTTTGGCATTGATCTTTAACTCATCATTGTCTACAGGAATAGTGCCAGATGACTGGGGGATAGCAAATGTGGTTCCCCTGTTCAAGAAGGGGAGTAGAGACAACCCTGGTAATTCTAGACCAGTGAGCCTTACCTCAGTTGTTGGTAAAGTGTTGGAAAAGGTTATAAGGGATAGGATTTATAATCATCTAGAAAAGAATAAATTGATTAGGGATAGTCAGCACGGTTTTGTGAAGGGAAGGTCGTGCCTCACAAACCTTATTGAGTTCTTTGAGAAGGTGACCAAACAGGTAGATGAGAGTAAACCGGTTGATGTGGTATATATGGATTTCACCAAGGCATTCGATAAGGTTCCCCACAATAGGCTATTGTACAAAATGCGGAGGAATGGAATTGTGGGAGATATAGCAGTTTGGATCTGAAATTGGCTTGCTGAAAGAAGACAGAGGGTGGTAGTTGATGGGAAATGTTCATCCTGGAGACCAGTTACTAATGGTGTACCGCAAGGGTCGGTGTTGGGTCCACTGTTGTTTGTCATTTTTATAAATGACCTGGATGAGGGCGTAGAAGGATGGGTTAATAAATTTGCAGACGACACTAAGGTCGGTGGAGTTGTGGATAGTGACGAAGGATGCTGTAGGTTGCAGAACGACATAGATAAGCTGCAGAGTTGAGCTGAGAGGTGGCAAATGGAGTTTAATGCAGACAAGTGTGAGGTAATGCACTTTGGTAGGAGTAACCGGAAGGCAAAGTACAGGGCTAATGGTAAGATTCTTAGTAGTGTAGATGAGCAGAGATATCTCAGTGTCCACGTCCACAGATCCTTGAAAGTTGCCACCCAGGTTGACAGGGCTGTTAAGAAGGCATACAGTGTTTTAGCTTTTATTAATAGAGGGATCGAGTTCCGGAACCAAGAGGTTATGGTGAAGCTATACAAAACTCTGGTGCGGCCGCACTTGGAGTATTGTGTACAGTTCTGGTCACCGCATTATAAGGAGGATGTGGAAGCTTTGGAAAGGGTGCAGAGGAGATTTATTAGGATGTTGCCTGGTATGGAGGGAAGGTCTTACGAGGAACGGGTGAGGGACTTGAGGCTGTTTTCATTAGAGAGAAGGAGGTTGAGAGGTGACTTAATTGAAACATATAAAATAATCAGAGGGTTAGATAGGGTGGATAGGGAGAGCCTTTTTCCGAGGATGGTGACGGCGAGCACGAGGGGGCACAGCTTTAAATTGAGGGGTGAAAGATGTAGAACAGATGTCAGAGGTAGTTTCTTTACTCAGAGAGTAGTAAGGGAATGGAACGCTTTGCCTGCAACGGTAGTAGATTCGCCAACTTTAGGTCCATTTAAGTCATCATTGGACAAGCATATGGACGTACATGGAATAGTGTAGGTTAGATGGGCTTGAGATCGGCATGACAGGTCAGGACAACATCGAGGGCTGAAGGGCCTGTACTGTGCTATAATGTTCTATGTTCTAAACCCGCAACTTTAAGACACGGACTGCACATGCCAGACAGGGGAAAAGGCGTTACAGTTTCCACCTACGCTGTCTCAAACATATCCTAGACAGGGTATGGTCACCAAGTTAATGATCCTGAAGCATATCAATTCTATCAATACTCACTCATTGCTGAGCCAACAACCACACTCATTTAGAGGATGATGACACCACAAACACCCACTGAATGATGAAATGGCCACTGGATCATGACCTCCTGTGCATCCATACTGCCACTTTTAAGAACACCTGATAGCAGGATACAAAGATTGCAATCACAGCCAGTTAAGGAGATAGGCACTGAGGGCCCTGATATCTGGAGGATTACTATTTGGTTGTGCACTGCGAGAGACAAATCAGAAAAGAAAAGCTCAGCTGGCAAAAGAAACCCGCAAACTATGCTCGTTCTCAGCTTGTATTCCTTGGTAGCAAGTGGGCAGAGACTGCCAGGCTAGATCTCCAGAGCTGCAAGAGGCCATGCTTAATAAGGTTGATCACCAAAGCATAGACAATCATCTTCTAAAACAGAAGGCTGCAAACTGAGTTGATGTATATTTTTTAGAAAAGCAAAGACCTGATGAATGAGATTTTTTTAAAACAATAAGACAGTTAGATTACATACACACAGGGCAAGTATTTAAAGTAAACAGGTTAAAAATGAAACTGGGCCACATGTATTGATTACGTGAAAGCTCAGATTGGATATTAGTTGTTTCTTTAAACATTAATACATCTCCCAAGCAGTCTGATATGGCTTCAAGTAACAAATAGACTTGCTTTTGGCTGAGGTGGAGATCACAAGCCAAGAAATATTCATTTTCCATCATACAGATCAATGCCAAAGTAAACTCCTGAATGAAATTCAATGGCCTAAGTGGCCTGGAAAAGGATTTTAGTGTGGGCGCAGAAGAGTAAGGTACATAGAGTAGGTTGGATAATGATGGGATAGTGTAGGGGGAGGGAATTAGATTAGTTCACAGGTCGGCGCAACATTGAGGGCCGAAGGGCCTGTTCTGCACTGTATTGTTCTATGTTGGATGGATGGACCTTGAAGTCACTTGCTGGCCATTATTTACATTCGCTGGTATATAATGTGTTAGAGTACCTTCACAATTACAGTCATACAAAGTGACATACATCATAAAGGCAACTAAGGTTAACACTTAACCATTTATATATTCCAACAGCACACGATCTGAACTTAATTATCTGCGCATGTGGAGATGCTTCAGGTGATGGACCGCAAAAAAGAAGACATAGCCACAACTAGCTGGTGCTGTTAAAAACATCACTTTCATATTTAAACTCAAATTCACAGAGATGGGGTGAAACGCCGTGAACATCTTCAATCCAGAATATAGGAACATCCGTACATGGTCTCCTCCATAAACTAACCAAACAACAGCAGTTGGCTAACCAACATGTCCGAGGCATAAACAAGATTACAAAAGTACCCTGGAAATTTTAAGTTTTATTGGATTGGCACATAACCTTTCGACGCCACTACACAGGGAAGCGCATGACCATACAGGCCAGATAATTGCCTGAAAATGTTCCTACCAGATAAAGTACAACTGATTTTTGGTTCGATGCAATTAAACCATGCACATAACATTTTACAGGCTGCGAACGCATTACACTACTTTAAAATCAAAGCAAGGTTGCTGGTTCCTTGGCAAATATTTATCCAATGTCAAACAAGGGTGAGAGAACAGGAAGGGAAACCAACATAGGTGATTTTTGCAGCTACAACTTAAGTGCGCAGCCAGACCATATTCATCTGCACCCCAATGCTATATCTGCCCAAACAAAAGATACCACAGTTACTATTCCTAGAAAATCACAGGAGATCTCCCTGGTGCTCTAAGTGGAACATCAGGCAGCAAGCAACAGCTCCAAAATCATTGATGGTGGCAGCCTGCTCTGCACAGCATTAATCCTTCAGATGTATCATGCCAGGCATTTATCTTTTGAAATATCCAACAGTCATGGTTATGGGGATAAGGCAGGAACAGGATACTGATAGTGGATGATCAGCCATGATCATGAAGAATGGTGGTGCTGGCTCAAAGGGCCGAATGGCCTACTCCAGCACCTATTGTCTATTGTCATAAGAAGGTACCCCTAGCAATCTTTCATTTAACACATCCAGAAGGTCAATCCTAGGCTGCAGACTACCCATAAGGAGAAGTGCTGCACAGGGTCATTGTACACACAGCAAACTTAACACATTCATCCTCTAAAAGAGAAGTTAGGACATTAACAACAATTTGGCACCAAGAAGTCCAAATCAAAAAAAATCGTGCATTGAGAAGAAAAAACCAGAAAACGAAATCAAGTCAAATCAAATCAAATCAGCTGTCAAGAACTTGTTGCAGTAGACTGTCAGTCAGGGTGGGAGAAGTTTGAAGGAGTTAACTGGAGAATGGATTGAAGGACAATAAACTGGATAAAGCTGAAGTCTGCTGCTGATGATGTTGATGTGGAGGATGATGATGATACAGCAGCATCTGACAGCGAAATACTGGGCGACGTGGCACCTAAACTAACCCCCACCACAGGCCCTAGCATCGCTTCCCCGAGGTCCTTGGGAGAAGCTGCCCGACTGGGGCCGCGGGGCGGGGGAGGCAGTAACTGACCGTTTGCAAGGGCAGTTGTTCTTCTAAATTAAATCCTATTCAAGTATTTACCTCCGACCGGGGAGAGGCCGTCACTCCCTACTTCGAAGTTTGGGTTAAATCAGAGCAGAATCCCAACCCACATCAAACCAGGCAACAACAACGAGACTCCTCTGGTCCAGGCCTTCACCTGGGGATAGGGGCGCTGAACCCCGGGTTTTAAAAGCAAAAATCACGCGAGGCCCAGGCTCGGCCGAGGCCTCGGGGATATACTTTATTCACCCACCACCCCCCCGCGGGGTACTCACTGCCCATGTTGGTGGCGGTCCCTCTGTTTTCCTCGCGGTCCGACTGGGTTACGGGCCACTCCGGCCGCTCACTTTCTCACTTCCACTCGGAGGAAAGTCCACTCGACGCCCGAAAGACACGTCAGCTCCCGGCAACGGCTGTGGGGGACCAGCCCTCAGCCAATCAGAGTGCGTCTCCAGGTGCCACCTGACCTGAGCGCCTGATTGACTGGGCTATCAGCCACTTGCGTACTACGTACACGCCCAACTATCCCGGCGGTCGTCCCATCACCGCGCGACAGGGACGTAGCTATCCTCCAATCACATCCCGTTCGTGTGTCCCGCGTGTCGTCCAATCGTGGCCAGCCCTCGGATGCCACCTGAACCGCCCACGCACGGGCAGAGCTCTTAGCCAATCCTGGCTCCCGTGTCTGCACCACGTGATTTTACACGTCTGCCGTCCGTTAGCCAATCGCACACTTCAACGGTGTTGGCAGCCTTTATCCAATCACAGCCCTCTTTTCCCTCCATGGCGGGCGGGTCGGGCTCGGGGGTCGACGGACATTGCCGAGGCCCAAAACAGGTGCGACGGAAAAACCCGAATTGGTTGGAGGCCCACTGACGGAAAAACCCGAATTGGTTGGAGGCTACCCGACGGAAAAACCCGAAGGGGTTGGAGGCTACCTGACGGAAAAACCCGAAGGGGTTGGAGGCTACCTGATCCCACAGTGTCGTGAGGATAGGGGGTGTACTGGTAGGGTCCCTACCTCTCAGTGAGGAGGGCGTGTAATAACGCCTGTGATTTTGTGACAAGGAAAAATACGTTAATGAAAGAAAAATCAGTCAGATGCACTGCATTAACTCAGTGCTTTTCGTACAGCACCTTCCAAACCAATGACCATTACCATCTGGAAGGAACAAAAACAAAGTTGCTGGAAAAGCTCAGCAGGTTTTTCAAAAACTTTGTTTTTGTTACTGATTTACAGCATCGGCAGATCTTTTGGTTTCCATCTAGAAGGATAAGGTTGCAGATTAGTTTCCCTACAGTGTGGAAACAGGCCCTTCGGCCCAACAAGCCCACACTGCCCCTTGAAGCATCCCACCCAGACCCATCCCCCTATAACCCACACACCCCTGAACACTACAGGCAATTTAGCATGGCTGCTCCACCTAGCCTGCACATCTTTGGACTGTGGAAGGAAACAGGAGCACCCGGAGGGAACCCACGCAGACGTGGGGAGAATGTGCAAACTCCGCACAGACAGTCGCCCGAGGCTGGAATCGAACCTGGATCCCTGGTGCTGTGAGGCTGCAGTACTAACCATTGAGCCACCATCCTGCCCCCTGCAATAACTCCTCCAAGCCACTCTCACCATGAATTGGAAATATATCGCCGTTCCTTCACTGTCATTGGGTCAACATCCTAGGACTCCCTCCCTCAGGGCAATGCGGGTGTCACTACACCCTAAGGACTGCTTTGGTTCACAAAGGCAGCTTACCAGCTCCTCTGCTGAAGTTATTCAAGGATAGGCATAAATGCTGGTCCAGCCTGGAATGCCTACATCTCCTAAACAGATTAAAAGATCCATTTGTTGCTGATGTAATGAGGTCTTGATGCCACTTTGGGGCGCCTTAGCATCAAGCTGTCAGGGACCTAAGTATGATTCTTACTGAATTTAAGAAGGGGATTCTGCTGATTTAACTTAGGAGTAACCAAGCCCAACCAAGAGCCACATGATTTCCAAGAAATGCCTTGGTTAAAATAATATTCTGAAGCACTGACTTTTAAATAAAATTATCCAGGCATCTGGGAACATAGGAACAGGAGTTGGCCATCCAGCTCCTTTAGCCTACTCTGCCATTTAGTAAGATCATGGCTGACCTTTGACCTAACTCAAATACCTTTGCTTAACAATAAAAAATCTATTTCAGATTTTAAATTAACAACGGATTCAGAAACCACTGCTGTTGTGGAAGTGAGTTGCAAACACCCACTGCCCTTTGTGTGTAGAAGTGCTTCTTACAATCTGTCCCTAATAATCTGGCCTTAATTCTCAGACTATGCCCCCAGTTCTAGAATCCCCAAACAGTGGAAATAATTTATTTAGCCTGTCTTTCACAGTTAATACCTTGAGGGGTTGAATGGTCTTTTCCTGTTCCGTGTTCCTAAAACAGGCCAAATTTGTATAATAAAGATAACAAGGTGTGGAGCTGGATGAACACAGCAGGCCAAGCTGCATCTTAGGAGCACAAAAGCTGACATTTCGGGCCTAGACCCTTCATCAGAAAAGGGGGATGGGGAGATGGTTCGGAAATAAATAGGGAGAGAGGGCCTATCTCCCCACCTACACTCATCTCTACAGGCTCTATCCCCGCCCCTTTAACTTGTCTGTCTCCTCTCCACCTATCTTCTCCTCTATCCATCTTCGATCTGCCTCCCCCTCTCTCCCTATTTATTTCAGAACTCTCTCCCCATCGCTCTTTTCTGATGAAGGGCCTAGGCCTGAAACGTAAGCTTTCGTGCTCCTGAGATGCTGCTTATCCTGCTGTGTTCATCCAGCTCCACACTTTGTTATCTCGGATTCTCCAGCATCTGCAGTTCCCATTATCTCCGAATTTGTATATTCTCTTCTCATAGCTTAACCCCTGAAGTTCCGGTATCATTCTTGTAACCTAGTTCCCCAGTCCTTCAAATGTAGTTCCACAAAAAATTCAATCTTTACAACACTAAACTAAGTCCAACTGGATACGCTGTGTGTGACTAATGGTCTATCAGTGAAAATACAACAGTTAGTGCAGAAACATCAGCAGTGTGAAGAACAATTGCAGGAGCGAGACAAAGGCTGCAGGAAAATGAGACTGTAAAAGGAAGGTTAATGAAAGAAATAAAACCAAAGCTGCTGGAAAAGCTCAGCAGGTCTGGCAGCATCTGTGGAGGAGAGAATAGACTGGGGTGTGTAGTGACAGGCTATGTGGTAACAAGGCCTGGTGTGTGGGGTGGGGGGCTGGGACATGGGAGAGTTTAGGCCCTAAAGTTATTGAACTCAATATTGAGTCTGGAGGGCTGTAGGGTCCCCAAGCGCAAAATGAGACGTTGTTCCTCCAGCATGTGCTGGGCTTCACTGGAACACTGTAGCAAGCCAGAGACAGAGATGTTGGCCAGAGAGCAGGGTGGTGCATTAGTGGCAGGCAACAGGTAGTTCAGGGTCTTTTTATGAGCAGAACGTAAATTTTCTGCGAAGCGGTTGCCCAGTCTATTCTCTCCTCCACAGGTCTGGCAGCATCTGTGGAGGAGAGAATAGAGTTAACGTTTCGGGAACTGATGGTGGCTGGGAAAACGTCAGATTATATGCAGAAAATAGGGAGGTGGGTGGGATAGGGTGTAAACGATAAGACAGAGCCCAAAGAGAGAGAGAGACAGTTGGACAGACAAAGGAGTTGCTAACGCTCAGGCTGGGAGGGTGAATGGTTGCTAATGGGGTCTGTTAGTGGCTAACAACAGGGGTGTGTAGTGACAGGCTATGTGGTAACAAGGCCTGGTGTGTGGGGTGGGGGGCTGGGACATGGGAGAGTTTAGGCCCTAAAGTTATTGAACTCAATATTGAGTCTGGACGGCTGTAGGGTCCCCAAGCGCAAAATGAGACGTTGTTCCTCCAGCATGTGCTGGGCTTCACTGGAACACTGTAGCAAGCCGGAGACAGAGATGTTGGCCAGAGAGCAGGGTGGTGCATTAGTGGCAGGCAACAGGTAGTTCAGGGTCTTTTTATGAGCAGAACGTAGATTTTCTGCGAAGCGGTTGCCCAGTCTATGCTTTGTTTCTCCAATGTAGAGGAGACCACATTGTGAGCAGCGAATGCAGTAGACTAGATTCTTGGAAGTGCAGGTGAAGTACTGCTTCATGTTTGGGTCTGTTTGGGCCCTTGGACACTGGGGAGGGAGGAGGTAAATGGGCAGATGTTGCACCTTCACCGGTTACAGGGGAAGGTGCTGTAGGGCTGTGGGGAGGTGTTGGGGTTGAAGGAGGTATGGACCGGGGTGTCCTGGAGGGAATGGTCCCTGCGGAAGGCAGACAAGGGAGGGGAGGGGAATTTGCATCTGGTGGTGACATCTTGCTGGAGGTGGCGGAAATGGCGTCTGATGATCTTCTGGATGTGGATGCTGGTGGGATAGTAGGTGAGGATAAGGGGAACCCAATCGCTGTTGTGGGAGGGAAGAGAAGGGGTGAGAGCGGAAGTGTGGGAGATGGGTTGGGCCTGGTCAAGGGCCCTGTCGACAACGGAGGTGGGGAATCCTTTGTTGGCGAAGAATGTGGACATTTCGGAGGCTCCATTGTTGAAGTTGGCCTCATCCAAACATATGCGACGGAGACGGAGGAACTGAGGGAATGGGATGGAGTGGGGTGTGAGGATGTATAGTGCAAATAGCTGTGGGAGTCGGTGGGTTTTTAACGGATATTAGTGGCCAGTTTATCCCCAGAAATGGAAACAAAAATGTTGAGGAAAGGAAGGGAGGAGTCAGAGATAGACCAGGTAAAAGTCAGGGCAGGGCAGAAATTGAAGGTGAAATTGATGAAGTTTCCAATTCCAGACGAGAGAGGGAAGCAGCACCGATGATTTCATCGATGTATTGGAAAAAGAATTGTGTATGGGGGCCGGAATAGGACTGGAACAAGGAATGTTCCACATACCCCATGAACAGACAGGCAGAACCAGGGCCCATGCGGGTACCGAAGGCAACCCCTCTTACCTGAAGAAAATGAGAGGAGTTGAAAGAGAAGTTGTTGAGGGTGCAGACAAGCTCAGCCAAGCGGAGGAGGGTGGTGGTGGGTGGGGATGGTTCAGGTCTTTGCTCCAGGAAGCAGCAGAGAGCCCTAAGACCCTCCTAGTGGTGAATGGATGTGTTAAGGGATTGCACATCCATGGTAAAGAGGAGGTGGCTGGAGGCAGTAAACTGGAAGCTTTGAAACTGCATAAGGCGTCAGATGAGTCATGGATGTGTGTGGGTAGGGATTGAACCGGGTTGGGGGAGAAGACTGAGTCAAGGTAGGAAAAGATGAGCTCTGTGGGCCTTGAGCAGGCTGAAACAATGGGTCTGCGTGGACAGACCAGAATTATACATGATGCTCCAGGTGTGGTCCACCGATGCCTTGTACAGTTGCAGCAACAATTCCCTACTTTTGAACTCTATTTCTTTAGCAATAACTACCAAAGTTTAATTTATAAATTATTAATTTATAAATTAGAAATTCATAATTCAAAAATTTCATGAAGAGAAATTCACAAGTTTCAATGAACTCAGAGTGTGAAGAATTAATAGTCATTTTTTTGGATCAAATCAATTAAAAAATGTTTAGAAAAGAAGTTTTAAGAAATAGATGATGATCTCACACAGGATTTGGAACAATAGCATGTAATTGAGAGTCCCCTTATCCACCAACTATGACACTCAGTTTGTATGACAGCTCCTCGTATAAATTTATAGAATCAGTCACAGAGTCATACAGCATGAAAATGGGCCCATCTGCCCAACTGGTCCATGCCGATCAGATTTCCTAAACTGAGCTTGTCCTATATGCCTGCATTTGGCCCATATCCTTCTAAACCCTCCGATCCATGTACCTATCTAAAAGTCTTTATTGTAGCCCTGGTACCATGCTCTAACACTTCCTCTGGCAGCTCATTCCATTTACGCACCACCTCAGTTCCACTTCAGGCCCTTTTAAAGTCTTTCCCCATCACCTTAAATGTATTCCCTCTAGTTTTGAATTCCCCTACCCTGGGGTAAAGACCTTGGCTATTTGTCTTATCTCTGCCCCTCGTTTTTTAATAAACCTCTATAAGGTCACCCCTCAAATGCTCCAGGGGAAAAAAGATTCAGCCTATCCAGCCTCTCTTTAAAACTCAAACTTTTCAGTCTCAGTAACATCCTTCTCAATCTTTATTTATCTTCACTTTATTTCCTATAGCAGAGAGATCAGAATTATACACAGTACGCCACATGCGGCCTTATACCAATGTCTTGCAGAGACAGCATTCCTCGTCAAGTGGACCTTATAGATAACAGTCTTCATCAAGCAGTCTTTGCCAGGAAGATGAAAGATGGACGAGGAGGAGCGGAGGAAGACACAGGAAAAAGTTCCCTGACACCTCAGTGGGAGAGCAGGATGTTACTCCCATCTCAATAACAAAGTGTGGAGGTGGATGAACACAGCAGGCCAAGCAGCATCTTAGGAGCACAAAAGCCCAATGGTATCAATGTGGATTTCACAAGCTTCAAAATCTCCTCTTCCCCCACAGCATCCCAAAACCAGTCCAGTTCTTCCCCTCCTCCCCCCACTGCATCCCAAAACCAGCCCAGCCTGTCTCTGCTTCCCTAAGCTGTTCTTCCTCTCACCCATCCCTTCCTCCCACCTCAAGCCGCACCTCCATTTCCTACCTACCACCTCATCCCACCTCCTTGACCTGTCCATCTTCCCTGGACTGACCTATCCCCTCCCTACCTCCCCACCGACACTCTCCTCTCCACCTATCTTCTTTTCTCTCCATCTTCGGTCCGCCTCCCCCTCTCTCCCTATTTATTCCAGTTCCTTCTCCCCATCCCCCTCTCTGATGAAGGGTCTAGGCCCAAAATGTCAGCCTTTGTGCTCCTGAGATGCTGCTTGGCCTGCTGCGTTCATCCAGCTCCACACTTTGTTATCTTGGATTCTCCAGCATCTGCAGTTCCCATTATCTCTGTATCATATCTAAATACTGCTTCTGAACAAATTCAATAAACAATCAGAAAATTACTTGCAAATGGTTGACTGTGACTATTAACAAAACCCTGAGGGATTTTCAAAAGGCAGTGGAAACAGAATCTTTCAATGTTTATAAGCCAGAGGTAGATAGATTCTTGATTCTTCACACCACCCCACCAACCTCCGGATACAACGCATCATCCTCCGACACTTCCGCCATCTATAATCCGACCCCACCACCCAAGACATTTTTCCATCCCCTCCCCTGTCTGCTTTCCGGAGAGACCACTCTCTCCGTGACTCCCTTGTTTGCTCCACACTGCCCTCCAACCCCACCACACCCGGCACCTTCCCCTGCAACCGCAGGAAATGCTACATTTGTCCCCACACCTCCTCCCTCACCCCTATCCCAGGCCCCAAGATGACATTCCATATGAAGCAGAGGTTCACCTGCACATCTGCCAATGTGGTATACTGCATCCATTGTACCCGGTGTGGCTTCCTCTACATTGGGGAAACCAAGCGGAGGCTTGGAGACCGCTTTGCAGAACACCTCCGCTCAGTTCGCAACAAACAACTGCACCTCCCAGTCGCAAACCATTTCCACTCCCCCTCCCATTCTCTAGATGACATGTCCATCATGGGCCTCCTGCACTGCCACAATGATGCCACCCGAAGGTTGCAGGAACAGCAACTCATATTCCGCCTGGGAACCCTGCAGCCATATGGTATCAATGTGGACTTCACCAGTTTCAAAATCTCCCCTTCCCCTACTGCATCCCTCAACCAGCCTAGTTCGTCCCCTCCCCCCACTGCACCACACAACCAGCCCAGCTCTTCCCCCCCACCCACTGCATCCCAAAACCAGTCCAACCTGTCTCTGCCTCCCTAACCGGTTCTTCCTCTCACCCATCCCTTCCTCCCACACCAAGCCGCACCCCCAGCTACCTACTAACCTCATCCCACCTCCTTGACCTGTCCGTCTTCCCTGGACTGACCTATCCCCTCCCTACCTCCCCACCTATACTCTCTCCACCTATCTTCTTTACTCTCCATCTTCGGTCCGCCTCCCCCTCTCTCCCTATTTATTCCAGCTCCCTCTCCCCATCCCCCTCTCTGATGAAGGTTCTAGGCCCGAAACGTCAGCTTTTGTGCTCCTGAGATGCTGCTTGGCCTGCTGTGTTCATCCAGCCTCACATTTGATTATCTTGGAATTCTCCAGCATCTGCAGTTCCCATTATCTCTTAGATTCTTGATGACTAAGGCGGGGGGAGGGGCAGTGAAGAAACATCGGGGGATATGCAGGAATGTAGGGTTGAGGTTAAAATCACATCAGCCATTGAATAGCAGTGCAGTCTTGAAAGGCCGAATGGCCTACTGTTGTTCCTTGTTTGATTGTGAAGATGGTTAAATGGCTGAAAAGAACTTCGTGCCATCCTGAGTCACGGAAGCCACTATTTAAATGCAAATCTTTCTGATAATAGGCAGTCAAAGAATATAACTGTGAGGAACGCTGCTTGGTTTAACTCAAGCTATGAGTGAGTGGAGGAGCAGGTGGGGACAAAGGGCAGCACGGTGGCTCAGTGATTAGCACTGCAGCCTCACAGCACCAGGGACCCGGGTTCGATTCCAGCCCCGGGTAACTGTCTGTGTGGAGTTTGCACATTCTCCCCGTGTCTGCGTGGGTTTCCCCCGGGTGCTCCTGTTTCCACCCACAGTCCAAAGAAGTTCAGGCTAGGTGGGTTGGCCATGTTAAATTGCCCGTAGTGTTCAGGGGTGTGTAGATTAGGTGGGTTATAGGGGTGGGTCTGGGTGGGATCCCCTGAAGGTCGGTATGGACTTGTTGGGCCGAAGGGCCTGTTTCCACACTTGTAAGGATTCTTACAATGAAATTAAATGCAGTTCAGTGATATTGCAGATGTGACATTCAGAGGGAGTGTCTGTTCCAATATTCACAATAGCCCAGGGATCGTAGGAACTGCAGATGCTGGAGTTGGAGAGGACACCGTGTGGAGCTGGAGGAACACAGCAGGCCAGGCAGCATCAGAGGAGCAGGAAAATCCCCCACCCAAAAACTTCACAATAGCCCTGATCTGTCCAGAGGAAAATGGTCAATATAGCAATGCTAGACTCTGTGTGTGTGTGTGTGTGTGTGTGTGTGTGTGTGTGTGTGTGTTGTAAATCCTGACACAGTTTACTCTGCATTAACTGCCTGGGCAGTTGAAACTGGAACACTCCAATAAAGTCCCCATTTCTGAGTTCAGGCCTTTTGGTGGTGATAGCTCACTTGCCTGAGCAGATTAGGCATGATCCATAACAGAAACTCAAGCTTGTTCTTAACTCCCAGCACCACAGCCCCTTACCCCCTGCCCCCATTCTAACTCCTTGCAGGCAGGCTCCTGACAAACTTCTCACTGCTACCCACTACCTGCACTCCCACCCCCTGTTATACCCAAAGCCCTCCCACCACAACTTCCCAAGCACACTGAACAAACCAGCTGTTCCCCCATTCCCTCCCACCATCTTGGCCCTAAACCAACAGCATGCACCTAGCCTAAGGCCCTCACCCACTCACTGATTATCCACCAGTGGGCATCTGTACCCACTACCCACCTGGCGGCCCACACTCCATCCATTTGGTACCCTACCATTTGGCACCTGTGGCATCTGTACCTCTCACCCACATGGCACCCTCAGCCCTCAGTGAACAGCCACCTGTACACCCCAATTTTATTAGCAAGTTACCTAGGCACAACTTTCCCTTAAGAAATCCCTGCTACTTGATCTGTATTACAAGACAATAAAAGAAACCACAATGGGGAGAGCATAGCTAGCGGTTATCAAGACAAGATCAGTTCTCATGGACAATATGACATTCCTCCTTTCAGGAATTTGCTCTGCGCTAGCTGGCTTCTGTTTTTCCTAAATCTTAATCCTGACTGCACTTCACAATTGCTTTATTATCTGTTAGATGGTAGAAGTTGCAAGAAAAATGCAGATTCTCTCTGAGCCATGATATCACCCACAACCTTCAAAATTCTCTCCCTCCACACCAATGCTCAGAACTGGCTATGTGTACTAATCTACAAGATGCACTGCAGCAATTCACCAAAGATCCTCAGACAGCACCTTCTAAACCCACGACCATCTTCGTTTAGGACGAGGGCAACAGATACATGGGAACTCCTCCCCCTGCAAAGTTCCCCTTCAAGCCCCTCACCATCCTGCCTCGGAAATATATTGTGGTTCCTTCAGTGTGGCTTGGTCCAAATCCTGGAGTTCCCTCCCTAAGGGCATTGTGGGTCTAACTACAGCACATGGACTGCAGCAGTTCAAGAAGGCAGCTCACCCCCATCTCCTCAAGGGGCAATTGGGGACGGGTAATAAAAGCTGGGCCCAGCCAGTGATGCCCACATTACAGGAGTGAATCAAACAGAAGTCACTGAGAAATCCAAATGGGAATTCAGAAGGATTTTCTCAAGTAGAGGTGTAGCTGTAAAACCCACTCCGACAGGAAGTGGGTGCAGTAAATAGAATTGGTGCATTGAAAGGGAAACTGAGCAAACAGCCAAAGGGAGAAAGCTAAAGTGAGGGGCACATTGATACATTCAGAGGAGGAAAGATTGGAGGGTGTTCAGGGGGCATGTAACCACTGACATGGACTAGATAGGCCAGATGGTCTATAATTTTGTGGTACATCCTTTGTAACCCTATGCAGTTTTTGAGCTCCAGATGGTGGACTCTTGCCAACCTACGCAGAGCAGTTCAGCCTGATTCGATAATATCCTGCTGTCTATTGGTCTGTCCATCAATGCACTGAGCCATCAGAAGGTTCTGGGAAGACTGTAAGGTCATTTATTAATAGGATCCCACATTCCCGTATGAAGGCTTCCAAACACCAAAATGACCCTGTTCCTTTGAGTTTTATCAACACAATGAAGTCTGAAATCTCAGCTTGTGATTTCCTGAAGGGAATGTTCATTGTTTTAAAGTTAATGGTTTGACATTGAATTATCCTATAATTTAACAGCAGCTCTCTTGTTTTAAACTCTGTATGAACCCTGGTTAAAATCTTCAGCATCCGAATCTTCAGTGTCTTTTGCAGCCTTCAAAGTGTGTTATTATTTGCGTTTATCGACCCGTGGCTAATTGAATTTTGCAACGTATGAAAGTTCAGCATTTCTATAGAACGTAGAGAGTCAAATAGTTATACAGCACAGAAGTAGACCCCAGGGAATCCCAAAGCACTTTACAGCCAATGGAGTACTTACAGAGTAAAACAGGAAACATTGTATACACAGCAAGATCCCACAATGAGACAATGGCTAAATAATGTCTTTAACCTTTACTTCGGAATCAGTGTAGGATTTTGGATCCCTCACCAGAGAAATGGGCCCAATATTAAGAGGAGATGAGAAGGCAGCCATGGTGAACTACAGCAAATTTAATGGCAGGGTATGATTTTAAACATTTTGGCTTGGCTGAAATACAAAGAAAATCAATAAATAAAATTACAAGGCCTCTGTCTCCAGCTTGCCAGGGTACAGAGAAAAGGGAGGGAGAGATTTTTGGACCAAAAACAGAAGTTGCTGGAAAAGCGCAGCAGGTCTGGCAGCATCTGTGAAGATTAAATCCGAGTTAATGTTTCAGGTCCTTCCTCAGAGCTACTGTCAGTTCTGAGGAAGGGTTGCTGGACCTGAAACGTTAACTCTTGATATTTTTCTTCATAGATGCTACCAGACCTGCTGCACTTTTTCAGCAACTTCTGTTTTTTTGTCCTTGACTTACAGCAGCTGTTGTTCTTTCGTTTTTGTTTTTATCTAGACATTTTTGGATGGTTTAGGTGACAATCCCAGGAGGAATTTTTTATCTTTATTCGTTCACGGGATGTGGGCCTGGCCAGACAGCATTTATTGCCCATCCCTAAGGGCAGCTAAGTGTCAATGGAATGCTCTGCCCCAGAAGGCAGTGGAGGCCAAGTCTCTGGATAGTTTCAAGAAAGAGATAGATAGAGCTCTTAAAGATAGTGAAATCAAGGGTTATGGGGATAGGGCAGGAACAGGATACTGATTGTGGATGATCAGCCATGATCATAATGAATGGTGGTGCTGGCTCGAAGGGCCGAATGGCCTACTCCTGCACCTATTGTCTATTGTCTATTGTCAACCACATTGCTGTGAGTCTGGAGTCACGTGTAGGCCAGACCAGGTAAGGATGGCAGTTTCCTTCCCTAAAGGACATTAGTGAACCAGGTGGGTTTCTCCAACAATTGACAATGGATTCACAATCATCATTAGATTCTTAATTGCAGATATTTATTGAATTCAAACTCCACCATCTGCCATGGCAAGGTACAAACCTGTCCCCAGAAAGTTACCTGGGTCTCTGCATTAACAGTCCAGTGATAATACCACTAGGCCATCGCTTCCCAGTATGATGTGATTGCAGGGCCCGTATTTGTTGGAGTTGGACGCATGTGAGTTTGTTGCCTGGATACTCGACTCTTCATCCATCACCTACATCTGAGCTCACCCAAAACCCTGCTGCCCCACGTCCAAACGGGTCCCATTCACCCACTGCCCTCTATCTCCCAAAACCAAACCAAATAGGAACAGGATTAGGTCATTTGGACTCTTAAACTCTTCAAGTCTGGTCTGCCATTTAATACCAACATAGCTGCTCAGGCAACTCAATTCCTGTCCTCTATTTAAAGTTAGCCTAATTTCTAAAAAAATGTATTTTTTATGTACATAAGCAGAAAAATCTTGCATTCTTCTCATGGTCTGCCTCTAATCAAGACTAGAGTTCGTCTCCAACAAGAGGCAGCTGGGAATGGGAGGCTGAAGAGTGACCTTATTGAGGTTTATAAAACCTTGGGGGGGGGCATGCATAGGGTGAATAGACAAGATCGTTTTCCAAGGATGTGGGAGTCCAAAACTAGAGAGCTTAGATTTAAAATGGAGAGGGGACAGATTTAAGAGGGATCTAAGGGGCCATGTTTTCACACAGAGGGTGGTGCGTGGATGGAATAAGCTGCCAGAGGAAGTGGTGGAGGCTGGTATAATTACAACATTTAAAAGGCATCTGGATGGGTACGTGAATAGGAAGGGTTTAGGGGGATATGTGCCAAATGCTGGCAAATGAGGCTAGGTCAGATTGGGACGTCTGGTCGGCGTTGGACGGGTTGGGGTCCATGAGAGATCTCAGTTGCATGGATGAATTGGGAAAGCTGGGTGCTGCCCCCATGTGAGAAGAGAAGATCAAGAGGAAATTGCGGAGAAGTTGTTTCTCTTGTGGGAGAATCTAGGACCAGACGGCATCATTTCAGAATAAGGGGTTGCACATTTAAGACAGATATAAGGAGGATTTTTTTCTCTCAGAGGGGAGGGAAACTGCAGAATTCTTTGCCACAGAGGCTGGGTCATTAATGCTGTGATGTACAGATTTTAATCATTAAGGGAATCAAGGGTTAAGGGGTGAAGGCAGGAAAGTGGTGTTGAAGATGACTAGATCTCATTGAATGGCAGAGCCGACCCGATGGGCTGAATGTCCACTTCAGCTCCTTTGTCTCATGGTTTTAATTTTGATGTACAGCTTAGTGGCAGCAGTAGGATGCATGGCCTCATGAGTGTGCTCCAGCACTTGGTAGGATCATGGTGAGGTGGTTAGACCACAGCCAACATCCTTTCACACTGGCCTTTGCCCTTCAAGGAGCTAAAATCTAAAGATAACCAAAGGGCCTGCCTTCATCGCATTGTCCGAGATATTCAACATCACGAGGGGTCTGGACAGGTTCGGTAAGGAGACACTGTTCCTATTGGCTGGGAGTCTTGAGAACCAGAAGTGATTAAAATAAAAACTGCAGATGCTGGAATCCGAGAGAGACAAACAGGAGGCTGGAAGAACACAGCAGGCCAGGCAGCATCTGGAGGAAAGGAGCAGTCAACATTTCAGGTGTTACCCTTCAAACTATCTTCAACATCACTTTCCTGCCTTTATCCCTTAACCCTAGATTCCCTTAATGATCAAAATCTGTCAATCATATCCTTAATGATCTACAACTCCGTAACTGTGAAGACTTTCCCACCATCTCCCTCTTTCTTACTCAGTTCTGGGTCAAATTTTTAACAAAACCCATCTCTCAAGTTAGCCCTTCTCCTTGTAAGTCACTTCTGTGTCCATTTGTTTAATTAGAATTAGATTTTATTGTCTTGTGCATTCAAGTACAGAGTGAAAAGTTTACAAAGTCTCCATTCTCCAGTGCCATCTTGAAATGCAAAATGCAAAACTGGATTTTTAAAAAAAAAACGCAAGAGACGAAATGAAAGAAACAGAGGCAAAAGAGAAGGAAAATGTCCAGATTTTAAAGTTTTATGCCTCTATCAATCAGTACTCTCACAATAAAAGGGCTATTTTTCACTTCAGAGATAGCACGAACTGCAGATGCTGGAGAATCTGAGATAACAAAGTGTGGGGCTGGATGAACACAACAGCCAAGCAGCATCAGAGGAGCAGAAAGGCTGATGTTTTGGGCCCTTTTCTGAAGAAGGGTCTAGGCCCGAAACTGCTGTGTTCATCCAGCTCTACACCTTGTTATCTCAGGTTCTCCAGCATCTGTAGTTCCCATTATCTCTCATCCAGCTATACACCTTGTTATCTCTATTTTCACTTCACATGCCTGTTTCTTTGGAATTATCCTGATGAATGCAAGGTGGAAAGCTTCAACATTTATCTATCTTCAATGATTCTCAAATGCTGTACCACCAAACGACTAATTAAAAGCAAGGAATTAAGCTCAGCAGTTTTATTGAGGGATGTAAGAATGCAGGCAGAGACAATGTCCCGGGATGTGTTGTGATGTTTAGCTGTGGAATAACTTTCAATTAAAATTTTAAAAGGTGATGGTAACCACCCCCCCCAGCACATAAGTGCCCCAGGTCAGGTTTAAGCTGGAAAATGCACACTTGCCCTCCCCTACACTCTGAAGGTGCTGGCCCTGGTAACAGCTGTGACTCACACTGCAATCTCATCTCATGAGAAAGTTGTGGTTTCATGTTCCACTGTGAAACATGAACATATGATCTATATTGGGACCTCAGAGGAGACATTAAACCAAGGCACTAGCTGTCCTCTCCAGCGACTGTTAAAAAGGGTGGGTTCAGTTCCATACAACGGCTGGGGTTAGCATGAAGCTTCTCCATCTCAACATCTCCCCTCATTAGGCCACTTTCCAGTTAAATTACCACGTGTCATCTTTCTCGAATCAGACAGCAGCCCTATGGTTCATTTAAAAATGCAACATCACACATGCCTGCCTCCTCCAACTGTCCTGGTGGTCTCTCTTTACATCATTTTGAAAAAAGTGGTTTTAGAGAGGTTTACCCCAGGATGTTGCCTGGATTAGAGGGTATGAGGCACAAGGAGAGGCTATAAAAACTCAGATGGTTTTCTCTGGAGTGGCGCAGGCTGAGGGGAGACTTGATAGAAGTCGATTAAAATTATGAGATTTATAGATAGGACTGATGGTCAGAATTTTATTCCCAGAGCTGTAATGTCTAAAACTAGGTGGCATGCATTTAAGGTGAGAGGGGAATGTTCAAAGGAGATGTGAGGGGCATGTGTTTGTACACAGAACGTGGCAGGAGTGTGGAACACACTGCCAGGAGTGGGGGTGGAGGTAGATAGGACTGAGGCGTTTAAGGGACTTTTAGACAAGCACATGTATATGCAAGGAATGGAGGGATGTGGACCAAGGGCAGGCAGAAGGGATTGGTTTAATTCAACATCATGTTCATAAGAACTAGGAGCAGGAGGAGGCCATCTGGCCCATTCCACCATTCGATAATATCATGGCTGATCTTCTCATGGACTCAGCTCTATTTACCCACCCACTCACCCTAACCCTTAATTCCTTTACTGTTCAAAAATCTAACTATCTTTTCCATAAAACCATTCAATGAGGAAGACTCAACTGCTTCACTGGGCGGGGAATTCCACAGATTCACAACCCTTTGGGTGAAGAAGTTCCTCCTTCAGTCCTAAATCTGCTCTCCCCCTTATTTTAAGGCTATGCCCCCTCGTTCTAGTTTCACCTGCCAGTGGAAACTACCTCCCTGCTTCTATCTTATCTATTCCCTTCATTATTTTATGTTTCTATAAGATTGCCCCCCATTCTTCTAAATTCCAATGAGTAGAGCTCCAGTCTGCTCAATCTCTCCTCATAAGCCAACCCTCTCAGCTCTAGAATCAACCTTGTGAACCTCCTCTGCACCCCCTCCAGTGCCAGCACATCCTTTCTCAAGTAAGGAGGCCCAAACTGTACACAGTACTCTAGGTGTGGTGTCACTAGTGCCCTATACAGCTGTAACATAACCTCTCTGCTTTTAAACTCCATCCCTCTGGCAATGAAGGATAATATTCCGCTTGCCTTCTTAATTACCTGCTGCACCTGCAAACCAACATTTTGTGATTCATGCAAAAGGACACCCAGGCCCCTCTGCACAGCAGCATGTTGCAATTTTCTACCATTTAAATAATAATCGATTTTGCTGCTACCCCTCCCAAAATGGATGGCCTCACATTTATCAACATTGTGCTCCAGCTGTCAGACCCTTGCCCACTCACTTAACCTATCTACATCCCTCTGCAGACTTCGCTGCACCACTCATCTTAGTGTCATCTGCAAACTTTGATAAACTACACTTGGCCCCCAACTCTAAATCATCTGTGGAAATTGTAAATAATTATTTGGCACAACGTCGAGGTCTAAAGGGCGCATTCCTGTGCTGTTCTCTGTTTTATATAACCTAAATTCGACCAAATAGAACCAAGGTAACAAAGTGTGGAGCTGGATGAACACAGCAGGCCAAGCAGCATCTCAGGAGCACAAAAGCTGATGTTTCGGGCCTAGACCCTTCATCAGAGAGGGGGATGGGGAGAGGGTTCTGGAATAAATAGGGAGAGAGGGGGAGGCGGATTGAAGATGGAGCCATCCCCAAATTGAAACAATGTGGTTAGGCTGCAAGTCCTTGAAGGGGCACCATTACTGAAGATTAAATCCCAAATCACATGATGAAAAGGTCACTTTCATTGATATATCCCAGCTCCTGCGGTGCCCATCAGCCACTGAACAGTCTCTCTCTACAAGTGCTCAGAATACTTTTTTCACAAAACCATATAACAAAATGCGGAAAAAGTGAAAACAAAATGCAATACCTCCTTAGGGCACTGTAACTTAAATGGAAATTTTAAAGGAAACTCAGAAAATCTTGACTCGGGACGACATTTATCAGGGAAATCCTGCAGCCCAGCCCCCACAATATTCTTCTGTGGCAAAAATCTTTAAGTGTGCCAGTGGACTCTGCATTATGTGATCTCAGTATGGAACCAAACAATGCCCTTCACCTTTGCACCTTTACGATTGAATTAACACACCTGTAACATGACACAAATGTTTGACCATACAGGGACGAGTGGGATCAGGTCAGGCGGCCCCTAAATTGGTGCGAACAGTAACTGGAGGGAGCGACTAAAAGGGGTGATCAATGACAAGTGTAGGAACCAAACGTCACGCATGCTACTGTGATCAAGGGCTGGCAAATTGGACCACATTTGTACTGGCTGATAACGTTTCGACCAATGCATCTAGCGGCAATATTATGACATTTTAAGCCAAAGAGAAAATCAATGGTCCACAGCAGAGATACTCTCCCACTTTTATTTCTGAGCGACAGGAAAGGAAGATTCGCATTTATGTAACATCTTTTATCCTACCCCCAAAACATCTCATGAGATATTCTTTCAAATGTAGGGATGCAATTTTCACAAACTCTAACAAACAACAATATGATAAGCTCCACAAAAGCTACATTTAATGATGTCGGTTGGGGCCAAATTGTTGACCAAAGTATGAGGGAATACTCCACAGCAGTTCCTCAGAATGGGCGAGCGGGTGTTTTACATCCAGCCGAGAGGGCAGACCAAGTCTTAATTTAACAGCAGAAAATTAGCACCTCCAACAGTGCAGCACTTCCTCAGAGTTGCAAGGACACTCTCGGTGTCAATTTGACATCCAGGGCTTTGGCTGGAGGACTTGAACCTACAACCTTTACACTCAGAGGTGAAAGTGCTTCCTGCTGAGCCACAGCTGAGCTGAAAGAGCACCCCTCCCATCCCCTCACCCAATAATCTGGTCCACCCATTCCTCATTGGTCCACCAAGTCTGTCGGAGGAGGAATGAGGTCCCTTGGGTTGAGTCTTGCAACCAGGCAGACATCGTAGCTGTCATGCATGAGGACATTGTGGGCCACTACGTTCCACCGATGCTCCCAAGGATCCAATTCCAAGATGTCTTTGACAATGACTTCATGTCGATCTAGACAAAGGAAGACAATTAAATGCAGTGAATAAAAACAAAGTACCGTGGGTTCCGGAAATTAGGCAGAGAATGCCAGAGAAACTCAATGGGTTTAGCAGCATCTGTGAACAGAGAAACAGAGTTAACGTTGAGTCGAGTTTGATTCTTATAGAGTCACACAGCATGGAAACAGACCTTTCGGTCCAACCAGACCATGTCGACTATGTTACCAAACTAAACTGTGCTCCACAAGCCTGCATTTGGCCCTTATCCCTCCAAACCTTTCCATTTCATGAACTTTTAAATGTTATAACTATATCCCCATCCACCACTTTTTTCTGGCCGTTCATTCCACACACGAACGACTCTCTGTAAAAAAAAAGTTGCCCCCATGTCCTTTTTAAATCTTTCTCATTAAAAACCTCAGCACCTGACTTGAAATTTAATTTTGTTGCTCTCTCCACAGATGCTGCCAGTTAAATACAATGGTCAACAGGCTGAGTATTACAAATTTAGGGACTTGCTTTCAGATACTCAATTGGGTATGGCAGTTGTAATCAATCCTGCAAGTTGCGACATGAACAAGTTCGGCCGAAGGGCCTGTTTCCATGGTGTAGACCTCCAGGACTCTATTCTGAGTCTCTTTTGTGTCCAGAAATGGCTACATTGCCCAACATGTAATTGCAAGGCTCTCGCTGTCTGCATTAATAGCATTCATGTTTATCTGTGCTTCCCCACCCCCCCAATCACCAGGCTTGACCATTCCCACCCTTTCCAAGCAGTCTGCCATCCATGCTCCAGCCTGAGCCTATAACTCTGTTGCCTTTATTCCAACTACACAGAGACCTGTTGACCCATTAACCCCTACTCTCCCTATCCTGATCCACCAGCATTTTAAAATTCTCAACCCAGTGTGGTTAAAGACCCCCACCATGCTCCCTGGTCTTACTGACTTCTCTCCTTCTGTAAACCACTCCATCTCTGCAACTGTCCAGAATTCCTGCAAGCCTCCAACCGCCCAGATTCTGACCTCCTACATTTCCAATTTTAACTAATTACAAAAGCGAAGCACCCTGAAATCTTAAATAAAGGCAGAAAGTACTGGAGAAACTCAGCAGATCTGGCAGCATCACCGGAGAGAGAAACAGAATTAGTGTGTTGATTTCAATATGGCTCTTTGGAAAATTTTTAACCCTCCCTATTATTGTCGCTTCAGCTAAAGCCAGGATTTCCCTGTGAGGGGGCTGAGACCCCAAGTGGGATTGCCAGCTGGAATTTTGGGAACTGTGGAAGCCATGTGCATACAACTGCATTAAGACAGTTATATTTCCACTCTCGGCTCTCACTGGGGCCTCAATTATCAAGCATTGCAATGCAATCACGGAAGGAAAAAGTTAGGGAAACACTGACCTCAGCTCTAAAGTCTGCAACGCCCTCTCAAAACGCCACCTCTCTATCTGCTTTTGAGGCTCTGTTTAAAGCCAATATTTTTGGCCAAATCCCTACAATGTGGAAGCTGGCCATTCAGCCCATCTAGTCCACACTGACCCACCAAAGAGCATCCCGTCCAGACCCACCCCACTATCCCTGGAGCCCTGCATATCCCACAGTTAATTCAATCACCCCTGGACACTATGGGGCAATCCACCCTAGCCTGAGCATCTTTGGACAGTGGGAGGAAACCGGAGCACCCGAAGGAAACCCACACAGACACAGGGAGAATGGGCAAACTCCACACAGACGGTTCAACGGGGGATTCGCACCTGGATCCCTGGCGCAGTGAGGCAGCAGCGCTAACCACTGGGCCACCATGCCATATGGCCACTAGCCCTTCCGTTCCCATGCTAACTCTTCTGTCCTGGGACAACAGCTTGCAGCCTTGAGGTCTCAATATTGAATGCAATACAGAGTGGTTGGTGTCTGCTCTCGATTTTTCTTACACCCTCTTCCCATCCCCTCCCTCACAGCCGTGGCGTATTTGTATCACGTTTACTTTGCACTTGCTGGGAAGAAATAATTTTCTCCCCTTCCCACTTTAATTTACACCCTTTCGATGTCTCTATTTTTTTACTCTCCATTACTAGCAATCCATTTTGTCTTTTGCACAACTGCACCACCTTCTCTGAGATAACAAAGTGTGGAGCTGGTTGAACACAGCAGGCCAAGCAGTCCGAAACGTCAGCTTCTGTGCTCCCAAGATGCTGCTTGGCCTGCTGCGTTCATCCAGCTCCATACTTTGTTATCTCGGATTCTCCGGCATCTGCAGTTCCTATTATCTCAGGCCAAGCAGTCTCCAGCTTCTTCTCTGCCTCTTTCAAAAGAACGAGGTAGCTTTCTCTGCCGACAGTGGTCACTCCCATCACCCTCTGCACTTGTATTCTGCCACACAATCCATTATTTTTACAGAGTACTCTTAGGACACAGTGGTAGGGGCCCTACCTCTGAGTCAGGAGATCCAGCTTCAAGTTCCATTCCTTCAGAGTTGCACAATAACATCTCTGATCAGGTTGATTAGAAAACATCCTTTTTTTTTAAAGGCCAAACCTACTTTCCAATCTCTTTCAGTTCTGAAAAACAGTCATACCAGGCTTGAAACATTAACTCTGTTCCTCTCTCCACAGAGGCTGCCAGGCCTGCTGAAATTTCTCTGGAGGTTATCTGTTTCTCAATGTACAGCCTTTATGATGCTGTTTAAACCTCATATCTTTGACCAAGTGTCTGAATGTTTGCCTACTCTGGTTCAATACCGATGTTTTCTCTTATCTGATCAGCTCAGAGCCAGTCGGGTAGCCAGACCACTGGATCAGTCCATACCTGCTCCCCGGAACGCTCCACAAACGTACAGCTTTCCATCTACCACCCCAGCATTGGTGGAGTTGGTTCGTAGTGACAGCATTGGGGTCGGCAACGGAGGTCCTGCCCTCCAGAAGTCTCCGTCCGGGTTGTAGATTTCCACAGCATCCAAACACCTCCTGGCCTGCCCTCGGTCTGGTCCACTGCAGCCTATCCCCCCTGAAAGCAGGAAAATGGGGTTGAGGAACTTATCAGCCATGATTGAATGGCGGAGCAGACTCGGTGGGCCGAATGGCCCAGTTTCTGCTCCTATGTCTTATGGACTTATGAAAATGAAAGACTTCCAAATTAGTCTAAAGACCTCTAAATTACCCCTAAAAATACAACTGTGGGGAGCATGAAAGAGGCCATTCAGCACATTGAAATAAACAAATCTAAAATAACACGAAGAATGGCAGATGCTGCAAATTTGAAACAAAACAGGAATTGACAGAGAAGCTCAGCAGGTCTGGCAGCACCACAGATGAACCTCAAACTCCCCCCATCCTGAAAAAGATCCATTGTCCAGTAATCTTGGCTTCTCATCACTCAGTCAAATCTGTGGCTGACCCTTTTAATTTGGGATAACAAAGTGTGGAGCTGGATGAACACAGCAGGCCAAGCAGCATCTTAGGAGCACAAAAGCTGACATTTCGGGCCTAGACCCTTCATCAGAGAGAGGGATAGGGAGAGGGTTCTGAAATTAATAGGGAGAGAGGGGGAGGCGGACCGAAGATGGATAGAGGAGAAGATAGGTGGAGAGGAGAGTACAGGTGGGGAGTTAGGGAGGGGATAGGTCAGTCCGGGGAAGACGGACAGGTCAAGGAGGTGGAATGAGGTTAGTAGGTGGGAAATGGAGGTGTGGCTTGAGGTGGGAGGAGGGGATAGGTGAGAGGAAGAACAGGTTAGGGAGGCGGGGACGAGCTGGGCTGGTTTTGGGATGCAGTGGTGGAAGGGGGGATTTTGAAGCTTGTGAAGTCCACATTAAAAGACTTGAAATTGAGAAATGTCCACAGCTATGTTGAAAGTAGAAGGGAAGGAAGCTACAGGTCCTAGCAGAGACATGATAGATCAAATGGCCTTTTTCAATGCTGTATAGATCTACAACACTGCCAGCCTTGGAAATAAAAATGTTTTCTTACATCAATTATCATCTATCTACATTTCGCAGTGAAATGGCGGGTACAGAGATGCACTTATCTATTATAAATCGTCATCCCAGTAACATACCTTGGCCTCCAACCTGGAGGCGACTGAGCTCTGTGGGACTCAGATGAGCCCTGTGGCCATGTTTAAGGTTATTTTCCTATACTTCCCTGGTATGTATATGCCATTAGTTGCTAGTATTAACAGTTAAAGGATATTAAGGGAGCTTAGAGATAAGGGGACAGGGCTGGAAATTGGAGTTAAGGTAGGCGGCCAGGCTTTCTTCAATACATATGAATGAAAGGTTTGAACAACTCATTGTGGAATTTGTTAATTCATTATCACAGCCTGCCCTTCCACAATCACTCGTTCATTAGCTGCATAAACAGTTCATCAAATACACCCAGATATTGCTGTGTCACTGGGTCAAAATCCTGGAATTCCCTCCCTAAGGGCATTGTGGGTCGACAAACAACACATAGAATGCTCTCTGATGAAGGGCCTAGGCCCGAAACGTCAGCTTTTGTGCTCCTGAGATGCTGCTTGGCCTGCTGTGTTCATCCAGCCTCACATTTTATTATCTTGGAATCTCCAGCATCTGCAGTTCCCATTATCTCTGACACATAGAATGTAGTGGTTCAAGAAGGCAGCTCATCACCACCTTCTCAGGGGCAACCAGGGACTGGCAATAAATGCTGGGCCAGTCATCCCACAAGTGCATTTAAAAAAGTGAATGTTCATTTATGATTCTAGCTTTGTAAATCAAAGTGTTAGTACAGAAAAAAATAATGATTCCTTTTGACATCAAAGAGTTGAGGGGCAGAAAAAGAGGGCATGGGGGTAAGTGGGAACAAGTTACTGAGTTGGAGGAGTGGCTCAAAGGGCCAAATGGCCTGCTCCTGCTCCTTTATTCTATGTTTCTCTGTTATTCCCGGGACTTAGTGTCTTCCCTGAAATCAGCGAGGAAGTGAGTGTGTTCTTTGTCCATTCGCAGTACAAGGGCAGTGTTTTGTGATGCAGTGGAGCGGCTCAGTGCTTAGCCCTGCTGCCTCAGTACCAGGGACCTAGGCTCCATTCTACCCTCTGGTAATTGTTTGTACATTCTCCCCATGTCTGCTTTGAGTGCTCTGGTTTCCTTCCACAGTCCAATGTTGCATGTGCTAAATAGATTGGCCATGCTAAATTGTCCATAGTATCCAGAGATGCGGAGGCTAGGTGGATTAGCCATGGGAAATGTGGGGTTATAGGGTAAGGGGTGGCTCTGGGTGGGATGCTCTTCCGAGGGTTGGCCTGCTTCCACACTGTAGGGATTGTGTCTGTTCTATGGTCAGTAACCAGATCACTGGGTTCAAGTCCTACCTTAGGCTTCAATGGTCAAGAAACACACATTCAGAATGCAGCCAAACAGGTAGAGCATCAACTTGCAAATCTTTCCACCTCAGAGTGAGCTTTAAGAGGGGGGAAATGCTTCTTGGTCAGCCACGACCACATTTAAGACAGTTTTCTTTAATACAGTTCATATCTGTAAGGGTTAATTAACATCACAAAATAAGCTCCACTCATGAAAATATAAAGCTGCTCCTGGGAGCAGTCAACCAGCATGTTATTCTAGTTTGAAGTCAATGTAGCTAACAGTAATGAATGCTTACTCTTAAGTTGAGCCTATCTTTCTTAAGAGGCAATTGTGTATCTGAGATATCACTAGCTGTTAACTAATTTATCCTTTATTCATTTACACGACGAGGGCGTTGCTGGCTGGGCAGCATTTATTGCCCATCCCTCATTGCCCAGAGGGCAGCTAAGAGTCAATGACATTGCTGTGGGTCTGGAGTCACATAGACCAGATCAGGTAAGGATGCCCTCAAGTGAACCAGATGGATTTTTCCCTGACAATTGGCAATGGGTTCACAATCATTAGATTCTTAATTTCATATGTTTATTGAATTCAAATTCCACCAACTGCTGTGGCTGGATTCAAACCTGGGTCCCCAGAACATTATCTGGGTCTCTGGATTAACAGTTCAGCAATAATACCACTAGGCCATCACCTCCCCACTATATAATAAACATTTACTGGTGATCAAGACCAAGCCTCACTTGATGGGCTGAAGGGCCTTTTTCTGTGCTGGAGACCGCAAGGACTTGATGACTGTTTTCTGTTGAAGGATTGATGTGGACATCCGTTCCCAACTTGGTACCAGTAACTTAGACTAACACCAACCAGAAGGTCTGGTGGCACTGAATCGACCCAAGGTATCTCAGTCACCCCACTGCCAGGCTCGGGCACACCCAGCTTTGTAAGATTTTGTCCAATTGTAGTAGTGGCCCCAGTGAAATAGCTTCCCCACATGAAAAGACCCTTGTACAGGTTCTTATGCTGGGCAAGAAAAGAGAGAAGGAGATAGCCAGAGGCTGTGCCATCAAGTGGAAAATGTCCAACACTGGAATCTGAGAAGAGGGGAGCTAGATATTGCAAGAACCTCATGCAATGACCAGGAAATGTTCGATAGTCAATTGCAGAATGTCTAGGGAGGAGTCAGGAAAAAAATGCAGCAGGTAGTTTTCATACAGCAAGCTCCCACAAACAGGAGCATCAAAATTCAACCAATGTACTGCGCAGGGAAGCCATTCAGGCTCGTGTTTCAGGATCTTATAGGAACATAAAACTATGAAGGGAATAGATAAGATAGAAGCAGGGAGGATGTTTCCACTGGCTGGTGAAACTAGAACCAGGGGGACTTGGCCTCAAAATAAGGGGAGAGCAGATTTAGGACTGAGTTGAGGAGGAACTTCTTCACCCAAAGAGTTGTGAATCAGTGGAATTCCCTGCCCAGTGAAACAGTTGAGGCTACTTCGTTGAATGTTTTTATGGAAAAGATCGATTTTTGAACTGGAAAGGAATGAAGGGTTATGGTGAGCGGGCGAGTAAGTGGAGCTGAGTCCACAAAAGGATCAGCCTTGATCTTATCGAATGGTGGAGCAGGCTCGAGGGACCAGTTGGCCCACTCCTGCTCCTTATGAGACTGCACTGACCCTCCAAAGAGCGCCCCATCCAGCCCTTTTCTGGTCCCTATAGCCCCACATTTCCCATGGCTAACCCACCTAACCTGCACATCCCTGGACGCTATGGGCAATTTAGCATGGCCAATACACCCTAGCCTGCACATCTGTGGGAGGAAAGCAGAGTACTCAGAGGAAAGTGACACAGACACGGAGAAAGCATGCAAACTCCACACAGACAGTCACCCGAGGATGGAATCAAACCCGGGTTCCGGGTGCTGTGTGAGGCAGTAGTGCTAACCACTGAGCCACTGTGCCACATTTAATAAATGGAGAACCCCCATCCTTTCCTTTGAAAGACTGTTGTAGAAAGATTGCCTGGAACGGCAGACGGAGCCTTGGTATGAAGTCTGATTATAAAGACAGCATCTTCAACATTGAAGCACTCCTTCGGTACTGCACCAAGAATCTTGGCCTGCCTAGCAGGATCAAATCTCTGCAGCAGGACAGAAAGTTGCAATGGGAGATGCTGGAGGGCTCGAGCAGACAGCATACAATCAGACCACAAAGGGGAAGTCTGTAGAGGATGTCCAGGAGAGGGTGCTCTTTGAGCAGGATTTGATGAAAATTGCAATGGTTGGCATTCTCAATCACTTGGAGTTTAAGGGGTCGATGCTGATTCCCCAGCTGTGGAATCTAAAACATAGGATCAAACATCTTGGTTTAAGGAGTCGGGCAGAGATGAGAAGAGGTTTCTTCGTGGAAAGTGTTATGAATCTTTTGATTTCTCGAATCAGAAAGTGTGGACACTGAGTCAGTGAGTGTATTCAAGACAAAGGATAATATAGTTTTCAGTATTAAGGGATTTAAAAGGATATTATCTGGGAATTAAGACTTGATTAACCATATTCAATGTCAGAGGAATTGCAAATGGCCCAGCAGCTGACTATAGCTGCGATAGGGTTGGAGTTTCCGTCAGGATTGAATGGATCGAGTGGGAGATAGTTCTAAATTACCCACTACCTGATGTTGGAAAATTAATTGCGATTTCAAAAGTGGTGGGAAGCACATCACCCTTGGGTGAAAGGTGGATGATTCGGTGAGGTCGAGGAGCGTGGAGTGAGCATCGGAATGGTGCAGACATTGTGGGAATTAGGCACCAGAGTTTCTCACTTTCAAAGCTCCCTGCTGCCCTCATTAGGAATTTGTGTAACTCAGCATCCGTGCAGCTAATTTTCTCCGTACCACTCCTCTCAAGCTGCCCTGATTTGCATCTTTAGTTTCAATGCTCATCCCACTGAGAATATACTGCACTCTCCATTCAGCAATGAAGAATAGAGTAAAGGTTAGGGCAGGAGCATGCTGTCCAGCTTTTCACACCCAGTCCCAAGGGCCTAATGGATAAGGTGGTTACTTCCCTAAAGCAGGTAATGAGGGCACAAGTTAGACATCTTCAAGGCAAGAGTAATTTTTAATGTGATATGTTGGCAAGTGTGGATGTACAAAGTAGCATTGAAAGTAGACAGGCAGGTGCAGCAGGCCATTAGGAAGGCAAATGGTTCGCTGGTGTTCACTGCAGGAGGATTAGAGTTCCGAAGTGGAGATTGGTTTTTGCTGTACTCCGTTCATAAAAGAAATAAGACTGAGAGGGCGTACTTTTGAAGTGATGTGCAAACAAAGCAAGAGTGATATGAGGGGGAAAAAAAGTCTTTTTCACACAGCGAGTGGTTAGGGTCTGGAATGCACAGCCTGGAAAAGTGGTGGGAACAGGTTCGACCAGGGAATTCAAGAGGAGTACCGGATGATTATTTGTATAGGAATGAGGGTGTGAAAGCATGTGGGGAAAGGGCAGAAGATTGGCACTAGGGGATAGAAGCTGTCTGGTATCTGCACTGCAACAATTCAGAGATTTTGCAATTTATATTTTCGTAAGCCACCAGGATTCCATCAATTAAACCAATGGAGAATGAGGTATTTCTTAAGGACCTGCTGTTGAGTCAGAAGGTCATGGGTTTTAAGATCCTTTATAGTGACTCCAGTCCTGATAAGAGCTAAGACTCCCTCAGGGACCACTCGATTGTCAGAGGTGATGTTAAACTGTCTATTTACATCCTCTCTATTGGCACACAGGATTAGAGCCATGTCAAAAGAAAAGCAGGAGAATTCTCCCCAAGTCCACACTCAATGTTCATCCATCAATTAATATCGCTGGAAAAGGATATGTGATCTTTTATCTCACGAATGTTATGCGATGTTTCTGTGTGCAAACTGGTTGCTGCATTATAGTGCTTCAAACAGCATTCACAGACTGTAAAGTACTTTTGATTATCCTGAAGTCATAAAAAGCACCGAATAAACGCAGGTCTTTCATATTCTTTTATCTTCAAGCCAGCTACTGTTTGAAAGATAAAGTTGGACCTGGGGAAGGGCGAGGAAATAGAACAGACTGATACTTTGCAGAACTATTTCCCTTCCTTCACTGCCTGCAGTGTCCTTGAATCGAATCAGTTGGGTACACGATGAACTAAAAGTGATTATGACAGCTGAAATGATGCTAGTATTCGGCAGGTCGTGTCAGGGTGATTTTGCTGTCATGTCACATCACACACAGATTGTCCGGATCCAGCCAGCTTGGCAGGCGTGATCAATTGAATATTCACACGCATTAGCTGGTTTGATTCAATCTCAACAGCAGAGCAGTACTCTGCAGATTTAGATCAGTTTGTAAGCTGCCTGTCAACAGTTTGGCTCCCAACATCTCTGCCAACTTTTCTCTGTTGCCCCAGCTTTATGTTAATCTGAATTGCAATCACAGCTTGACCAGGATCTGTTGAATTGAACAGCTCATTGTACGTGTTTCATTTCTAATTGGGGAGCCATAGGATATCAACCACATCCTACCCGTCAGCAACGTGGGGATCCCTGCTCAAGAGACAGCCAGACTTGAATATGGAAAGGCCTTTCAAAACACAACATCTTTGGTCTATTCCTCCAGGACCTGAAGTCTCTTGCTGAAGCCTCTCCACTGTTCATTGGCTGTAAAGTACTTTCATAAGTCATAAGGATGTCAAAGCATGTGGGGAGAAAGCAAGGACAGGGGACTGACAGAATCCCAATAATAGGCCATTCAGCCCATTGAGATCACACCGACCTTCCAAAGGACATCCCACCCTACTCCTATAATGATGATTGATTGACTGATTTATTATCATGTGTACCGAAATACAGTGAAAAGCTTTGTTTACAAGCGATACAGGCAGATCATAGTAAGCAAAGGATGTAGAGATCAAAAAGACTTAGACAGAGGCACGCAGGTTACACAGCACAGGGCATGTGCGAGGCAAGATCAATGTTAGCAAAATCAGTGTTATTTGAGGCGAGACAGTAACTTACGTTTAAAAGTGTAGAACGGTTATAAGAATTGAATCAGTTAAGTCTGCTGTCGGGAGCTTACGAGGTGTTGTCCAGTGTCTGTGCCATCTTGCTTTCTGACGCCCCGTTTCCCACAGTCAATCCACCTAACCTGCACACTTTCAAAGAATCACTGCCAATTCCAGCTGGGCACAGTGAAGATTGTTGGACACCATTCATCATGGCTTCAGAACATCACTGAATGAGTTCTTCAGCAAAGTGTCATGGACCCATCCATCTTCAGCTGCATTGTTAAAGATCTTCCTTTCAGCGTAAACTAAGAGTTGGAAATGTTTGCTGACGATAATGCAGTGTTCAGTTCCATTTCCTACTTCTGGATTAATTAAGTCATGCAGCAATGTTCAGATCCTGTACGAAAGGTGCATTTCTCTTGTGTGCCAGCTTTTCTGAAGTTTCAGCAGATCCAGAAAATCTCTAGGCACTCTACCCATATGAATTTCAATTTTGAACTGCCTTACATTTGTTGTTGTGCTAGTTAATCTGGACTCTGACCTTTCTTCATAAATACTACTTTAGTTTCCACTTTCTCAGTGGTTAGAACTGATGCCTCACTGCGCCAGGGACCTGGGTTTGATTCCACCGTTAGGCAACTGTGCATGAAATTTGCGCATTCTCCCCTTATCTGTGTGGGTTTCCTCCGGGTGCTCCGGTTTCCTCCCACAATCCAAAGATGTGCACGCTAGGTGGATTGGCCATGCTAAATTGCCCATAGTGTTCAGGGATGTGTAGATTAAGTGGGTTATAGGGACTTGGTCTGGGTGGGATGCCCTGAGTGTTGGTGTGGACTTTATAGGCTGAAGGGCCTGTTTCCACACTGTAGGCATTCTATGATCTAATCCCTACGGTGCGGAAATAGGCCCTTCAGCCCAACAAACCCACACCGACCCTTGGAGCATTCCACTCAGACCCGTCCCCCTACTCTACACACTATGGGCATTTGGGCATGGCCAATTCACCCTAGCCTGCCTAGCCACCTTTGGACTGTGGGGGGAAACTGGGGCACCCGGAGGGAACCCACGCAGACATGGGGAGAATGTGCAAACTCCACACAGACAGTTGACTGAGGGTAGAATTGAACCTGGGTCCCTGGCGCTGTGAGGCGGCAGTGCTAAACCACTGAGCCACCGTGCCACCCATGGCCAACCCAACTAACCTGCACACCTTTAGATTGTGGTAGGAAACCCATACAGAAGAATGGGAAGAATAAGCAAACTCCACACAGTCACCCAAGTCCAGTATCAAACCCAGGACTTTGGTGCTGTGACGCAGCAGTGCTAACCATGCTGCCCCGTTGGAATTTTGGGCAATCAGCTATGATCCTACTGAATGGTAGAGCAAACTTGAAGGGCTGAATGGCCTACTCCTGCTCCTATTTTCGGCGCTATGTGTGAGCAAATTGCAAATTAATTCAGAACCCTACAGCCTGCATTGTGCAAAAAGCACTACACCCAAACCACCCTCGGGGTTTCACCTTAATTTTCCCTCTTTAGCCTCTCCATGCTTACCTTCTCTAGCCCAATGTCATCACAGTCAAGTCTTCCAATTGATTCAGGTCATAGCGTTCTCCTCGTTATTAGTCCTCTCCCCTCTCTCGTAGTCCTCTTCCAGCCTACTTCTTTATGCATTTATCACCTCATCCAGTTTATCTCCTTGGACTTAACTAAACAATTCTCTGGATAAGTAGGTTGTCCCATGCGGGAAGGTTGACGAAAACAGGGCTGTATTTGCTGGAGTTCTAGGAGAACAGGAGGTGATCTGACTGAAGTATATAATATTCTTAGAGGCTGTGACAGGATTACATGCTCCCCACTGACTGGAACATCTAACAAGGAGGGACACAATCACCTTTGACCTTTTAGGAATGAAATTTTAGGCAAATTTCCTTTACCCAGGAAGAGTGTAAACCTTTGGAATTCTCCATACCAGAAAACCATGAAGGCTCGGTCACTGAGCTGCCTCAGGGAAATTGCCCTGACAGTGTGGCACTCCATTGGTGTGAACTCTGACTCTCTGCCAGGTCCTTTGTAGGGGTGGGGTTGCGGGGGGTGGGGGGGCAGCTGCTGCAGATAACTAGGGGATGGACAGTCATGAATAAAGAAGAAAGGAAGGAAGGGAGGAGGCTTTTGTCATCCAGTGATTTAACATGCAGGTTCAGTTGCCAGTTAGGAAGGCAAATGCAATGTTAATGCTCATTTCAAAAGGGCTAGAAGACGAGATCAGGGGGATGTACAGCTGAGGCTTTATTAGGCTCCAGTCAGACCACATTTGAAATATCGTGAGTAGTTTTAGGCCCCTTTTCGAGGGAAGGATGTGCTGGCATTGGAGAGAGTTCAGAGTAGGTTTACAGGAATCAGAATTAAGGGATTCATCCTGCAACTGTACAAAACGCTAGTGCAGCATCACTTGGAATATTGCATGCAGTTCTGGTTGCCCCATTACAGGAAGGATGTGGAAACATTGGAAAAGGTGCAGAGGAGATTTACCAGGATGTTGCCTGGTCTGGAGCGCAGGCCCTATGAAGAAAGGCTGAGGGACTTGAGTCTGTCCTCATTGGAGAGAAGGAGGCTAAGAGGGTATTTAATAGAGACATACAAGATGATCAGAGGATTAGATAGGGTGGACAGAGAGAGTCTTTTTCCGAGCGTGATGACTTCAGCTTGTACAAGGGGGCATAGCTGCAAATTGAGGGGTGATAGATTTAAGACAGATGTCAGAGGCAGGTTCTTTACTCAGAGAGTGGTAAGGGTGTGGAACGCCCTGCCTGCCAATGTAGTGAACTCAGCCACATTAGGGGCATTTAACCAGTCCTTGGATAAGCATATGGATAATGATGGATTAGTGTAGGGGGATGGGCTTAGATTAGTTCACACATCAGCGCAACATTGAGGGCTGAAGGGCCTGTTCTGCGCTGTAATGTTCTATGTTCTATATTCTATGAATGATCCCAGGGATGAAGGGCTAGAGGTCAAGGACTCTGGGTCTGTACTTGATGGTTTGTTGTTATATTTATAGCCCTTAATTCTGACCTTACACACAAGCAGGAATAACCTCTCCACAAAGAAACACAGAAAATTGGTGCAGAAGCAGGCCATTCGGCCTTTTGAGCCTGTTCCGTCATCCATCTCAATCCCCTGTTCCTGCCTTCTCCCCATTCCATTTGGTCCCTATAACCCTCGGAGCATTATCTAACTCCTTCCTGAAAACGTTCGATGTTTGGTCTCCACGGCTTTCTGCGGCAGTGAATTCTACAGGCTCACCATTCTCTCAGTGAAGAAATTTCCCTTTATCTCAGTCCGAAACCACCCACCAATTTCCTCAGTTGCTTCTGGACTCTGCGGCCATGGGAAGCCTCCTTCCTGTAATTACCCTGTCTTGCCCTGTTAGAATTTTACAGGTTTTATGAGATTTCCATCCCTCGCTGTCATTTTTCTAAACTCCAGCAATCATGATCCTAACTCATCCAGTCTGTCTTCATATGTCAGTCCTACCATCCCAGGAATCAGCCTGGTAAACATTTGTTGCATTCCTTCCATAACCAGGGCATCCCGGCAAGATAACGGCAACATAGATAAGCTGAAGAGCTGGGCTTAGAGGTGGCAAATGGAGTTTAATGCAGACAAGTGTGAGGTGATGCACTTTGGTAGGAGTAACCGGAAGGCAAAGTACAGGGCTAATGGTAAGATTCTTAGTAGTGTAGATGAGCAGAGAGATCTCGGCGTCCATGTACACAGATCCTTGAAAGTTGCCACCCAGGTTGACAGGGCCGTTAAGAAGGCATACAGTGTTTTAGCTTTTATTAATAGAGGGATCGAGTTCTGGAACCAAGAGGATTTGGTGAAGCTGTACAAAACTCTGGTGCGGCCGCACTTGGAGTATTGTGTACAGTTCTGGTCACGGCATTATAAGAAGGATGTGGTAGCCTTGGAAAGGGTGCAGAGGAGATTTACTAGGATGTTGCCTGGTATGGAGGGAAGGTCTTACGAGGAAAGGCTGAGGGACTTGAGGCTTTTCAATAGAGAGAAGAAGGTTGAGAGGTGACTTAATTGAGACATATAAAATAATCAGAGGGTTAGATAGGATGGATAGGGAGAGCCTTTTTCCTAGGATGGTGACGGGGAGCACGAGGGGGCATAACTTTAAATTGAGGGGTGAAAGATATAGGACAGATGTCAGAGGTAGTTTCTTTACTCAAAGAGTAGTAAGGGAATGGAACGCTTTGCCTGCAACGGTAGTAGATTCGCCAACTTTAGATACATTTAAGTCATCATTGGACAAGCATATGGATGTACATGGAATAGTGTAGGTTAGATGGGCTTGAGATCGGTATGACAGGTCGGCACAACATTGAGGGCCGAAGGGCGTGTACTGTGCTGTAATGTTCTATGTTAAGAAATGCTGGCCAGCTAGCAACACCCACATCCCACAAAATGAATAGGGAAAAAAGAAAAATCCTTCCTCAGATAAGGAGACTAAAACTGTACATGATATTCCAGGTGTGGTTTCACCAAGGCCCTATCCAATTGCAGCAACATATCCCTGCTCTTGTGCTCAAATCCTCTCACTGTAAGACCGATATACCATTTGCCCTCTTCCCTGTCTGCTGCACTTGCAGTGTTCACCTTCAGTGCCTGGTGTACAGGGACACCCAGGTCTCATGGCACCTCCCTCTTTCCCAAACAATCGCCTTCCTGATTTTGCTACCAAAGTGGATAATTTTAATTGGCTTGGCATTTCCCAAACAATCAGTGTTGTTCCACTTTGATTTCTTCACAAACCACGTTGTACTTCAATGTCTATGTTGTCAAACCATTTCATAATCTTAAAGAC
This sequence comes from Stegostoma tigrinum, assembly GCF_030684315.1. Classification (NCBI taxonomy): domain Eukaryota; kingdom Metazoa; phylum Chordata; class Chondrichthyes; order Orectolobiformes; family Stegostomatidae; genus Stegostoma; species Stegostoma tigrinum. Next base: position 5,346,038 of record NC_081364.1, read on the forward strand.
CTCTATCAGGGCACTCCTCAGCCTTCCTTTTTTGTAGAGGAAGGACCCTGCAGCCAGTTCCAATCTTATAGGAGTCTCAGTTCTCGTATAATTCTACTCCTTGATTTTTCACTGTCTCCAGCTTTGCAGTATGCTTTTTATACTGGAACTTCCCTTCTGCTGCAGATGTTAAACAGATGTTTCTTAATCTTGGTTTTCGTTTCCATGGCTTTTGAAGCCATGATTAAGAATAAATTTTTAACAAACAACGTGGAGATTCTATATATAATTGGTAACCCCTTCCCGAACTTTCATAAATACGGATGATTTTTTCCTGCAAATCAGCTGAGAGCGTTCGCCCTGGTTCAATTTGCAGCCGCTGGGATTTATAGGAAGACTTTGTTATTTGCGATTTGCCTACAGATGTCACACAGGACAGTTCTGTTCTTGACAGCTGCATTCAACTCAACTGTACTTGACTGTGTTTTTATTTCTTTCCCAGGACGTAAGCATGTTTTGTGAAGAAATCAAAGTGAAAACAGGCTTTGATTGTTCAATAAATGCCAAGGCAATTGAGATACTTTTGGATAAGCTCCAAGTGTGAGGTCCCTGTTACAAGCAATGCGCTTTAATCTGGTGGGAACCATTATAAATACATTACGGCCCTTCATCAAGTGGGAACTGCACAGATTATCACAGTTGCTGAATTCTGGAAAGACACAGTAAAACTTTCAATGAATACCCTTCATGAGAAGGCTTAATTGTTTAATGGGTGACCTTTATTTCATCTCCAGCTTCCAAATTATCCCTGTGTCAACAACTTTTCTTACGCTGCATTTTCCACTTCTCTCTTTGTTCTTTATCAACCCAGAGGCCCCCATTCCCCACGACATTCCTCCTCCAGCACCCTCACTGTTTGGGACATTGGGACACTGTCTTCGACATACCTCCAAGCTCTGCCTTACCAAACCCCCTCCCACCATCTTATATGTGTCACCCTGGACTCAGTGCTACTTTGTCATGTCAGAGGTCATGGGTCACTGCACACACATGAGCACAAACTTGCGGCTAACATGCCCGTGCCAGTTCTGAGGGACCCTGACTTTTAGCTGAAACACTATTCCATTATCCTTCTCTTTTCCTTCAAGTGCATAGTGGAGCATGTTTTTTTACAGATGACCATGTCTGGCATCTAGAGGTATTTCCCTCCTCTACCAGCAGGCACTGGGGTAGGGGTTGTCTAAGGCAGTGCACTGCCACCAATCAGACAGTTCATGGGTTGGGGGTGGGGTGAACAGTGGCTCAGTGCTTAGTACTGCAGCCTCACAGCACCAGGGACCTGGGTTCAATTCCAGTCTCAGGTGATGGTCTATGAGGAGCTTGCACATTCTCCCTGTGTCTGCATGGGTTTCCTTCAGGTGCTCTAGTTTCTGCCCACAGTCCAAAGATGTGCAGGTCAGTTGGATTGGCCATGCTACATTGCCTACAAGGTTACAGGCTTAGGGTCTGGCTGGGATGCTCCTTGGAGTTCAGTGTGGACACAATGGGCCAAATGGCCTGCTTCCACACTGTTGGAAATCTAAAGTCATACAGCACAGAAACAGGCCCTATTACCACTCACTTTATCTGTACCCCTCATGACTTTATACACCTCTATGAGATCACTGTTAAACTTGTACTCCCCAGGGAAAACAGTCCCACATTAGAAATAAGGTGAGTCCAAAAATAAAGAAGTTCAAAATAAGTTACATGGATCAGTCTCTAAATTCTCATGAAGATTGGATCTTTGAATGTTGTGGTTGTTGCAGTAAATGTTACTTGTAGCATTGATGTTAGGACCTGGTTGGAGAGCCAGTGAAAAACCCATAATGCTTCGCATAGGGAAAGCCCACCAATATCAGCCAATCTGGTATTGGTAAGGTCATCATTGGACTATTGCCTGGAATTCCAGGTCAAGCAGTTGGGCGCAATGCATAGCAACAAGCCCAACTCCGACAGAGTTAATCCCAACAGCAGGAGGCTCAGGGCCTAAAGGAGTCCTTATCTGACCACATGAGGGCTTCAGTTGACTGTGGGATGTGGGTCTGAGAACTCAATTGCATGCAGTGAGCACCAACTATTGTGGTAATGTAGGGGACTAGATCAGAGTAGAGGAGGAACTGGTGGAAGACAAGCCAGAGGTTAGTCTGCTCCTACCAGTCTCTGCATACTCACATTGTCTGCAAACAGTTGCAGTAGTGCAATAAATGTCATGTCGCTTATAGCCATGGGTATCTAAGAAGGTAATGGACAGCATAAAATTAAAAGATTGGGTGTATAAAAATGCACAGAGCTCTGATCTCACAGAACAGGACAAATAGAACATAGAACATAGAACATTACAGCACAGTACAGGCCCTTCGGCACTCGATGTTGTGCCGACCTGTCATACCGATCTCAAGCCCATCTCTCCTACACTATTCCATGTATGCCCATATGCTTGTCCAATGACGACTTAAATGTACCTAAAGTTGGCGAATCTACTCCCGTTGCAGGCAAAACGTTCCATTCCCTTACTACTCTCTAAGTAAAAAAACTACCTCTGACATCTGTCCTATATCTTTCACCCCTCAATTTAAAGCTATGCCCCCTCGTGCTCGCCGTCATCATCCTAGGAAAAAGGCTCTCCCTATCCACCCTATCTAACTCTCTGATTATTTTATATGTTTCAATTAAGTCACCTCTCAACCTTCTTCTCTCTAATGAAAACAGCCTCAAGTCCCTCAGCCTTTCCTCGTAAGACCTTCCCTCCATACCAGGCAACATCCTAGAAAATCTCCTCTGCACCCTTTCCAAGGCTTCCACATCCTTCTTATAATGCGGTGACCAGAACTGTACACAATACTCCAAGTGCGGCCGCACCAGAGTTTTGTACAGCTTCACCATAACCTCTTGGTTCCAGAACTCGATCCCTCTATTAATAAAAGCTAAAACACTGTATGCCTTCTTAACGGCCCTGTCAACCTGGGTGGCAACTTTCAAGGATCTGTGTACATGGACGCCGAGATCTCTCTGCTCATCTACACTACTAAGAATCTTACCATTAGCCCTGTATTTTGCCTTCCGGTTACTCCTACCAAAGTGCATCACCTCACACTTGTCTGCATTAAACTCCATTTGCCACCTCTCAGCCCAGCTCTGCAGCTTATCTATGTCTCTCTGCAACCTACAGCATCCTTCGTCACTATCCACAACTCCACCGACCTTAGTGTCATCTGCAAATTTACTAACCCATCCTTCTACGCCCTCATCCAGGTCATTTATAAAAATGACAAACAGCAGTGGACCCCACACCAACCCTTGCGGTACACCACTAGTAACTGGTCTCCAGGATGAACATTTCCCATCAATTATCACCCTCTGTCTTCTTTCAGCAAGCCAATTTCCGATCCAAACTGCTATATCTCCCACAATTCCATTCCTCCGCATTTTGTACAATAGCCTATTGTGGGGAAGCTTATCGAACGCCTTGCTGAAATCCATATACACCATATCAACCGGTTTACTCTCATCTAACTGTTTGGCCACCTTCTCAAAGAACTCAATAAGGTTTGTGAGGCACGACCTTCCCTTCACAAAACCATGCTGACTATCCCTAATCAATTTATTCTTTTCTAGATGATTATAAATCCTATCCCTTATAACCTTTTCCAACACTTTACCAGCAACTGAGGTAAGGCTCACTGGTCTAGAATTACCAGGGTTGTCTCTACTCCCCTCCTTGAACAGGGGAACCACATTTGCTATCCTCCAGTCATCTGGCACTATTCCTGTAGACAATGACGAGTTAAAGATCAATGCCTAAGGCTCGGCAATCTTCTCCCTGGCTTCCCAGAGGATCCGAGGATAAATCCCATCTGGCCCAGGGGACTTATCTATCTTCACCTTCTGAAGGATTTCTAATACCTCTTCCGTGTGAACCTCAATCTCACCAAAGAAAGACCAACAAAGGATTACAAAGCAGCTAATAAGAGCAGCTGAAAAGGTTAGGAAAGGAAACTTGCAACAGACATAAGAGATTTTATAGGTATGTAAGGGAAAGCAGCTGGTTAAGGGTCCTTGATATCAGAAATAATGGGAACTGCAAACACTGGAGAATCCGCTATAACAAAGTGTGAAGCTGGATGAACACAGCCGGCCAAGCAGCATCACAGGAGCACAAAAGCTGATGTTTTGGGCCTAGACCCTTCATCAGAGAGGGGGATGGGGACAGGACTCTGAAATAAATAGGGAGAGAGGGGGAGGTGGACTGAAGATGGATAGAGGAGAAGTTAGGTGGAGAGGAGAGTATAGGTGGGGAAGTAGGGAGGGGGTAGGTCAGTCCGGGAGAGGATGGACAGGTCAAGGGGGCAGGATGAGGTCAGAAGGTAGGAAATGGAGGCGCAGCTTGAGGTGGGAGGAGGGGACAGGTGAGAGGAAGAACAGGTTAGGCAGGCAGGGATGAGCTGGGCTGGTTTTGGGATACAGTGGAAGGAGGAGAGATTTTGAAGCTTGTGAGAACCACCCTGATACCATTGGGCTGCAGGATTCCCAAGCAGAATATCAGTTGCTGTTCCTGCAACCTTCAGGTGGCATCATTATGACACTGCAGGATGCCCAGGATGGACATGTCGTCTGAGGAATGGGAGGGGGAGTTAAAATGGTTCGTAACTGGGAGGTGCAGTTGTTTATTGCGAACCGAGCGGAGGTGTTCTGCAAAGCAGTTCCCAAGCCTCCGCTTGGTTTCCCCAATGTAGAGGAAGCCACAACGGGTACAGTGGATGCAGTATACCACAGTGGCAGATGTGCAGGTGAACATCTGCTTGATGTGGAAAGTCATCTTGGGGCCTGGGATGGGGGTGAGGGAGGAGGTGTGGGGGCAAGTGTAGCATTTCCCGCAGTTGCAGGGGAAGGTGCCATGTGTGGTGGGGTTGGAGGGCAGTGTGGAGCAGACAAGGGAGTCCTGGAGAGAGTGGTCTCTCTGGAAAGCAGACAAGGCTGGGGATGGAAAAATGTCTTTGGAGTTGGGGTCGGATTGTAGATGGCGGAAGTGTCGGAGGATGATGCGTTGTGTCCGGAGGTTGGTGGGGTGGTGTGTGAGGACGAGGGGGATTCTCTTTTGGCGGTTGTGGCGGGGGCGGGGTGTGAGGGATGGGTTGTGAGAAATGCAGTAGACACGGTTGAGGGCATTGTCGACCACTGTGGGGGTGGATGTTGCGGTCCTTGAAGAACGCGGACATCTAGGATGCACGAGAGTGGAATGCCTCATCGTGGGAGCAGATGCGGCGGAGGCGAAGGAATTGGGAATAGGGGATGGAATTTTTGCAGGAAGGTGGGTGGGAGGAGGTGTATTCTGGGTAGCTGTGGGAGTCTGCTTCGGGACTGCTTTGCAGAACACCTGCTCTCGGTTTGCAATAAACAACTGCGCCTCCCAGTCACGAACCATTTTAACTCCCCCTCCCATTCCTCAGACGACATGTCCATCATGGGCCTCCTGCAGTGCCACAATGATGCCACCCGAAGGTTGCAGGAACAGCAACTCGTATTCCGCTTGGGAATCCTGCAGCCCAATGGTATCAATGTGGACTTCACCAGCTTCAAAATCTCCCCTTCCCCTACTGCATCCCAAAACCAGCCCAGCTCGTCCCCTCCCCCCACTGTATCCCAAAACCAGCCCAGCTCGTCCCCACCTCCCTAACCTGTTCTTCCTCTCACCTATCCCCTCCTCCCACCTCAAGCCGCACCTCCATTTCCTACCTACTAACCTCATCCCGACCCCTTGACCTGTCCGTCCTCCCTGGACTGACCTATCCCCTCCCTACCTCCCCACCTATACTCTCCTCTCCACCTATCTTCTCCTCTATCCATCTTCAGTCCACCTCCCCCTCTTTTCCTATTTATTTCAGAACCCTCTCCCCATCCCCCTTTTCTGATGATGGGTCTAGGCCTGAAACGTCAGCTTTTGGGCTCCTAAGATGCTGCTTGGCCTGCTGTGTTCATCCAGCTCCACACTTTGTTATAGCGGATTCTCCAGCATCTGCAGTTCCCATTACCTCTAGTTAAGGGTCCTACTTGTCCACCGAAGGCTGAGATTGGGGATACTGTCAGTGACCGTGGACACTTGGCAGGCATGCTGAATGATTATTTTGCTTCTGCGCTCACAACTGAAAAGGAGAACAGCTCGCTGGAAGACTCAAAGAAATTAACAGAAGATCAGGGCCAGGGTCTGAATAAACTGAGTAAATTATTAATAATGGAGAATTTATGGGAAACTGAAGAGTGGCAGATCCCCAGGACCCAGTGGGTGTTAAAGTCGATGGGAAAGCACATTGCTGATGCTCTAACCACAATCTTTTAACGTTCCCTGTATTCAGGAGTTGCACCTCTGGATAGGAAGCTTGTGATGTCATTCCACTCTTGTCACTCTTCTATCAGAAGGAAATCGTTAAACTTGAGGGGGTGCAGAAGAGATATACAAGGATATTGCCAAGGTTGGAGGTGAGAGGGGAACAATTTAAAAGGCACCTAAAGGGCAACTTTTTCATGCAGTGGCTGGTGCAAGCTGCCAGAGAAAGTGGTGGAGCCTGGTACAATTACAGCATTTAAAAGGCATCTGGATGGATATAGGAATAGGAAGGATTCAGAGAGATATGAGCCAAATGCTGGCAAATGGGACTCGGTCAGATTGGGATGTCTGGTCAGTGCAGATGAGTTGGACCAAAGGGTTTGTTTCTATGTTGTATGACTCCACAACTCTAAGAAGGCTTAAGCGAAACCAGGGGACCACAGACCAGTTATCCTGGCATCAGTGGTGGGTAAATTGTGGGAGTCTATAATTAAGGATAGGCTAACTGTTAACTCAAAAAATTTCGGTTAATTAGGGAGAGTCAGGATTGATTCACGTGGGCAGGTCATGCCTGACAAACCTTGTAGAGTTTTTTTGAAGAGTTGTCTAAGGTAGTGGACAGAAATAAATCGATGGATGTTGTTTATTTGGATTTCCAGAAAGCTTTTGAAAAGTCCCATTCAGGAGACTGTTAGCTAAGGTAGAAGCTCCACAGAATTGAGGGCAATGGATAGGAAATTGGTTGAGTGGTAGGAAACAGAGCTTTGGGATAATGGGTAAGTGAGCAAATTGGCAGGATGTGACTGGTGGTGTCCCTCAGTGAGTTGTGTTGGAGCTTCAATTATATTTAATGTTCGTTAATGACTTGGATGACGGCATACAAAGTCAAACATCCGAATTTGCTGAGGACACAACATTGGGCAGCTGATGACAGCATAAAAGTACAGCCAGATATCAATTAATTAGGTGAATGGGCAAAGCTGAGGAGATGGATTTTAATATAAGTGTGAGGTTAACCATTTTGGATTAACAAAGGATAGATCAGGGTAAATTTTAGAAGGAATAAAGTTAAATACAGTGGCTGTCCAATGAGATTTGGGGGTTTGGGTGGATAGCTCATTGAGAATAGTCAAGGTGGCTCATGGAAATGCTGGCCTGCATATCCAAAGTGTAAGGATGCAGACGTTGTGCTGCAGTTATACAACACTCTGGTTAGACCCCCTTAGAGCACTGAGAGCAGATCTATGCATTGCATCTGAGGAAGTATGCTTTGGCCCTGGAGGGAGAACATCGCAAGTTTACAAGCATGATACCCGGACTTCAGGGGTTAAATTATGAGGAGAGATTCGGCCTTTTCTCCTCTAGAGTTTAGAAGGTTAAAAGGGATGATCTAATTGAGGTTGTCAGCAATATTACTAGATAGCTATAAACGATTTCCTTTGGTTGAAGATTCTAGATGCAGGAGGCACAGTCTAAGAATTAGGGCCAGTCCATTCAGGAGAGATGCTAGGAGGACTTCTATATGCAAAGAGTAGAGGAGGTTTGGAGCCCTATTCCCGAAATGGCTGTTGTTGCTAATTCAATTGTTAAATTTACATTTGAGATACATACATTTTTAATGGAGCAAGGATATCAGGTGATCTGGGTCTAAAGGAAGTATATGGAGTTAGGCCACAGATGTGCCATGATCTCATTGAATGGTGGAGCAGGCCTGAGGGGCTGAATGGCCTACCGATATTCTAATAGTCCTATGTACCCAACAAGACTCTTCTAGTTTGACCACAGAAGTGGTTATGTTCGTACACACTAGATCATTAAAGGCTTGAAGAAAACCACGCAAAACAGCCCATAATTTGAGCAGTGACCCCCTAGATCAAGATTCTCCCACAAGAGGGAACATCATTTCCATATCCACCCAGTCAAGACCCCTTATCACCGCTGAGTCTTCCAAACCTGGGAGGACACAGGCCCAGCCCTCGTAGTCATTCCAAGATCAGATTGCTTCTCATCCCATCTAAAGAAGAAGGGCCTAGGCCCGAAACGTCAAGCTTTCCTGCTCCTATGATGCTGCTTGGCCTGCTGTGTTCATCCAGCTCTACACCTTGTTATCTTAAAGGAAAACAAGCTCAGTTTATGCAAGATGTCTACATAGTTCAATCTGGCCATATGCTCATGTATGTTGTAATTTATTGAGTTCACATCTGAGCTAACAGCTAACAGCTCAGTGTAGTTGAAAGTGTAACTTGGCATGCAATGTTGAAATCTAACATAAAATTCACCTCACAACTGTCTGGCTTGTCATGTTTCATACCAGTCAACAATTTTGAATCATCTGGCTTACCTACTCAGATAGTCACAGAAGCAGTACATTCAAACAGAATTTGCCTGGAGATAGGTTCAACTGAGCCATTGAAGAAGGGCACTGGGATAAACATGGCACACAGGGATAGGGGGAAAAGGCAGGAGATTGGCACTAGGTAACAGAACCAGTGCAGACACAGTGGGCTGAATGGCCTGCTTTGGTGCCATCACAGTTCTGTGATGCTGTATTTTTCATTCATCCAGTACATTTTAGGCAAAGCCAGCATTTGTTGCCCATCCTAATGGCCTATGAATCGCGAGACCACCTCAGCCATTTCAGACAGCAATTAAGAACAATGTAGGCCAGACTGGGTCAGATTTCCTTCCCTGAAGCATGTGTGAGTGAGCCAGATGAATTTGGTGATAGCCTCAGTAACGGTGACCATAAAACTCACTTTATATTGTGGATTCTATAAATTGAATCGCAATTTCAGTCATTGACATGGTGGGATTTGAACATTTGAGCATTTGCCTCAGGATTATTAGCCCGGTGAGATTTCCGTAATGCCACAAACTCCTCTCACTAATATCCCTCACTGAAAGGAAGTCTGACTTTACATATCCAGCCTGTATACAACTCTCCTCCACTTCTCTTCAATGGCCCAGATGTTGCCAGGGCCGGATGGCTTGGCTCATAAGGAAAGGGTGGGGAGGCTCGGACCCTTTTTTACACTGGAGCTTAGGAGGTTGAGGGGTGACCTTATAGAGGTTTTTAAAATCATGAGGGGTAAGATGAATAGCCAAGGTCTTTTCCAGTTTTGAGGAAGGGTCATTGGACCTGAAACATTAACTCTGAATTCCCTTCACAGATGCCACCAGACCTGCTGAGCTTTCCCAGAAACTTTTTTGTTTCTTTTCCATAGGTTGGGTGAGTTCAAAACTAGAGGGTATATTTTTAAGGTGAGAGGAGAAAGATTTGAAAGGGACCCGAGGGGCAACATTTTCACACAGAGGGTACTGCTTAGATAGACCGAATTGCCAGAGGAAATGGTGGATGTGGGTAAGTTGCAACATTTCAGTTTGATTTGATTTGATTTATTGTTGTCACATGTACCTAAGTACAGTGAAAAGTTTTGTTCTGCGAGCAGTACAGGCAAACAAGGACATACACATCACGTGGTGCTTGGACACAGCAAGGCACATGAGGTTACACAAAGCAGGATCAACATTAGCAGTCAACATTATCTCTGATACCTTTCTCTCCTTCCTGGACCTCTCTGTCTCCATCTCTGGCGTCCAGCTGGAAACCAATATCCATTTCAAACCTACCGGCTCCCACAGCTACCTAGAATACAGCTCCTCTCGCCCACCTTCCTGCAAAAAAGGCCATCCCCTATTCCCAATTCCTCCGCCTCCGCCACATCTGCTCCCGAGATGAGGCATTCCACTCCCATACCTCCCAGATGTCCTCTTTTTTCAAGGACCGCAACTTGCCTTCCACAGTGGTCGAAAATGCCCTCGACCGTATCTCCTGCATTTCCCGCAACTCATCCCTCACACCCCCTCCCTGCAATAACAACCAAAACAGAAACCCCCTCGTCCTCATGTACCACCCCACCAACCTCCGGATACAACGCATCACCCTCCGACACTTCCACCATCTACAATCCGACCCCACCACTAAAGACATTTTTCCCTCCCCACCCTTGTCTGCTTTCCAGAGGGACCACACTCCCCACCACACCCGGCACTTTCCCCTGCAACTGCAGCAAGTGCTACACTTGCCCCCCACACCTGCCCCCTCACCCCCATCCCAGGCCCCAAGAAGACCTTCCACATCAAACAGACATTCACTTGCACATCTGTGGTATACTGTATCCGCTGTACACATTGTGGCCTCCTGCACATTGGGGAAATCAAGTGGAGGCTTGGGGACTGTTCGCAATAAACAGATGCGAACTATTTCAACTCCCTCTCCCACTCTTTGGACAATATGTCCACCCTGGGCCTCCTGCAGTGCCACAATGATGCCACTTGAAAGCTGCAGGAACAGCACCTCATATTTCGCTTGGGAACCCTGCAGCCCAAGGTATCAATGTGGACTTCACAAGCTTCAAAATCTCCCCTCCCCCCACTGCATCCCAAAACCAGCACAGCTCATCCCCGCCTCCCTAACCATTCCTCCCACCTCAAGCCCCACCCCCATTTCCAACTCACCAACCTCATCTTGCCTCCTTAACCTGCCCGTCCTTCCTGGACCGACCTATCCCCTCCCAAACTCCCCACCTATATTCACATTCACTGGCTCCAACCCCGCCCCTTTGACCTGTCTATCTCCTCTCCACCTATCTTCTCAGTTATCCATCTTCTATCCACCTCACCCTCTCTCTCCCTATTTATTTCAGATTCCTGTTCCCCTCCCCCATTTCTGAAGAAGGGCCTCGACCCGAAATGTCAGCCGTCCTGCTCCTCTGATGCTGCTTGGCCTGCTGTGTTTAACCAGCTCTACACCTTGTTACCTCAAGTTCTCCAGCATCGGCAGTTCCCACTATCTCTTCAACATTAGCAAGGTCAACATTAGATTGAAGTTAGAGAGGTCCATTCATCAGACAGGGAAGAAGCTGTTCTTGGACATGTTGGTGCTTGTGTTCAAGCTCCTCTATCTTCTGCGCAGAGAGCATTACTGGGATGGGAGGGGTCAGCACCTTCATCAAAGATATTTAAGAGACATTTGGATAGATACATGAATAGGAAAGGTTGAGAGTCAGTACAGGCCAAACACAGGGAAATTGGACTAGTTTAGTTTGGGAAACTTGGTCAGCATGGACAAATTAGACCAAAGGGACTGTCTCCATGCTGTATGGTTCTACGACTCCTAATGGCCACAGGGCAACTAGGGAATGGGTACACAAGTTGCGTCAAATTCGAAAGCCCCATGACTGAGTATCCAAACACACTGTTCGAATGCAGGTTGTGTCAAGGTTTGAAATCCCATTGATGACCTGAACCAACATAACTCCCCAGTTCCTTACCCAAAACGTAAATTTCATTGTTAAGCACAGCTGTACTGAAACGATATTTAGAGAACTCCATGGGCCTGCACTCTGTCCATTTGTCTCTGCCTGGATTATACCGAAACATTCTGTTGCTGAGCCGATCAGGTTCATCATCGGGAAAATCCATCTGCACAACAAACAAGAATCAGAGCCATGAGGATGTCAATAAAATCAGGAAGTTATATTTCCAGCAAGGGTAGCAGATTCATCAGATTGAGCTTCCATAGAGACTAAAATGTTTGCAAGGACAAGAAATAGAATGGACGCTAATTAATGCCAATTAATAGTGGTGTTTGTTTGACAGTCTATATTAAGTAGGAAATATAAACACAAGCACAGATCGTTAGAATGATGCGAACAACTCAAGTACAGCCCCAAATTGGAGGAAGGCAGCCACAAAAAACAATAAGCACAGGAATGATACTCCTGGTGACTGAGGGGTCCAGAACAGCTTAAGGATATGGGGTAGGCAATTTAGGTTTGAGACGAGGAGAAATTTCATCACCAAGAGAGTGCAAATTGTCTGTAGCCTCAGAAAGTGGGTAAGGCCAAGACATTGCATGTTTCCTATAAAGAGCCAAGTACAGCTCTTAGGATTACAGGCTGAGATACACAATCTTATTTTTTAAATCAGTAAAGGAATCAAGGGTTCTGGGGAAAAGTGGAGTTGAGGATTATCAGCTTAGCCATGATTACTTTGAATGGTGGAGCAGACTCAATGAGCTGAATGGTCCTATATCTTTGGGTCTAAAGGGATCAAATGGTACAGGGAAAAATGGGAACAGAGTATGAGTTGGATGATCAGCCAGGATCATATTGAATGGAGGAACAGGCTCAATAAGCTGAATGGCCTACTCCAGCTCCTATTTTCTATGTTTCTAAGATGCATATTTTATTATTGATTAGCCATCACATTGTACTGTCACAGTGTATTGTCCAATTTCCTCAGCTTGTTGGATTCACCAGTACCTGAAGGCCATGCATTCCAGTCATGTACAGCACAGAAACAGGCCATTCATCCCAGCCATGTACAGCAGAGAAATAGGCCAGGCATCCCAGTTATGTACAGCACAGAAACAGGCCATGCATCCCAGCCAGCCTGTGCTGATCTTTGCACTTCCTATGAGCCTTCCAGTTTCATTAAGCGGCATATCCTCCAGGCCCCTTCCCCGATGCGCCATTCGGCCTCCTCTTACAACCATTGATCCAATTCTACTGTTCACAGTGGCATATTCCATATTTTAGCCACTTCCTGAGTTGTTACGGTTGCTATTTTTGATCATATCTACGCTCCCCGTAACTGGGGAAAGCTTTACTGCATCAAACTGGTTCATAATGTTCAAAACCTTGATCGGGAGCTCAGCGTTCACTCTCTTTCTGAAGACAGGTTAGTCCCAGCTTCTCTATTCAGCTGTTTCTCAACTGGCTACTCCTTACTGCGAACTTAAGGGATGCCAGTGGGATGTTTGACTGTGGAGCTCCTCACAGTTATTTTGGCCTTTCCCCAGTGCTGACAGTCAACCACCATGCAGAAGGAGATAACTACACAAGAGTAAAGCCAGACAGTGGTTGATTTGTCATTTTCTCAGCACTGGAAGTTATCTGCAGTAATGCTGCCTTGGCCTAAGTCAGAAACATAAAATCTTGGAGCAGGAATAGGCCATTTGGCCCTTCGAGCCTGCTCTGCCATTCAACATGATCACGGCTGATTCTCAATCTCAATACCATATTCCTGTTCTAGTTTCCTCCCACAGTCCAAAGACTATGTGGACTGGCCATGCTAAATTGCTCCATGGTGTTCAGGGTTAGATTTGGTGGGTTATAAGGGGGATGGGCCTGGGTAGGATGCTCCAAGGGTTGGTGTGGACTTGTTGGGCCAAAGGGCCTGTATCCACACTGCAGGGATTCTAGGATTCTATGATAATACCCCAGGAGCAGTCTTACCAAGGTCCTATACACCTGCAGGAAGACATCCTAACTTCTGAACTCTTACAATGAAGGCCAATTTTTCCATTTCACTTCCTAATTGTTTGTTGGACCTGCCTGTTTACTTCTACTGACTGGCTACAGGAATACTTGCACACATCCCAATATACCACCACTCAAATAATACTCTTCCTTTCTATTTGTCAGTACAGAGTGTATAAACTCACACTTATCCATTTTATATTACAATAAGCATGTGTTTGCCCACTCACTTAAACTGTCTGAATCACCTTGAAGCCTCGTTGCATCCTCCTCACAACCCCACCCAATTTTGTATCATCAACAAACTTGGTATTGCATGTGATTCCTTCAGCTAGATCATTTCTATATGGGTGTGAATATCTAGGGCCACAACACGGTCCAGCCACCCATTTATTTCCACTCTCTGTTTCTTTACTCAGAGACTAGTAAGGGCGTGGAATGTCCTGTCTGCAACAGTAGGAGACTCGCCAAGTTTAAGGACATTTAAATGGTCATTGGATTAAACATATGGATGATAATGGAATAGTGTAGGTTAGATGGGCTTCAGATTGATTTCACAGGTCGGTGCAACATCGAGGGCCAAAGGGTCTGTGTTGTGCTGTAATGTTCTATATTCTATGATCTGTCGACCAATTTTCAATCCTTTCCAATATCCTACCCTCAATCCCATGTACTTTAAATTTGCCCATTAGCCTCTAATGTGGGGTCTGTTTGGCTAGTTATCGTGACAAAAATCTCCAGATTAGTTAAGCATGATATAATTTACATAACCCAGGCTGGTTTTGTCTAATCCCACCATTGCTTTCCAAGTGTTATCAAACAGAGATTTGGCCATTTGCCCTGAGTGGTCTCTTAACAAGATGGTGGGCTGGAACTTTCGCTTTCCATGAGACACCGTCAAAACAAAGTTTAGAAATTGAGTTTGATGAATATGTAAATAAGCTTCGGAGGTAGGCCATTGGTGTTACTGTGACTTCAGTCATCAGGTGATCGTGTTCAGATATGAGGCTGGACCCTGTACACCTCGGACCACATTGCTCTATGGGCTTTAGGGTGGCTCAGTGGTTAGCACTGCAGCCTCACAGCACCAGGGACCTGGGTTCGATTCCAGCCTCGGGTAACTGTCTGTGTGGAGTTTGCACACTCTCCCTGTGTCTGCGAGGGCTTCCTCGCACAGTCTAAAGATGTGCAGGTTAGGGTGGATTGGTCATGCTAAATTGTCCAGGTTAGGTGCATTAGTCATGGGAAATTTGGATGGGATGCTCTTCCTAGAGTCATAGTGATATTGAGCACAGAAATAAATGCTTTGGTCCAACTTGTCCATGCTGACCAGATATCCTATATACATCTAGTTGCATTTGGCCCATATCCCTCTAAACCCTTCCTATCCATGTCTCCATCTGGATGTCTTTTAAATGTTGCAATTGTACCAGCCCCCACCACTTCCTCTGGCAGCTCAATCCATACATGCACCACACCACCACTGCCACCTCAATCACCTACCCTGCTTTATTTCCCAATCTATGTTTGGAAAGTTAATACCCTCCACCATAACCACCCTATTATTCTCAGAGATAACTGAGATCGCCTCACAAACTTGTTTATCAATTTCTCGATGACTATTAGAGGGTCTACAGTACAATTCCAATAAGGTGATCATCCCTTTTTTATTTCTCAGTTCCACCCAAATAACTTCCCTGGGTGTGTTCCCAGGAATATCCTCTCTAAGTACAGCAGTAATGTTATTGTTATTCAACAACGCCACTCCCTCTGCTCTCTTGCTGTCCCTTTTATCCTTCCTCTTGCATCTATACTCTGGAACATTAAGCTGTTAGTCCTGTCCATCCCCGAGCCTAATTGCTATGGTATTCCCAGTCCGAAATTCCCAACCATGCCCTGAGTTCATCTGCCTTACCTGTAACCCCGCAAGCATTGAAATAAATGCAGTTTAGTTTATCAGTCAACCTTGTTCTCTACTTTGTTCCTGCCTGCCCTGACTGTTTGACTTACTCCTTTTCCCAAATGTACCAATCCCAGACTGATCTCTTTCCTCACTATCACCCTGGGGTCTCTCAGCCCCTACTAGTTTAACTCCACCCGTTCAGCTCTAGCAAATCTCCCCACCAGTATATTAATCCCCTTCCAATTCAGGTGCAATCTGTCCTTCTTAAACAGGTCACTTCTACCCCAGAAGAGATTCCAATGATCCAAAAATGTGAATCCTTCTCCCCTGCACCAGCTCCTCAGCGACACATTCATCTGCTCTGCCCTCCTATTCCTACCCCCGTTAGCTTGTGATGCTGGTGGTAATCCAGATGTTACTGCACTTGAGGACCTCCTGTTTAAGTTCCTGCCTAACGTCCTATCTTCTCTCCTCAGAATCCTGTCCTTATTTCTTCCAATGTGTACGCACCTCCTGCAGGTCCCTCTCCCCTTTCAGAATATTCTGCGCCCTCTCCAAGATATCCTTGATCATGGCACCAGGCAGGCAACACACCATTCTGATGTCTCGCTGTCAGTCACAGGAACATCTGTCTGTCACAGGAACATCTGTCTGTGCCTCTTGACTAGAGAGTCTCCGATCACAATCGACCGCTTGGAACCTGACATACCCCTCATTACATCAGAGCCAGTCTCAGTACCAGAAACCTGGCTGTCAGTGCTAAATTCCCCGAGGAGTCCAGCACTCTCTACACTTTCCAAAACAGCACACTTGTTTGAGATGGGATAGCCACAGAAGGTTCCTACACTACCTGCCTCCTCCTTCTACCTTTCCTGGCAGTAACCCGTTCACTAGCTTTCCCACTCCTCTGATGCTGCCTGGCCTGTTGTGTTCATCCAGCTCCACACCTTGTTATCGCCTGACTGTATCTGTTGTTTTTCTCCTTTCCTACTGCTGCCATCCATCATCCCCCCACTCCTTCTCTCATCCACAGCTCCTGCAAATTGCTCAGTGCCTGGAACTGCCATTCCAACTGATCCATGCGGTCCGAGAGGATTCACAACCAAACACACTTCCTGCAGGCATAATCATCAGTAACGTGGAAACTCTCCCTAATCTCCCACATCCAACAGGACGAGCACTCTACTAAAGACCACACTTGCACCTTAACAATCTACAGTCCCAGAAAATAGCAGTCTTACTGCTCTAAAAAAACACTGGCCCAGGCTAACTTAGCGCCTTTTTTAATATTTTTAAAGTTCAATGAAAAGACAGATCTCAATTAAAAAATTATGAAAACAAAAACATTCTACTCGCAACTGTAGATTTACAAAAACAAAACTAGCCACTTAGCTGCTCCCCACTGTGAATCTTCCCACACAGATCTCTCCAAGGCCAGCTGTGAATTTCGCTGTTTATTTTTCTTGGTTGGTGTGAACTCAATGGGCCAAAGGGCCTGCTTCCATGCTGCAGGGATTCTATGACTCTATTCTATCAAA
Source organism: Stegostoma tigrinum (assembly GCF_030684315.1). Classification (NCBI taxonomy): domain Eukaryota; kingdom Metazoa; phylum Chordata; class Chondrichthyes; order Orectolobiformes; family Stegostomatidae; genus Stegostoma; species Stegostoma tigrinum. The sequence continues at coordinate 5,363,147 of NC_081364.1, forward strand.
TAAGGTGAACACACACCAAGCATAATTTAATGTTTACAAAGAAATCTGGTCTGAAGACCTGATCAACCCACATTAGAACACTCTCCAAGGCATTCCAAATACCGCAAGGGGTAGGGGGCCTAAGAATTGTGCCCGGGTAATTGGTTACACCGTTTGCATGCAAAAAGCAGCCAGCAGTACTTAAAAAGCAGCTTAACCTGTGGTGTCCATCCTCCCAGGATGTAGATCTGGTTTTGAACTGTGACTGCAGCGTGACATGCCAGGGCTAAAGGCAGGGGAGCCACACATCTCCATTGGCCTGTCTCCAGGGTGCATTTGTCCACGCTGTTTGTGATCATGTACCGACCCTTGAACTTCATCTGGCCTCCAATGAGGTACAGGTTACCGTGGGCGGTTCCCGCTGCGTACATCTCCCGGAACGGAGCTGAGCTTAGGTTCTCCCAGTGCTGATTCCCTCGAACGTGGTACCTAGGAGTTGACAGGATGACTGGGAAGGGTTACTAATCTGTCACTTCCACCTCTGGTGCACTCTGAGACTAGATTACCGTGTGGGTGAGCTCAAAGAATCATACAGTACAGAAAAGGCCTTTCGGCCCGTTGAGACCGTACTGTCAAAAATAGCACACTTTGGTAGGAGGATTAGAGCAGACTGGGGTCTGGGTGAATGGTTAAACGAACATTGGGGCGGCATAGGGGCTCAGTGGTTAACAATGCTGCCTGACAGCACCAGGGACCCAGGTTCAATTCCAGCTTCAGATCACTGTCTAAGTGGAGTTTGCACTTTCTCCCCATGTCTGAGTGGGTTTCATCCCACAGCTGACAGATGTGCAGTCTAGGTGGAATGGCCATGGGAAATGCAGAATTACAGGGATAGGGTAGGGGAGTGTGTCTGAGTAGGAAGCTCTTCAGAGGGTCAGTGTGGACTTGATGGGCCAAATAGTCTGCTTCCAGATAGAAATTCTATGATTCTAAACATTACAAATTTACTAGGCACAAAACACCAGACTTCATGGTTAAATTCATTCACTGGACATGGGCATAGCCAGCTGGGTCAGTGTTCATTACCCAGCCCTATATGCCCAGAGGTCTGGGGTCACATGTAAGCCAGACCAGGTAAGGGGAACAGTTTCCTTCTTGAAGGAAATTAGTAAATCATACGGGCTTTTCCCCAACAATTGACTATGATTTTATGGTTGAGGGAACTAGGGCTTTTTTCATTAGAGCGAAGAAGGATGAGAGGTGATGTGATAGAGGTGTGCAGGATGATGAGAGGCACAGATAGAGCGGATAGTCAGAGACTTCTTCCCAGGGCGGAAATTAATATTAAGAGGGGGCATAATTTTGAGGTGATTGGAGGAAGATACAGGGGAGATGTCAGAGGTAGGTTCTTCACGCAGAGAGTGGTGGGGGTGTAGAATGCGCTGCCGGAAGTGGTAGTGGAGTCGGATACTTTAGAGACTGTTAAGCAACTCTTGGATAGGCACATGTAGGATAGTAAAATGTAAGTACGCAGGGTAGTTTGATCTTAGTAGGATAATAGGTCGGCACAACATCGTGGGCCAAAGAGCCTGTACTGTGCTGTACTGTTCTATGTTCTATGTCCTTAATTCCATTTGTTTTGTTGTTAAACTTAAATTCTACCATCTGCCAAAGCAGGGTTCAAATTCAGTTCCTCAGAACATGTTCTGGGTCTCTGGATTAACATTATAATGAGAGTACCAGCAGTCCATGATTTCCCTTGCATTCCTGGAGGAACAGAATTCACAAATAAGAATTACGTTAAACCTCGACAGAATCTTGCTTGGGAACATAGAAAACAGGAGTGGACCTTTGGCCCATTGAACCCATTCTTATCATGGCTGACCTCTATCTCAGCGTCATGTTCCCAATCTCTCCCCGTCCCTCTTGATACCTTCGGAGTCCAGAAATCGATCTCTTTCTTCAATATATTCAGTGATTTGGCCTCCACAGCCTTCTGTGGTAAAGAATTCCACAGGTTCACTAACTTCCAAGTGAGGAAATTTCTCCTCATCCCAGTCCTAAATGGCCTACCCCATCTCCCTAAGACCATGACGTTATGTTCTAGATCTCTCAAAAACATCATCCCTGTAACGCAGTCAGAATGTTGTACACTTCAATGAGATCACCTCTCTTTCTGAACTCCACTAATTACAGGTGTGGTCAACCCCTACTCAATTTGAGTAAGAGTCTAAACCACTAAAAAGCACAAAGGTGGCTTGCATTTGATTGGGTAAGGTTTGATATCATCTACAGCTAGACCATATTAGATACAAAGATAGTGGGGACTGCAGATGCTGGAGAATCCGAGATAACAAAGTGTGGAGCTGGATGAACACAGCAGGCCAAGCAGCATCTTAGAAGCTCCTAAGATGCTGCTTGGCCTGCTGTGTTCATCCAGCTCCACATATTAGACACAATTCTGGTCTTAATAATTAATCTTAAAAATCTCAGATGCACAGGAGAAAAAAGCTAATATGATTTACAAATGCAATGTGAGATTTGAATACGTGGAAGGCCCAAAGATCATGAAGCAAGGATCCTTTATTCAACTGGCAGCAGGTCATTATAATTATAAAGGAAGGTTAAGTTTAAACAATGAAGTATTTGCATGGATTAGAGATTGTGTTTAAGGAATCCTTTGTCTTTTTGCTCCTTCTTCCCATGGTGGCCTCCTACCCAAAGAAAGCCTTTGTTGACAATTCCAGCTGTCCTCCCTCACAGCTGCTATCTACTGGATGTTCTGTTGTGCTAAGATGATCTCAGAATGGAGAAGCTACAAGAAACTTGAGAAGCCTTTCAGTCTGGGCTCTTTTCAAGAAAAGAACTTTGCAAAATCATGACAAGGTTTGAGATCTGGCTGTAACTTTACCGGATTAAGCCAGTGCCAGTTGACAGTGAGATCATGACGTAACTAGAGATAACACAGTGTGGAGCTGGAGGAATGCAGCAGGCCAGGCAGCATCAGAGGAGCAGGAAAGTTGAGAAGGGTCCCCACCCGGAACGTCAGCTTTCCTGCTCCTCTAATGCTGCCTGGCCTGCTGTGTTCTTCCAGCTCCCACTGTGTTGTCTCTGACTCCAGCATCTGCAGTTCTTACTATCTCTGAGTAAGACCATGGCAACTGTTTTAATGATGGTGGCTGTTTGAAAGGTACTGCTGGTTCAGGAAGGGAGCGTGTTGCGTCAAGGTTCCAAAGGGAGTTCAAAACTGAACTTGCAGGGGGTGTCATTCCCATGTATCTCCTGCCCTTATCTTTCTAGATGAAAATGGTTGAGGATTTGGAAGATGCTGTCTCAGAATCTTTGGTGAATTTCTGCAGTGCATCTTGTAGTCAGTACACACTGCTATTTCTGAGTGTCAGTGATGGAAGGAGTGGATGTGGTGCCATTCAAGAACCTGCTTTGTCTTGGATGGTGTTAAGCTTCTTGAGAGTTGTTGGGGCTGCACTCATCCAGTCAAGTGGGGAGTATTCCCTCACACTCCTGACTTGTGCCTTGTAGATGGTGTATGGACTTTGGGGAGTCAGGAGGTGAGTTACTTGCTGCAGTATTCCTAGCTTCTGACCTGCTTTTGAAGCCACAGTGTTTATAAGGTAAATCCAATTCTGTTTTTGATCTATGGTAACCCTAGGATGTTGATAGTGGGGGATTCAGTGATGGTGACGCCATTGAATGGGAGGGGCTAAGTTAGATTCTCTCTCACTGGTGATAGTGATAATCGTTGTCTGGCATTTGTGTGGCATGAATGCAACTGGTCACTTGTCGGCCCAAGCCTGAATATTGTCAAGATCTTGTTACATTTGAACATGGACTGATTCATTATCTGAGGAGTTGCAAATGATGCTGAACACTGTGCAATAATCAGTGAGAGTCCCCAGCTCATACCTTATGGACGCAGGGAGGTCACTGATGGTTGAAGATGGTTGGGCCTAGGACTCTAGCTTTTAGAGGGAGTAAATGTTTTTGGACCAGATCTCTAAGGTCCTCGTATTCCTGCCTGATGGAATGCAATTGTACTAGCTACTGTCCTGGAATAAACGATAATAAAATGTGAGGCTGGATGAACACAGCAGGCCAAGCAGCATCTCAGGAGCACAAAAGCTGACGTTTCGGGCCTAGACCCTTCATCAGAGAGGGGGATGGGGTGAGGGTTCTGGAATAAATAGGGAGAGAGGGGGAGGCGGACCGAAGATGGAGAGAAAAGAAGATAGGTGGAGAGGAGAGTATAGGTGGGGAGGTGGGGAGGGGTTAGGTCAGTCCAGGGAAGACGGACAGGTCAAGGAGGTGGGATGAGGTTAGTAGGTAGGAGATGGAGGTGTGGCTTGGGGTGGGAGGAAGGGATGGGTGAGAGGAAGAACAGGTTAGGGAGGCAGAGACAGGTTGGACTGGTTTTGGGATGCAGTGGGTGGAGGGGAAGAGCTGGGCTGGTTACGTGGTGCAGTGGGGGGAGGGGACGAACTGGGCTGGTTTTGGGATGCGGTGGGGGAAGGGGAGATTTTGAAGGTGGTGAAGTCCACATTGATATCATTGGGCTGCAGGGTTCCCAAGTGGAATATGAGTTGCTGTTCCTGCAACCTTTGGGTGGCATCATTGTGGCACTGCAGGAGGCCCATGATGGACATGTCATCTAAAGAATGGGAGGAGGAGTGGAAATGGTTTGCGACTGGGAGGCGCAGTTGTTTATTGCAAACCGAGAGCAGGTGTTCTGCAAAGCAGTCCCCAAGCCTCCGCTTCGTTTCCCCAATGTAGAGGAAACCACACCGGGTACAGTGGATACAGTATACCACATTGGCAGATGTGAAGGTGAACCTCTGCTTAATGTGGAAAGTCATCTTGGGGCCTGGGATGGGGGTGAGGGGGGAGGTGTGGGGGCAAGTGTAGCACTTCCTGCGGTTGCAGGGGAAGGTGCCGGGTGTGGTGGGGTTGGAGGGTAGTGTGGTCCTGGAATAAACCTTCTAGTTATCTAAGAACTGAGCCAATCCTGTAGAGACCATATGGTGCTGAATGCTCTACCATTAATCATTAGATAGCAAAGTTACCAGAGGTCTGCTCTCCATCTTTAGAGAGAAACAACTGGGGATGGTTTGGCCTGAGGGTCACCACACCTCAGGTGAGGGAAAGTGGTTGAAAAGGTGGGACCTTCAGCCAATACAGGAATTGATAACGCCATGGCAACCTCAGCCAATAAGTTGTGGTACCAGTCGACATTGCAATCCAGTCCCTTAACCATGCTAAACAACACCACGACAATCGTTACACAGATCCAATACAAAGCAAAGAAGGAGGAGGAGAAGCAGCATTGAACAACCTTGGACTGCGCACGCACACACACACACACACACACAAACACACACACACACACACACACACACACACACAGGCTCACGCACGTGCACACACACACACACACACACACACACACACACACACACACACACACGCACTCACACAGACTCACATGCACACACACAGGCTCATGCACGCGCACACACACACAGACACACACACGCGCTCACATACGCACACATACACACACAAGCTCACACACACACTCACGCACACACACAATAAGGCACCAGGTGTGGTCGTCTGGGAGCATACCACAAGTCCTGGTGCTGAGTCAAGAGAACGAGGAGCACAACAAAAGGGAAAGGGGCTAGAAGCAGTCCAAAGATTAGACGGAAGGCATCCTGACAGCCTTAGGAATCTTGTGTGGACATCAAAAAGCATAGTAATGTACACAGCAAAATATCATGAGAGGATATTTAGCACTGTATGAGACGTCATATCTCTTGAAGGGAAAGGAATCATATTCCATGAGTCAGAAGGAAATTTTTTGCATGTTGTTAAGTAAATATTTATCTGTTGCAAAAAGGATTTAATTGAAAGATGCAGCACAGCATTACTTGTGTCAGTTATAGCTCATTTAGCAGCCCACTTGCCTCTAAATCAAATGAGTGTGGGTTCCAGTCTCAATCCAGGATTTAAGCACAAAAATTCAGGATGAAACCTCTAGAGCCAGTATTGAGGGAGGGCTGAGGAGCTGCTGGCTCTTGGTTGAGACATCAAACCTGAACCCTGACTGCTCTCCCAAGTGTAGGCAAAAGATCCCACATGATGTTATGCTGACGAAGAGTTGTTCCTGATATTTATCCTTCAATTATCTCGTCATTAACACATTGCTGGGACCTTGCTGTGCCCCAATTGGCTGCGAATTGCTGCATTTCTATAATACAACAAGGTGACTACAATTCAAAAAGAGGCTGAATGGTTAACAATCCCACTTCTGATCCCCCTCAGGGGACTAAGGACCTTCCCCAGAGGGCTCAAGCAGGTGACCCTCCCAGTGCAGTACTGAGGGAATGCTGCACTGCTGGAGGAACTATCTTTCAATGAGACGTTAAACCAAGAGTCATTTTGTTGTCTGAGATTAACAGAAAAGTTCCCGTGAAAGCATTTATAAGATGAGCCGGAAAACTTTCCTGGCCAATACTTGCCCCTCACACATCAAATGATGTTTTTACTATTCCAAGATAACAAGGTGTAGAGCTGAATGAACACAGCAGGCCAGGCAGCATCAAATTTCTGATGAAGGGTCTGGGCCCAAAACATCAGCTTTCCTGCTCCTCTGGTGCTGCCTGGCCTGCTGTGTCCATCCAGCTCTACACTTTGTTATCTCAGATTCTCCAGCATCGGCAGTTCCTACTATCTCTTCTTATTATTCCACTTCTGTTGAGGGAGATTGTTCACGGAATATGGGTGTGACTGGTCAGGTCGCTCTTTTTACCCATCGCTAATTATAAGGAATGAAAGAGGAATGAAGAAGATGGGACTGTTCTCCTTTGAAAGTTTAGGAACAGAATCAAGCACAGTTTTCAAAACCATGAGGGGACTGGACAGAATGGGCAGCAAGAACTTGTTCCTACTCTTGGAGGAATCAAGACTCAGAGGGCACAGGTTTGAAGTAATTTGTGATGTGGAGATGCCAGTGTTGGACTGGGATGGACCCAAAGTCATAAATCACACACAACATCAGGTTATAGTCCAATAGGTTAATCTGAAATCATAAGCTGCTCCTTATTGGGAATAGAACCAATGACAATATGAGGAAAATGTTTTTGCGTAGCAAGTGATTAGGCTCTCTGATGAAGGGTCGAGGCCTGAAACGTCAGGTTTTGTGCTCCTAAGATGCTGCTTGGCCTGCTGTGTTCATCCAGCTTCACACTTTGTTATCCAGGGTTTGGAATGTCTTGTTGCTAGCAAGGTCAATTGAGGCTTTTGAAATGGATTGGGTCATTTTCTGAACAGGAGGAAGTTGCAGGGCTACAGGGGCAAAGAAGGGGAGTGGCCCTTGGTGAATTGCTCTTTTGGAGAACCAGCATCGACTCGATGGGCCAAATGGTCATCTCCAGGGCTGGAATCAATTGATGATTCACTGAAAGAGGTAATCTCAATCAAATAGTTGATTAGAATTCATGTAGCACAGAAATAATTGGCTTCACAACAGTATTTCTGCACCACAACCTCCTCACAACCAATCCCATCGAACAAAATCACTGCATCTGTCTATTCCTTTCTCCCTAAAATTCTTATCTCAGCTTCCCCTTAATAAATACGTCTACACTATTCACTCAAACACTATGTGGTTGCGAGCTTCACATTCAAAACACACTCAGGGTAAAGTTTCTTCTAATTTCCTTCTTGGATATATTAGAGGCTCTTGCTCTGAAAGGACTGATGTTGGAGGATCGAGTAGATACCAGCCAATTTCACACATCACACAGACTTCAATTGAAAATTGAGGATTCGTCACTGGGTCCTTTTAGTTTGAGTAATTATCTCAAAGTGTGTAACTTTATTTCCTCTTTATTCATTCATTAGGGGATTGTGTACAGTTTTGGTCTCCTAATCTCAGGAAAAGTTTTATTGCCATAGAGAGAATGCAATGAAGGCTCACCCAAACTTGTTCCTGGAATAGTGGGACTTTCTGATGAAAAGAGATTGGACAAACTGGGCCTGCATTCTCTCCTGCTTCAAAGAGTGAGAGATGACGGTGTTGCAGCTGACAAAATAATTCAAAGGGGTAGACAGGGGAGACGCAGGTAAGATAGATCTCTTAGTTGTGGAGCCCAGAACCATGGGAGTATAACTTGATAATAAGGAGGATGCCATTTAGGAATGAAATGAGAACAGTTTTCCCTTAGGGGACTGTGAATCTTTGGAGTTCTGTAATGTGAGGACTGCAGAAGCTCAGACTTCGAGCACATATAATGTAAAGATTGATGGATTTCTGAATACCAATGGCATGAAGGGTTATGGATATAATGTGGCAATAGGCACTGAACTTTTCAATCAACCATGATCATATTAAGATTTGATAGGCTGAATGGCCTACTTTTATTACTATTTTCGCATGATCAACGAGCATAATCCAACCAAGGTAGGTGACGTTATAATAGATAAAGGAACTGAGCCTGACATCATTTTGGACCACACGGCTGTGTTTCCTGTATCTTGGATAAAAAGTGCCAGGCTAGCAGCTTCCAAAAACAGAAGTGCCATAACACTCCCAAATATTATTCAGTTAAAAAGTTATTCCATTTCCACAAAGGAATCTTTTTTAAAAGACATTTTAAACACAATAGCAGCATTCAAGAAGCACCTGGACAAACACATGAACAGCAAGGGAATAGAGGGATATGGATCCTGTAAGTGAAGATAGTTTTCGTATGGAAGGGCAAAATGTGTTGGTGCAGGCTTGGAGGGCCGAAGGGCCTGTTCCTATGCTGTATTGTTCTTTGTTCTTTGTTCTGAATGAACCAAGATTGTATTCAGCGATCACAAAACCTCCGTGTTTTTCAATTCTCGGCTTCCATGAACCACAGGCGCCTTTTGGGGTTTATTCTAAAAGCCTTGTTAAGCTGTGTTGCTGCTTTCAAAAAAACTTGCAAATCTGAAAAGCTAGATTCTGGTGTTCTCATGCTGAAGTGGGTAGTGTCCCTGCCTCCAAGGAAGAATCCCCGCCTTCAAGTCTCACTCCAACACTTGGCCAAGGGAGATGTATTCATGATGCAATCAAATTGGTTGATTATCAACCTGCAAAACCCTTGCAACACTCCTATGGCAGGCAGTAAGAGTGGGAGAGATCCCTGGACAACGATGCGATGAGAAGATATTGGAGCCTTGACCATCACTAACCATAACTCTAGGCTAGAATGTGCAGGTCAAAATGCATGTTACCACAATAATCTATACTCAGTGAACGGTATCACACAGAGCTCTATTGACCTTGACCTCTGGTTATATAAATCTACTCCATAAAATTCCTCATAATTCAGGGCCTTTTGATACTGCCATAGATAAATCGCAGAAAGATGCATACAGGAAATGCCTGGAAATGTGATGGAGGCGGGTTAAACTGAGGCATTCAGGAGGGACCTTGGATGGTTCTTTGGATAGTAATGATGAGCAGGGAGATGGAGAAAAGGCACTGGGTAATAGGCTAGAGCATTGGGCTGAATGGCCTCTTTCAGCGCTGTAACATTTCTGTGACTGTAAAGAGATCTCAGATTGACACAGAGGTCTTGTCAGGTTGGCACTGAGTTAAGGTGAATCTTTGACCATCTTCTAACTTGTGAGGTTCTTTACATCAGAGATAGCTTCTTGCTGACTTTGTGGTGCCTACCCACTGTGTCCCTTGCCCAGGAGAAAGGGTGCCCCAAAAGTACCTACCTCACTATCTCCACATTCTTTGCCTTTTGCCTCGATAGTTTATTCACTCCTGCTTCACCAGCCAAAATAATGTCATTATTTTCAGTTACAATTCCAGTGCAGATATATCCCAAAGCTTCACCGTACCTCGGTGACACAATATAGTAACATTTCTTTGTAATGGGTGCATAACAAAAGCTGGCTTCGGTATAACTCTTGTGTCTTGACTTTATTCCTTGGCCGTTGTTACCAATGCAGAGAAGGAGATCGGTATTCTCCATCCCATAGCGTAGGCTGAGAGATGGATGTTGCTGGGCCTTGTAGATGGTCTCTATAGCAACCTGAATCATGTCGTAGCATTCCCCGTCGCTAAGGAGGATGGTATTCCTTTTAAGAGTCTCCCGCAGGAAGGTAGGACTAACGAGCTCCAATCTTACCTGCTTCATGAGTTCCACAAGGTGGACGGCCCGGGAGTTGTGGTCGTGGTTGACCCAACGAACAACGAGATCCAAAATGCTCTCCTCACGTGAGATGTTGAGATCATCAGAGCAGATCAAAGGTAGCAACTGATGTCCTTCTATCTCCAGCACCTCGTCCTGCAAACAGACCTCTGCAAAATGCCGGTGAAGGTACTTACTCGCTGGGTCAGCCAGGTCTTCTGCTCCTAGCTGCTTGGCAAAGTAATAAATCCCGAGACAGTTTGACACATCCATGTGATCCATCATGTACTTTTGGCAAGTCATGAAGACACCTTCCATTTGGAGGAAGTAAGCCATGGTGGCCACTCCCTGGACATTGGAGTTGGTGAGATGCAGTTCTGAGTTGTATATGTAGTTCAGGATTGTCGCCACACCCTCTGACTGTGCGTCATGTAACACCACCTCCCTCTGATTGCATTCCGCCAGGCCGCAGGTGAACATTGCACGGAAATAGGGGCTGAACGCAGCCAATAGCAGCCGATGGCACGGGAACTGGCATCCTTCAGCCAAGAGCACAACATCGGTCAACTCATCCGCATCTTTCATCTTGTTAATCTGGCAAAGCAAATTCAAGCTGTGCTTGACCCGAGCATTGTCCTCACGATCCATGACTGTCTTCAGCTTCCGTTCGTCAAAGTTCCCGTCACCGTCACTTGGCCGGGATGAGTTTTTCCCCTGCGGTGGCTCAAGTTCCACAGCCTATAATAACAGTTAGACATTGTCTCCCAGTTGTTAAGCAAAACAAATCACCCGGAATTTCCCATCACCACTCGCACACTTTAATCTCATTGCAGAATGCATCCCAAAACCAGCCCAGCTTGTCCCTGCCTCCCTAACATGTCCTTACTCCCACTATCCCCACCCCCATCTCCTACCTACTTACCTCATCCCGCCCCCTTTTCCTGTCCATCCTCCCTGGACTGACTTATCTCCTCCCTAACTCCCCACCCACACTCTCCTTTACTGGCTCCATCCCCGCCTCTTTGACCTGTCTGTTTCCTCTCCACCTATCTTCTCCTTTATCCATCTTCTATTCGCATCCCCCCTCTCCCTATTTATTTCAGATCCCCCTTCCCCTCCCCCATTTCTGATGAAGGGTCTAGGCCCGAATCATCAGCTTTCCTGCTCCTCTGATGCTGCTTGGCCTGCTGTGTTCATCCAGCTCTACACCTTGTTATCTCATATGCAGAAGATCTCTGCCTGATTAGCACAATGGGGACAAATGGAGTTTTGCTGGGGCCTCCACTTTTTGCAGTTGACACCAATGCTGGACGCAGGGAGCTAAGGCATTGTGGCTACTTGCAAATAGTACCAAGGTAGGCAGGAAATTAGGTTATGAAGAACTCGTGAGGAAATTGTAGATGATCATTGCAGATGACAGATGAGCAAAAATCTGGCGGTTGGAATATCTGGCGGTGGGAAACCATGAAGTCATTCACTTTAGCAGGAAGAATGAAAAGGAAGGGTTGAAATTAAACAGAGGATGACTATGGAGCTCCAAGATGGAGAGAGATTTAGTTCATGGGTCACTAATATTGTGAGGTTGGGTACAGTACTTGTGGATTGGAAGGCAGGACATTAGAATTTGTTTGTAAAATATGAGATGGGAAGAGTGTGTGGTCCCTTTAAAAGATGATGTGTTTTTCTAGGCATGGAGATTTACAAAAAAATGTCTGTCAGCAGCAGCAGGCACAGGGGGTCCCTGAAATTGAAAGATTTGTATCAAAAGGTCATATGGTTAGTAATCCAGGCAGTAGTCTTGTTTAATTAATAAGGCAACCAGTTTGAATTTCAGCCAATTAATTTAAACCAGGCATTTTGAGACTAGAAACCAATTAAATTTAAATCTGATGGTTTTGACAACCTAGGACCAATCCTATTGTAAGAATTTGATGGGTCATCAAAGGCATAAAAGAAGAGTGTATTTGAAAATCAGTGTGAGAGGAGCTGCCATCATTTAGAGTTAACAACCAGCAATTCTAAAGAGAAAATCACTGGCTCTCATGGAATTCTCTAAGCTCTCAGAGTAACCATCATCCAATTAAAGGTATGGCAGCATTCTTAGCTAATATTCCTGACAGAAGAATTTGATGGAGAAACGCATTCCTGACTGAAGAACAGCAGAGAAGGCTCAGAACATTCCAGAAGATTTATCCTGGTTATAATTTTGAGAGACTAACTTTTTAAGATTTTGTTTGTCAATTTGGTTGATGTAAGTGGGAGTTATATTTATTGAAACAGCATACTATTAGAATTTTGTTTTATTTTGGAACAGTTAATATTTGAGAGGGAATGCTTCATAAAGTCCTTGTCCTGAGAGTGTTTGATGGAGGCAGTGTAGAGGGAGCTTTATTCTATACCAAGCTCTGTACTGTCCCTGTCCTGAGAGTGTTTGATAGGGACAGTGTAAGACATAGAAACAAAGAAACATAGAAAATAGGTGAAGGAATAGGCCACTCCCCCCTTCAAACCTGCACTACCATTCAGTAACAGCATGGCCGATCATGCAATCTCTGTATCTGACTCCCGTTTTCTCTCCATACCCCTTGATCCCTTTAGCTGCAAGGGCCACGTCCAGCTCCCCCTTGAATATATGTAATGAACTGGCCCCAACAGCTTCCTGTGGGAGAGAATCCCACAGGTTCACAACTCTGAGTGAAGGAATTCTTCTTCATCTCAGACCTGAATCGCTTACCCCTTATTCTTAGACTGTGACCCCTGGTTCTGGACTTCCGCAACATAGGAACATTCTTCCCGAATCTAGCCTGTCTAGTCACATCAGGATTTTATATGTTTCTATGAGATTCCCCCCTCATTCTTCTAAATTCCATCGAACACAAGCCCAGGCGATCCAGTCTTTCCTGATATATCAGTCCTGCCATCCCGGGAATCAATTCAATTCAATTTTAAATTGAACCTTCACTGGACTCTCTCATTAGCAAGGATGTCCTTCCTCAGACTAGGATACCAAAACTGTATACAATACTCAAGATGTGGCTTCACCAAGGCCCTGTATAACTACAGCAAGACATCTTGACTCCGATGCTCTCATCCTCTCGCTATGAAGGTCAGCATGTCATTAGCTTTCCTCACCGCCTGCTATACCTGCATGCCAACCTTCAGCGACTGTTCTACCATGACACCCAGGTCTTGTTGCACTTCACCTTTTCCTAAACTGCCACGACTCATTACTTCTCATACCATGAGCTTTATTCTTGATTACTAATCTCTTGTGTGGAACATTGTCAAAAGCCTTTTGAAAGTCCAGATACACGACATCTACTGATTCACCCGTGTCCACTCTACTGGTCACATCCTCAAAAAATTCCAGAAGATTTGCTAAGCATGATTTCCCTTCAGTGAATCCATGCTGACTAGAACCGAATCTGTCACAGCTTTCCAAATGTTCAGATATTATATCCTTAATGACTGACTCCAGCATTTTCCCCTCCACCGATATCAGCCTGACCAGCGTATAACTCCCTACTTTCTCTTTCCCTTGCCTTTTAAAGATTGGATTTACATTAGCTACCCTCCAATCCATCGGAACTCTTTCAGAGTCTACAGAATACTGCAAAATGATCACCAATGTGTCAGCTATTTGTCAGGCTACTTCCTTAAGTGCTCTGGCTTGCACAGCATTAGATCCTAGGGAATTATTGGGTTTTAATCCCATCAATTTCCCCAATACCACTTCCTGGCTAATGAGTTCCTCCCTCAGGCTTGACCCCCTGTCCCCCGGCATTTCCTGAAGGTTATTTGTGTCCTCCTTAGTGAAGACAGATCCAAAGTATTTGTTCAGCTGGTCTGCATCGCTTTGTTGTCCATTATGAATTCTAATTGCAAGGGGCCTACATTTGTCTTCACCAGTCTTTTTCTCCTCACATATCTACAGAAGTTTCTGCAGTTTTTATTATGTTTTTCGCAAGCTTACTTTCATATTCTATTTTTCCTTTCCAAATTAAACTCTTTGTCCTCCTCTACACAATTTTAAATTTCTTCTTGTCCTCAGGTTTGCTGCATTTTCTGGCCAATGTATATACTTCCTCTTTGGCTTTAACACTGTTCCTGATTTCCCTTGTCAGCCATGATCGAGCCACCCTCCCTGTTTTACTCTTACACCAGTCAGGGATGTACAACTGAAGTTCATCCATGTGTTCTCTAAATGTCTGCTATTGCCTATTCACCCTCAAACCTTTCGGTATCCTTGACTAGCTGATCCTTGCCTCATACCATCAAAGCCTAGAGGCAGCTTCACTCTGTATCTAACCCCATGCTGTCCCTGCCCTGAGTTCTGATGGGGACAGTGTCAAGGAATGTCACATCAGCCATGATTAGAATGAATGGCAGAACAGGTTCGAGGGGCTGAACAGCCTACTGCTTTTCCTCTCTCTTATGGTCTTAGGTAGGTGGGTTCTTTAGCACTGAGAGAACCAAAGGTTTTTGATGTTTGGTGAGAATGTAGAAATGGGGCCACAAAGAGATCAGTCATGACTTCCTCATGCTCCTCATCCAGAGATTTGTACAGGGAAAGGTCAATGGTCTCATAGAATGGTGGATTAGATTTGAGAGGAAATTTGTTCATCTGCTATTCCTAGTTTACGCATATCTCAGTCAGTTGGCATGACGAGGAAATTCATAAAAACACACTCTTTTGGCAAAGAGTTCTCTCTCTCAGCTTTGTAAGTTTCTTATGAAGTGTGTGACCTTTAATACTGATTGGCTTAACATCAACTTCCAATACAAATCCTGTATGCTCAAATGAAATTCTTAGGATGTTTACTGTACTTACAGGGTGGACTACAAAGTTTTCTGGAACTTTAAATATTAATTATTACGATATAAACACAACAGGAGCGCATCGTAAACATCAAGCATAAAATTGTAAACTATCTCCTAATTTTGGAGGCACATTGTTCAACTTGATTTTACAAGTGTTTGCCTTTTCTTCAATTGTTGCAATTTTTAATCAGTTTCAGCATCTTCAACAACCAGGATGTTAGGAAACTTCAAAGG
Organism: Stegostoma tigrinum; assembly: GCF_030684315.1. Classification (NCBI taxonomy): domain Eukaryota; kingdom Metazoa; phylum Chordata; class Chondrichthyes; order Orectolobiformes; family Stegostomatidae; genus Stegostoma; species Stegostoma tigrinum. The sequence continues at coordinate 5,378,371 of NC_081364.1, forward strand.
GTTCAGGAAAGATTTACAAGGATATTGCCAGGGTTGGAGAATTTGAGCTACAGGGAGAGGCTGAATAGCTGGGGCTATTTTCCCTGGAGTGTCGGTGAGGGGTGATGTTATAGAGGTTTATGAAATCATGAGGGGCACAGACAGGGTGAACAGCCAAGGTCTATTCCCCAGGGTAGGGGAGTCCAAAACTAGGTTTAAGGTGAGAGGGGAAACTGAGGGACCTGAGGGGCGACTTTTTCACACAGAGGGCGGCGCGTATATGGAATGAGCTGCCAGAGGAAGTGGTGGAGGCTGGTACAATTACAACATTTAAAAGGCATCTGGATGCAGCTTGAATAGGAAGAGTTTACAGGGATATGGGCCAAATGCTGGGAAATGGGACTAGATTAATTTGGGATATCTGGTCAGCATGGATGAGTTGGACCAAAGGGCCTGTTTCTCCATGACTCTAAGGTTATAAATGATGTTTTCATAAGCCCCTGACAGTTTCCTTCAACCATGCATACTTGCGAAATGTTATTAATGTTTACAGTTACAAAAGGACTGTTTAAACACCCTATCCTTTGACAATCCTATGACTGTAGCCTTTATACAGATAATTGCCTTCTGTAACCCACTGTGACTGAAAGCTTTATCGAGCCAGAAGCCTAATCTGTTTAAAATAACATGTGTATGAAATAAAGGAGCATTTTGAAAAACTATCTCCACGTCACTGGTGCATACTGACCTTTCAATTTATGGTCCTTTGTCTTCTGTAATGCACATAGCACAACGATTAAAGATTAAAATCCATTCATAGTGATCGCCATGTGCTATCCACCATAATTACTGAAACTGCAATTCCTCCTCTTTCATCCCAGTTCATATTTCATGCGTAACCCCAGATTTGAAATTCATTGCTTGACATTGCTTCTCAGCTACAACAGTCAGAAGTCTCTCAATACCAGGTTATAGCCCAACAGGTTTATATGAAATTACAGGCTTTTATAGAAATATAAAAAAAGTAGAAATTAGGAGCAGGACTAGACCATTCGACCCCTTGAGCCTGCACCACCATTCATTATGATCATGACCAATCAGGCAAGTGGAGTATCCCACTCCCATTTTCTCTCCATACCCCTTGATCCCTTTAGCCACAAGGGTCACGTCCAGCTCCCCCTTGAATATATCTAATGAACTGGCCCCAACAGCTTCCCGTGGGAGAGAATCCCACAGGTTCACAACCCTCTGAGTGAAGAGATTCTTCCTCATCTCAGTCCTGAATTGCTTATCTCTTAGGCTGTGACCCCTGGTTGTGGACACTCCCCAACATTGGGAACATTCTTCCCAAATCTAGCTTGTCCCATCCCATCAGGATTTTCTGCTTCTATGACATCCCTCCTCATTCTTGTAAATTCCAGTGAGTATAAGCCCAGTTGATGCAGTCTTTCCTGATATATCAGTCCTGCCATCCAGGGAATCAGCCTGGTGAACCTTCACTGGACTGTCTCATTAGCAAGGATGTCTTTCCTCAGGCTAGGAGACCAAAACTGTATACAATACTCAAGGTGTGGCCTCACCAAGGCCCTGCATAAACATTAAATGGTCATTGGATAAACATATGGATAATAATGGAACAGTGTAGGTTAGATGGGCTTCAGTTTGGTTTCACAGGTCAGTGCAACATCGAGGGCCGAAGGGCCTGTACTGCGCTGTAGTGTTCTATGTTCTATGCTCTATGTTCTACAGCAAGACATCCTGACTCCGGTACTCAAATCCTCTCATTATGAAGGCCAGCATGCCATTAGTTTTCCTCACCGCCTGCACGCAAACCTTCAGCGACTGTTCCACCATGACACCCAGGTGTCATTGCACCTTTTCCTAAACTGCCACCATTCAGATAATAGATAACAAAGTGTGGAGCTGGATGAACACAGCAGGCCGAGCAGCATCTTAGGAGCACAAAAGCTGACATTTCAGGCCTAGACCTTCATCAGAAAAGGGTCTAGGCCCGAAATGTCAGCTTTTGTGCTCCTGAGATGCTGCTTGGCCTGCTGTGTTCATCCAGCCCCATACTTTGTTATCTCGGATTCTCCGGCACCTGCAGTTCCCATTATCTCTCCCACCATTCAGATAATAATCTGCCTTCCTGCTTTTGCAACAAAAGTGGATAACCTCACATTTATCCACACTATCTTGCATTTGTCAAATATTTACCTACTCAGCCAGTCTGTGCGTGTTACACTGGAGCCTCTTAGCATCCTCCTCAGAGCGCACACTGCCACCCAGCTTAGTGCCATCTGCAAATTTGGAGATATTGCATTCAAATCCTTCAGCCAAATCGTTAATGTATTTTCTGAACTGCTGAAGTCCCAGCACTGAATGTTGCAGCATCCCACTCATCGCTGCCTGACACTCTGAAAAGGACCCATTTATTCCAACTCTCTACTTCCGGCCTGCTAACCAGTTCCCTGTCCATATCAATATATTACCTCCAATATCTTGAATTTTAATTTTCCTTACTAATCTCTTGTGTGGAACATTGTCAAAAGCCTTTTGAAAGTCCAGATACACGACATCTACTGATTCACCCGTGTCCACTCTACTGGTCACATCCTCAAAAAATTCCAGAAGATTTGCTAAGCATGATTTCCCTTCAGTGAATCCATGCTGACTAGGACTGAATCTGTCACCACTTTCCAAATGCTCAGTTTATTACATCCTCCAGCATTTTCCCCTCCACCGATGTCAGCCTGACCAGCGTATAATTCCCTACTTTCTCTTTCCCTTGCCTTTTAAAGATTGGATTCACATTAGCTACCCTCCAATCCATCGGAACTCTTTCAGAGTCTACAGAATACTGCAAAATGATCACCAATGTGTCAGCTATTTCTAGGGCCACTTCCTTAAGTACTCAGGGATGTAGAGCATCAGGTCCTGGGGACTAATCAGGTTTTAATTCCATCAATTTCACCAAAACCATTTCCTGACAAATGAGAATTTCCTACAGTTCCTCCTTCATGCTTAACTCCCTGTTCCCTAGCATTTCCTAAAGGTTATTTGCGTCCTCCCTAGTGAAGGCAGATCCAAAGTATTTGTTCACCGGGACTGCCATCTCTTTGTTGTCCATTATGAATTCTAACTGCAAGGGACCTACAATTATCTTCACCAGTCTTTTTCTCCTCATGTATCTATAGGAATGTTCGCAGTCAGTTTTTATGTTTTCCCCCAAAAAGCTGTCATATTCTATTTCCCCTTTCTGAATTAAACCCTTCGTTCTCCTCTGCTGAATTTTAAATTTCTCCCAGTTCTCAGGTTTGCTGCTTTTTCTGGTCATTTTATATGCCTCTTCTTTGGCTTTAACACTGTTCCCGATTTCCCTTATTAGCCATGGTTGAGCCACGTTCCCTGTTTTACTCTTACAGGGATGTACAATTGTTGAAGGTCATCCATGTGTCTTTTAAATGTCTGCCATTGCCTATCCACCATCAATCCCTTAAGTATCCTTGGCCCGTTTATCTTAGCTCGTGCATGCTTCATAGCATCAAAGTTAGCTTTCTTTAAGTTCAGCACCGTAGTTTCAGATTTAATTGTGTCATCTCCATCTTAATGAAGTGTTCTACCATATTATGGTCACTCTTCCCCAAAGAATCTCGACGACAATGTTGCTACTTGATTCTCTCTTGTTACACACTCCCCAGTCTAGCTGGCTCCTTGACATATTGGTTGTGGAAACCATCCCTTATACATTCCAGGAAATCTTCCTCCATTGCATTGCTGGCAGTTTGGGTCGTCCAATCAAAATGTAGATTGAAGTCACCCATAATAACCGCTGTAACCCTACTGCATACATCTTTAATTTCCTGTTTGATATAATCCCCAACATCACAACTATTGTTTGGCGGTTTATACACAACTCCCACTAATGTGTTTTTCCCCTTGACGTCCTGCAGCTCCGCCCACAGATACCACATCATCCAGGCTAATTTGCTCCCTTACTGTCGACTCCTTAAGCAACAATGCTACCCCACCTCGCTTTCCTTCCTGTTTGTCTTCCCTGAAGATTAAATGTTGAGTTCCCATCCTTGGACAGCCTAGAACCAGTTCTCTTTGATCCTACTAACACTATATCTATTTATAACTGTTTGTGCAGTTAATTCATCCATATTATAACAAATGCTCCTCCCACTGAGGCACACACGCTTCGGGCTCATTTCTTAAAATACTTATTGCCCTTTTAGAATCGTTGTGAAATGTGGCTTTGGTTTCTCAGCCTTCCACTTTCACTTTTCCCCCTACCGTCCTTCATTTCTGTCCCCACTTTACTTCCCTCCAACCTCCTGCATTGGTTCCCAACCCCCTGCCATATTAGGTTAAACTCTCCTCAACAGCACTGGTGCTGTGAGACAACAGTACTTACCACTGTGCCACTGTGTACCACTTCTCCCCAGCCTTCGAACATTTGTTCAATTCCAGTCCGAAAGTTGCCAATGAGTCTAGATTCACAGAATCCCACAGTCTAGAAGCAGGCCATTCACCTATCAGATTCACACTGACCCTCCGAAGAGAATCCCACCCAGGCCCACCCTATTCCCCGAATCCTGTATTTCCCCTGGCCAAACCACCGAAACTAGGCATCTTTGGGCTATGGGACAAAACTTGAGCAAGCTCATGGACACACAGGGAGAATGTGCAAACTCCATGCAGGCATTTGCCCGAGGGTGGGATCAAACCCAGGTCCCTGATGCTGTGAGGCCACAGTGCTAACCACTAAGCAACTGTGCCAACCAAGTTTATTTCCATCAGCCCTTCAGATAGTGCCTTGGAGATCGTAAGAACTAGCTGAATAAAATAACTTCTTGTCCTCCCTCCTTTGGGTTGCTGATTTATGTGATTGGTTTAAACTTGACAGGATACAGAGCTGGGAAAAAAAAGTAGCAGATGGAATTCAACCCAGAAAAGTGTGAAGTGATTAATTTTGGAAGGTTGAATTTGAATGCAGAATATAGGGATAATGGCAGGAATCTCGGCAGTGTGGAGGAACAGAGGGATCTTGGGGTCCACATCCATAGGTCCCTCAAAGTTGCGACCCAAGTTGATAAGGCTGTAAAGAAGGCATATGGCGTGTTGGCTTTCATTGGCAGGAGAATTGAGTTTCAGAGCTGTGACGTTATGCTGCAGCTCCACAAAATTCTGGTGAGACAACATGTGGAAAATTGTATCAGAGATAATGGGAACTGCAGATGCTAGAGAATCCAAGATAATAAAGTGTGGAGCTGGATGAACACAGCAGGCCAAGCTGCATCTCAGGAGCACAAAAGCTGACGTTTCGGGCCTAGACCCTTCATCAGAGAGGGGGATGGGGTGACGGTTCTGGAATAAATAGGGAGAGAGGGGGAGGCGGACCGGAGATGGAGAGAAAAGAAGATAGGTGGAGAGGAGAGGTTCTTCAATCTTCTTTTCTCTCCATCTTCGGTCCGCCTCCCCCTCTCTCCCTATTTATTCCAGAACCCTCACCCCATCCCCCTCTCTGATGAAGGGTCTAGGCCCGAAACGTCAGCTTTTGTGCTCCTGAGATGCTGCTTGGCTTGCTGTGTTCATCCAGCTCCACACTTTATTATTATGTGGAAAATTGTGTTCAGTTCTGGTCACCTCATCAAAGGAAAGACGTGGAAGCTTTGGAGAGGGTGCAGAGGAGATTTACCAGGATGCTGCCTGGTCTAGAGGGTAGGTCTTATGAGAAAATGTTGAGGGAGCTAGGGCTTTTTTCATTGGAGTAAAGAAGGATGAGAGGTGGCTTGATAGAGGTGTACAGGATGATAAGAGGCATAGATAGAGTGGATAGTCAGAGACTTTTTCCCAGGGTGAAAATGACTGTTATGAGGGGGCATAATTTTAAGGTGATTGGAGGAAGGTATAGGGGAGATGTCAGAGGTAGGCTCTTCACACAGAGAGTGGCGGGCGTGTGGAATGCGCTGCCGGCAATGGTAGTGGGATCAGATACTTTAGAGACTTTTAGGCAACTCTTGGATCGACACACGGAGGATAGTATAATGGAGGGTATGCAGGGTAGATTGATCTTAATAGGATAATAGGTCGGCACAACATTGTGGGCCGAAGGGCCTGTACTGTGCTGTACTGTTCTATGTTCTATGTTTGCTGTTACTTTTACTGTTGCAGGAAGTCATTACAAGTTTGCAACTGGAATGCTATGTGAAGCTGAATTTTGGGAGAGTTAGACATTGTACACCCCCCCTTTCCTGCTTCCATCTCTACCAACTCTGGACTGGTCCCAATTTGAAATCAACGCCTCAGGTCCCTAAAATTGTAAATTCAAACATTGTAAAGTGGGAGGCCACACCATAAACATAAATCTGTGTTTGCCCGTTCTCATGTGCCACATGCCTCTGTGACAACTTTAAAAATAGCTCCCAGACATCAACACCACTTCTGTAACCTTACCCAAAGAAGCAAACAACAATATACTGGCGGTGAAAATTGACAAAGTGCTGTTAAAAGGAACACTTTGCCTTTCACTCATTAACTTATGCTTAGGTAACAGCCCACTTACCTCTAACACAAAGTCCTTAATACCCTTGAAAGGGTGTCCAGCAAGTCCAACTTCCAATAATCAATTTTGTGTGAATGAAGGCTGTTTATTCCTTCAGGGGGGAAGCAAGCTGCTAACCTAACTTTGACATGTATGTTTCTGCAAATACTTTGTGATTTTAGTTCTTCACACGAGATGTTAAAGGCAAACAAATCCTGAACACTGTTGTGACTTTCTTGGCTTGATCCCCTCCTAACCTTCACTAGGAATCTTATGGTAAAGGCTCATTGGTTGCTCCATTACCCATCTCTATTGGCTGTAAGAAATGTCAGTTAGGATTACACACTTACCATTGGTTTTGGATTACCTTTAGTTAGCATGAGCTATCATAGGAGTTGTAGTTTTGGGATGTCGTAGGCTCATCAAATGGTTTAAGAACAGAAAGTCACTTGGCCCGTTGAATCCATGCCAGCTCTCTGCCAGTGCACTTTAGCTCATCCGTCACTCCTCACTTTCCCCATAACTCCACACTTTTATTCCCCTCATGCATTTATCCAATTTCCTGTTGAAAGCCAAAACTGAATCTCCCCATTCCCGCTGTTTAACACTACGGACGATTTGGAGAATTATTAGCATTGATTTTTTAAAAATTCATTCACAGGACATGGGTGCTGCCGGCTGGGCCAGCACTTATTATCTATTCCCTAGTTGCCCTTGAGATGGTGGTGATGAGCTGCCTTCTTGAACCTCCACTGTCCATTTGGCACAGATAGACCCGCAACGCCCTTAGCGCGGGAATTCCAGGATTTTAATCCAGTGATGGTAAGGGAACAGCGATATATTTCCAAGTCAGGATGGTGAGTGTCTTGGAGAGGAACTTGCAGGGGGTGGTGTTCCCATGTATCTGCTGCCCTTGTCCCTCCTGTTGGAAGTGGCCGTGGGTTTGGAATGTGCTGTCTGAGGATCTTTGGTGTATTTCTGCAGTGCATCTTGTAGATAGTACACACTGCTGCTCCTGAGCGTCAGAGGTGAAGGGACTGAATGTTTGTTGATGTGGTACCTTCCACACAGCAGATAACATAGGAAATAAGTAGCCACTAGCCATTCAGCCCCTTGAACCTGTTCCTATATTCAGATGGAAAATGTTTGATTTGTGCATTCCAGACTCGCGTTGGTGGCCTGTCCCTTAATATTTTTAGTTCACAAAAATCTTTTCATCTCAGATCTGAAATTGTGAATTGATTATAGTCTATCGAGCAGAGGAGGGGAAATGAAAACTGTATGGATGTATTTCCAATCATGAATGATTTTTTAAAAAATGCTCACTGGATACGGGCATCACTGTGTAAACCAGGGGTCTAGGCCCGAAACGTCAGCTTTTGTGCTCCTGAGATGCTGCTTGGCCTGCTGTGTTCATCCAGCCTCACATTTTATTATTTATGACCTATTGCTTGGCATGAGTCAACCACATTGCTGGGGGTCTGGAGTCACGTGTAGGCCAGACCAGATGAAAACAACATTTTACTTCCCTACAAGTGGCATCATTGAGCCAGTTGGGTTTTACAACAATCACACGTGGGCACCATTAGCTTCCTATTCCAGATTTGTATTGAATTTTCATCATTTGCCCTGACAGGATTTGAACCCATGTCCCCAGGACACTAACCAAGAGATTTGGATTAGCAATCCAGTGACAGCACCACTGCACCGGCATTCCCACTTAAATTAGTCATTCAGTCAAAAGTACGCTCTCTGGAAGTGCCCCAGTAACCAGGATACATCAATTAAAAATAATTGCAGAAGACCTAGGAAGGAAATCCTCTGGGAATCCTTAGATTCTGGAAAAGTTCTACAGGATTGGAAAACTTCCAATTTAACACCTTTATTTAAAAAGGGAATGTGACCAATAAAAAGTAGCCACAGGCAGTTAGCTTAATATCAATTATTAGGAAATGTTAGATCTAGTGTTCCAGATGATAGCAGAGTAAATTAAAAATACATGATATGATCAAACAGAGCCAGCAATGGCTTCACAAAGGGGAAATTATGCCTGACAAATGTATGAAAATTCTTTGAGGAGGTAATAAGCAAGATAGATCAAGGGGGAGCAATGGATATAGTATATTGGGACTTTCATTAGGTATGACACATAAAGTTGTTTTACTAAGCTATGAGTTGACGGTGTTGGGTAGTATATTAGCGTGGATAGAAGACAAAGGATTTGGATAAAGAAGATATTTTAAGGATGCAACCTGTAACTAGCAGTGTGCCACAGTGATCAGTGCTGGGATCACCATTATAAGACCATGAGACATAGCAGCAGAAATTAGGTCATTCAGCTGATCGAGTCTGCTCTACCATTCAATCATGGCTAATAAGTTTCTCAATCCCATTCTCAAGGTTTCTCCCTGTAACCCTCGATCCCCTTGACAATCAAGAACCTATCTATCCCCGCCTTAAATATATTCAATAATTTGACCTCCACAGCTTTCAGAGGCCGTGAATTCCATCGATTCACCACTCTCTGGCTGAAAAAGTTTTTCCTTATCTTCATTCTAAAAGCTCTTCCCTTTACTCTAAGGCTGTGCCCTCGGGTCCTAGTCTCTCCTACCAATGGAAACATCTTCCCAACATCCATTCCGTCCAGGCTATTCCTTATCTACAGCCATACAGCGTCATCTATAGGGTCATACAGCACAGAAACGGACCCTTTGGTTCAACCAGTCCATGCTGGAAATAATTCCAAACTAAGCTAGTCCCACCTGCCTGCTCCTGGCCTATATCCCTCCAAACCTTTCCTCTTCCTGCACTTATCAAAATGCCTTTTAAATACTGTAATTGTACCCATATCCACCACTTCCTCAGGAAGTTCATTCCGTATGCGAATCAACTTCTGTGTAAAAGATTTACCCCTCATGCCTATTTTAAATCTCTCTCCTCTCACCTGAAAAATGTGCCCCCTAGTCTGGAACTCCCCCATCCCAGTGAAAAGACAACCACCACTAACTCTGTCTATACCCCTCATTAGTTTACAAACTTCTATAGGGTTACTGTGATGGTTTGGATGAGGTAAGTGAATGCACGATTGCAAAGTTTGTAGATGACACAAAAGTAGATAGGAAGGCTAATGGTGAGGATGAGACAAAGAGTTTGCAGAGGGACATACACAGATTAAGTGAATGAGCAAAAACTCAGCAGCTGGATATAATGTGCAGAGATGTGACTTCATAAACTTTGGCAGGAAAAATAACAGATACGTGAACATGTTATTTGAATGGAGAAAGACTGCAGAAAGGTTAAGCACAGAGGGATTTGGAAGTTCTTGTGCAGGATTCACAAAAAAAATCAGCACCTAAGTCCAGTGGGTGGTTGGGAAGGCAAATGGAGTGTCGGCCTTGATTTCTAAGGGTTTGAAGCATAAAAGTAGGAAGGTTTTGCTGAACAGAATTCTTTAAAGGTGTGATGTGATTGATGCAGTAAGGATGTTTCCCCTGACTGAGGTGGTGCGGAGGGGTGGGGGGATGGTACATAGAACCAGACGGGCATAATTACAGAATAAGGGAGAGGCCAGGCTGAGATGAGGAGATATCTATTCACTCAGAGGGTGGTGAATCTTTGGAATTCTCTACCCCAAACAGCTGTGGAAGATCAGTGACTGAGTATCCTCATCTCAGAGATTGATAGAGCTTTTTTTTAAACATGTTCAAAATATCAAGGGATACAGAGATAGTGAACGAAAATGGTGTAGAAGATCATTTCCTCACTGAATGGTGGAGTAGGTTCAAGGGGCTGAATGGCCTCCTCCTGCTCCTGTTTTCTTAAGTTCTTAGAGCAGGAGAGTGAGGGAGAGGTTTGGGGAGGGAATTCCAGAGCTTGGAATCAAGAAAACTGAAGGCTTTGGCATGGCATGGGAATGAAAATCGAGGATGCTCAAGCTGAGGAGATCAGAGATCTTGGAGAATTGCGGGCTGGGGGACATCACTGAGGTTGGCGGGGGGTATGGTGAGGGGAAGCAAGGCAACAGAGGGTTTGGAAAACAAGGGGGAGAAGATTAAATTAAGTCCTTGTTTGGCCAGGTGCCCATGGAAGACAGTGGGCAGGGGTTCAAAGTGTCTTGTTAAGATAGGGGCAGTGGATTTTAGGATGGTCTCAAGCTGGTAGATTGTACGTGTGTGTGTATGTGTGTGAGAGAGAGTATGTGCGTGTGTGTGTGTTTGTGCATGTGTGTGTATGTGTGTGTTTGTATCTGTGTGTGCGCGAGTGTGTTTGCATGAGTGCGTGTGTATGTGTTGTGTCTGTGTGTGTGCGCTTGTGTGAATGAGTGTGTGTGTGTGATTGTGTATCTGTGTGTATGTTTGTACCTGTCTGTGTGTTTGTGTCTGTGTGTGTGTTGTGTCTTTGTGTGTGTGTGTGTATGTGTATGTGTGTGATTGTGTGTCTGTGCGTTTGTGCCTGTGTATGTGTGTGTGCCTGTGTGTGTGCCTGTGTGTGTTTGTACCTGTGTGTGTGTGTGTGTGTGCCTGTGTGTGTGTGTTTGTACCTGTGTGTGTGAGTGTGTGTGTGTGCCTGTGTGTGTGTGTTTGTACCTGTGTGTGTGTGCCTGTGTGAGTGTGTGTGTTTGTGCCTGTGTGTGTTTGTACCTGTGTGTGTGCCTGTGTGAGTGTGTGTGCCTGTGTGAGTGTGTGTTTGTACCTGTGTGTGTGTGCCTGTGTGAGTGTGTGTGCGCGGGTTCGGGTGTGGGGAAGCCGGAGAATCTAATGTATAGGGGTACCCGCCGTTAAAAGTTTACAGGAGATGGAACTCATGTGGCACTTGTCAACATTTAGACACAGAAATTGCTGGAGAGCTCAACACGTCCTGGCAGCATCAGCGGAGAGACAAGAGCCAAGATGTGGAGAGTGACCCGCAGCGCAGAGAGACCTTTCGGCCCATCGCGAGCCTGCTGGGACTCGCACCCGCAGCGTTTGGCTCCTTGCGGTGGCCAGGATTTTAACCCCCTTTTAACCTGCTGCCTTCTTCCAGCCGCTGGTTCCTTGCTTTCTGGCGAGAGAAAGCAAAACAAAAACAGATTTGAAGCGAATGTGAAGCTGCTGAGCAGAGGAGCCCTGACCCCGGGCGAAGACCCCCCCAACCCCCGACACACACACCAAGCCCCCACCCCCGGGTTCTGTGATTGTTTCGCGGGCCGTTACGTGTATTTGTTTAAGCTCCGCGCTGGGTTCTGTCTTTGTCATTAGAAACGACCCTCTCTCTCTGTGTTCCCTGTGCTGCTGTGTTCAGGATGCCTTGAACCATGGGCCACTGTCCCCGCCGGGGCCGCTGCCCCCAGAGCTGCATTAATGGCCCCAAAGTCTAGTTTTCTTAAAGGCAAACCGTAGCTTTTGACTTGTCCCCCACCCCCAACTCTCCCCAATGCCGTGTTGTGGCTGGTGCAAGCCAACCTCGAGAAAGGACCGTGTGACCCCCCAAGGTCTGCCTTACAAGGATTACCCCCACTTTATCAACAAGGATGGAAGTTGCATTTTCTGCAGATACTGGGAACCCAATACAACGCCCAGGTCAGCACCTACCTTCTTGCTTACAATATGCCAGAGAGAGAGGGAGAGAGAGCGTAGGGATGGGCCTTTCGGTTCTGTATAAGATGACTAACACAGAGCATGCTGGAGAAACTGTACAAGGCATTTGTGAGACTATGCCTGGAATATTGTGTAAAACCTCTGGTGCCCTTACCTGAGGAGAAGTGTTGTTGTATTGGAGGTGAGGTCAGAAGTCACACAACAGGTTCACGCGAAATCACAAGTTTTTGAAGTGCTGCTCCTTCGTCAGGTGAAGTGGAGGGGAGCACGCAGGCACAGATTTTTTTCGGCAGTGAGATCATTGCAACATAATTCCAGATAATTAAGAGTGTCAAAAGATAGTACAAGTGGTGTGAGCGGAGTGTCCACAGGTTTAATAACACCCTGTGCAAGCGATCAATAGTGTAAGACAGTGTGAGTAAAGGTGTCAATAGCTGAATAGAAAGTGAGGGGATGACCTATAACCTGATTAATTAAGGCAGAGACATCATTACAAAAAATTAAAAATGAGTTGGTGCCAGAGACTAACTAATTGATTGGAATAACATGATAGGTACAAGAGTTGCATGGCGAGGGTCTACCCAAAGTAACAGGGAATTCAAAATGGTACAAACGATTTAAGGTAAATGGATAATAACAAGTTATTAGAAGATAGACGGAATTTTAAGAATGGGTTGAAGGTTTACGCGGAGCAAGCAAGTGGAGTTGAGGCTGCGATGAGATCAACCATTGCGTGATAGAGCTGTACAGCATGGAAATAGACCCCTCAGTCCAACTCGTCCATGCTGACCAGATATCCTAAATTTATCCAGTCCCACTCACCAGCATTTGGCCCATATTCCTCTAAATCCTTCCTCTTCATGTCCCCATCCAGATCCCATTTAAATGTTGTAACTATACCAGCCTCCACCACTTCCTCTGGCAGCTCATTCCATACAAGCACCTCCCTCTGTGTGAAAAAAGTTGCCCATTAGGTCCCTTTTACATCTTGCCCCTCTCACGTTAAATCAGTGCCCTCCAGCTTTGGACTCCCCTACTCTGGGGGAAAGATCTTTGCAATTCACCCTATCCATGCCCCTCATGATTTTATAGACTTGTTTAAGGTCACCCCTCAACCTCCTACACTCCAGTGAAAAAAGACCCAGCCTATTCAGCCTGTCCCTATAACTCGAACCCTCCAGTCAGGCAACGTCCTTGTAAATCTAACTATGATTGCATTAAATGCTGGAGTTGGCTCAAGGGACTGAATGGTATATTCCTGCTCTGAGTTCTTCTGTCTGGGTCGCATCTGTAGAAGAATAAACAGAGTTAACCTTTTGAGCCTTCTTCGGAAGAAGAGTTATCTTTGACTCAATAAGCTAACTCTGTTTCTATCCCTTCAGAGATGCTGCCAGACCTGCTGAGTTTCTCCAGCACTTTCCATTTTGATCTGCAAAGTGTGAGCCTGGGCTTTGGGATCACTCACCCAGTGACATGTCTACCACATCACTCCCTGAGGAGATTAGGAGGCTGTGATGGGAGCACAGATCAAAATCACAATAGGTTTTCAATAGCAGTGAGAACAGTTAGGCTATACACTTAGTCTCAGGAGCTGGATGAGAAAACTCACGGAATTGAATTAAATGAACCAGCTCTACCTCGGACAGGTAAAAGCAATATACCGCGGGTGCTGGAAATCTGAAACAAACTGAGAGAATGCTGGAGAAACTCAGCAGGTCTGGCAGTATCTGTGGAAAGAGAAACAGAGTTAATGTTTTGAGTTGGTATGACTCTTCTTCTGTGTTTGCTTCAGATTTACAGCATCTGCAGTATTTTGCTTTTATTTCCTGGCACTCTGTTGTGGAGTGAGTTATATTTTCAATTGGTTCAAGTGCAGTTGATCCAGTGGCAATTTTTGCTTCGAAAGGGAACACAAAATGGATTTAGATTCAAAGTGATCTGCAAAGGTGGGTGGCATAGTGGCTTGGTGATTAGCTCTGTTGTGTTGTAGGATCAGGGTCGTCAGTTCAATCCCACCCATAGGTGTCTGCTATGTGTGGAGTTTGCTTGTTCTCCCTGTATGTGCAAGGGATTCCTCCCATGTTACAAAGGTGCACTGCTTAGGTGGATTGGCTATGCAAATTGCCTATAGTGTGCAGGTTAGGTGTATTAGCTATGGATAATACAGAGATAAGGAGAAGTGAGTCTAGGTGGGATGTTCTTTGGAGAGTTAATGGGCTGAATGACCAGCTTCCACAGTGTAAGGATTCTATGATTTTCAAGTGTAATGAGGGAAGGTTTTTTACACACAGTGTGTCGTTAGGGTTTGGAATGCACTTCCTGGAAATATGGCAGGGGCAGATTGAGTTGAGACATTCAGGGGGGCATTGGAAGGTTATTTGGATCACAATACTATGCAAAGGTATGGGGGCAAAGCATAAGATTGACGCTAGGTTATGATGCTTGTTTAACAAGCTGCTGCAGGCACAATGGGCCGAACGGCCTCCTCCTATGCCTGAACAATTCTGTGAGTCATGAATCGAATCCCCAGGGTTTAAACAGGGAGGAAAGAGATGATGGGTGAGTGTGTCATACTGGGCACTCATATTCTCAAATGATATTGCCAGTCCCCACTTCTGTGTGTGCAACTGATGAACATAGAACAGTGCAGTACAGTATAGTACAGGCCCTTCGGCCCACGATGTTGTGCTGAACTTTTACCCTAATCCTAAGGTCTATCTAACCCCCACCCCTACGTTATACTATCACCCATATGCCTATCTAATAGCTGCTTAAATGCCCCTAATGAGGCCGACTCTACTACCCTCTCCAGCAATGCATTCCACACCCCGACCACTCTCTGAGTAAAGAACCTACCTCTGAGGTCTCCCCTGTATCTACCTCCACTCACTTTAAAACTATGCGTGTGTTGTTTGTCACTGCTCCTGCTGAGAAATCTCTAAAAGGGTGCCTTTTGCCCTTGTCACACAGCCATTGACACTCCACTGTACACAGCTCTACCTGAGTCACTGCCCCTCTTTCTGCTGCTCTGCACTTTGCCCTCCAGGAGAGAACCAAGTAGCTATTCAGCTCCCAATTAAATCACCAAAATACTTTTCTTCAAAATCACTTGATCAGACACAGCACCTCTGCGTTTGTTGCCCATCTTTAACCACCTTTGAACAGAATGGCTTACCAGTCCATTTCCATTCATTCACGGGATGTGGACATCATTGGCCAATATTCATACCCAGAGAGCAGTTGAGGGTCACTCACATTGCTGCGGGCCTGGAGTCACACATAGGTCAGAACAGGTAAGGATGACAGATTTCCTTCCCTAGTGGACATTGGGGAACCAGAAGAGTTTTTACAACAATCAACGATATTTTCATAAGAACCAAAAGGACTGTGGATGCTGTAAATCAGGAACAAAAACAAAATCGCTGGAACAACTCAGCAGGTCTGGCAGCATCTGTGGAGGAGAAAACAGAGTTAATGTTTCGGGTCCGGTGAAGGGTCACCGGACCCGAAACGTTAACTCTTTTTTCTCCTCCACAAATGATATTTCCGTAATGGCCATTACTGAAACTAACCGTCAAGTCCAGATAAACTGGACTGAAATCCTACCAGCTGCCCCAACAGGATTTGAACACATGCTCTTTTTCCCAAGAGCATTAGCTTTTGGATTTGTAATTCAGTGACGTTGCTTCGACACTAGAACCTTGCAGAATGTCTCTGTGATATTTATTGTCCAGGTTACCACTTCAAAGAATTAATTTGGCCCTTTAAATTACAAGCATCTCTTCGATTGTCTTACAGAGTCTGTGTGTGTACGTGTGTGTGTGTGTGTGTGTGTGTGTGTGTGTGTGCTTGTGAGTGTGTGCACGTGTGTGTGTGTGTGTGTATGTGTGCTTGTGAGTGTGTGCACATACTTGTGTGTGTGTGTGTGTGTGTGTGTGTGTATGTGTGCTTGTGAGTGTGTGCACATACTTGTGTGTGTGTGTGTGTGCATGTACATAAGTGTGTGTGTGTGTGTGTGTGTGTGTGTGTGTGTGTGTGTGTACGTGTGTGTATATCTGTCTGTGTTTGTCTGTGTGCATGTGCCTGTCTTTGTATTTGTCTGTGTGTCTGCTTTTAATTAACTGTATGTTGCTTGAGCCACATACAACTAAAACATAGGATCCCTACAGTGTGGAAACAGGCCATTCTGCCCATCAAGCCCACACCACCACTCCAAATAGTATCTCACATCCCTACCCTACCCCTGTAACCCTGCATTTCCCATGGCTAATCCACCCAGACAGTACATCCCTGAACACTGCAGGCAATTTAGCATGGCGAATCCACCCTGACCTGCACATCTTTGGACTGTGGGAGGAAACTGGAGCGCCTGGAGGAAACCCACGCAGATACAGGGAGAATATGCAAAGTCCAAACTGACAGTTGCCCAAGGGTGGAATTGGACCTGGGTCCCGGGCGCCGTTGGGCCAGAAGTGCAAACCAGTGAGCCGTATTATTTTCTCAGGAATATTGTGAATTGACTTGATTATTTGCATGTAAACTGAGAATGCCTGACAGGCAAATCCTGTTTCGCTAACAAAGAGTGACAGGAATTGAACATAAATCTCATTGTAATGCAAGCGATGTATGCGGGATGATCAGTAAGAAGGTGATTGCACAATCAGAGCATGTTCCCTTATTAAATTACATTTTGGGAACACAGTGGGGGTGGGCTTGGCATTTGTATAGCACCTGTCATGGCATTCCAAAGTGCTTGATAACCAATGAGTAGCTCTTGTAAGGAGTAGATAACATAAGCAACTGGCTCACAAATTCACAGGAGTTTTGATGGAGCAAATGAGGGATATTCTGCAAGAGATAGTAGGAACTGCAGATGCTGGAGAATCTGAGATAACAAGGTGTAGAGCTGGATGGACGCAGCAGGCCAAGCAGCATCAGAGGTGCAGGAAAGTCGACGTTTTGGGCCTAGACCCTTCTCCAGAAAATATTCTGTGCCCACTGGCGGTCGGGTCAGTCATTAGTGGAGACAAATCTAGAATAGTTGGTAAAGTAAGCCGCAGTATATGAGATCGCTTGTCTCTCATGTCGTAAGTTGTGATCTGGAACGTATTGCCTGTATAAGTGGCACTTGTGGGTTCAGTTGGAACTTTCAGAAGGAAATGAGATACTTGCAGGAAAGTATGTATAAGACAAGTATATGAGTCAGGGGTGTGGAGCTAATTGTGTTAATTTCTCAAAAAAATGACAGCACAGCACGATGGCCCAAAGACCTCTTTCTATACGGTGCTATGTGAACGTAGGAATTGAGGGCAGGAGTAGGCCCTTCAGTCCTGCTCTAATATTCAGCCAAGTCATGGCCAACTGGCCCAGATCCTTGCTTAACCCCTAAAAACCTTTCACCTCTTTGCTTGCAAAAAATCTATCTGCCTCTGGTTTAAAAATGCTCAAAGAGTGGGCTTCTGCTGCCTTTTGATGAGGATTATGATCCTCTGTAAGAAATAATTTCCCTCTTCATCACTATTTTAAATGATGTGGAGGGGCCAGTGTTGGTCTGGGGTGGGCAAGGCCAGAAATCACATGTTATACTCCAAGAGGCTTATTTGAAATCACAAGCTTTTGGAGCACTGCCCCTTGAACCTGACAAAGGGGCAGCGCTGCGAGAGCGTGTGACTTCAGATAAACTTCTCGGACTATAGCCTTGTGTTGTGTGATTTCTGACCAATCTTAAATGGACAACCCTTGGCTTGAAACAATGACCCCTCGTTCTAGAACCTCTCACAAGAGAAAATAAATCGTCTCCGCAACACCCCTGTCATGACCCCCCAGGGATCTTCTGTATTTCAGTTGAGTCACCTCTTACTGCTCTGAACTCCAGTGGATAGAAGCCCAGTCTGTCAAACCTTCCTCTGGAATACACCACTCCCATTCCAGGTATTAGTCTGGTAATCCTTCTTTGAGCTACTTCCAATGTATTTCCATCCTTCCTTTGTTAAGGGGACCAATACTCCTGATGTAGTCTCACATACTGGTGGCAATGGCCTTGTGGTACTATCGCCAGATAATTAATCCAGGTCGTTCTGGGGCTGTTGTGCAGAAGGGTCACCGGACCCGAAACGTTAACTCTGATTTTTCTTCACAGATGCTGCCAGACCAACTGAGCTTTTCCAGCAAGTTCTGTTTTTGTTCATGTTCTGGGGCCCCGGTTGAAATCTCACCATGTCAGATGGTAGAATTTGAATTCAGTAATGAATCTGGAACAAGTGATGAGCGTTGTGAATTGTCAGAAAAACCCATCTGATTCACTAGCGTCCTTTAGGGAAGGAAACTGCCATCCTTACCTGGTCTGGTATACATGTGACTCCAGACCCTCAGCAATGCGGTTGACTCTTAACTGCTCTCTGGGTGATTAGGAATGGGTGATAAATGTTGGCCTAGCCAGCGCTGCCCAAACCCCGTGACAACACAATCTTGAGAAGTTGTGAGGAATTGGCATGGCCATTATCTTATGTAATGGCAAAGTAGGCTTGAGGAGCTGAGACCATCCCTGAACCATCTACAACGAGGAGATCAATGATCTGATCATCATTTGTGCCAGGAAAAAGGAAAGAACTCGCAATTTTATAGTCACCTTTTTAAAACCAGGATGTACCTAAAACATTATCAGAGATAATGGGAACTGCAGATGCTGGAGAATTCCAAGATAATAAAATGTGAGGCTGGATGAACACAGCAGGCCCAGCAGCATCTCAGGAGCACAAAAGCTGACGTTTCGGGCCTAGACCCTTCATCAGAGAGCGAAGGGTCTAGGCCCGAAACGTCAGCTTTTGTGCTCCTGAGATGCTGCTTGGCCTGCTGTGTTCATCCAGCCTCACATTTTAGTACCTAAAACATTACAGTCAATAAAAAAACTTTTCAGAGATAGTAAGAACTGCCGATGCTGGAGTCAGAGATAACACGGTGTGGAGCTGGAGGAGCACAGCAGATCAGGCAGCATCAGAGGAGCAGGAAAGTTGACATTTTGGGTTGGGATCCTTCTTTGGAACCCAAAATGAAAACTTTCCTGTTCTTCTCATGCTGCCTGGCCTGCTTGATAAAAAACTTTTCAGAGTAGGTTTCCTTTCTCGCCGGTCCCTCTTTTTCTCTGTCTTCATCCCTTTCACTCTCTCTCTTTTCACTCACCGATATGTCATCAGCTCTTAGTTTCTTTCTCTTGTTCAGTTGTGGCTCAGTTGGTAGACAGTCACCTCTCAGTTCAAAGGTTCGAGGTTAAAGTTCCCCTCTGGGGCATCAGCACAAAGTTAAGCCTGGGACTGTCAGAAGTGCTGTCATTTGGAATGAGAGGCTAAATCCCCAACACCCCATCTCCTTGTTGAGGGATGTAAAAATTTTCGTGGTTTGGTACCTATCCCATAATTAACATCACCAAAAGAGGGAATGCAGCGCTGCCAGAAATAAACTCTTCTGTTTACTTAATTAAACAAGATCATGACCACTCTCCCAAGTACAGGCAAAACTCCCACGTGGGATTATTTTGGAAAAAAGAAACCGCAGTGGAGTTATTTCCAATATTTATCCCACAACTAACATCACAAAAACAGGCTGCTTGGTCATGATCACAATGCCGTATGCGGGATCCAACTGTGTGCAAATTGCTTGGCTTGCATTACAAAATTCCCTGCACCACAGAAGTATTTCACTGGCTATTAAATACATCCTTAAGACCATCAGACACGGGAGCAGAAACAGGCCATTCAGCCCATCAAGCTCTGTCGCTTGATAAGATCATGGCTGATCTAATGATCCTCAGCTCCAATTGTTGCTACAGAAATGTAAATACTGTGCTTTGTGGATTAAGAGCTCAGCATTAGATTGTATTCGTTTGCTCAGTAAATGGCAGAAAACAACACCCTCAAAAGCTGGGATTGCAGCCAAATCTAGCAGCTCCATTGTTTCTTGTTCCTCCTGTTCCCTGCCAAGTTTCCCTCCCTCACCCTTTTCACTGCTGAACCCATTCACTCCTCATTTCAGATAGGGCTCCCAGGGGCACAGAGCCCTCCAGCTTGTTGCCCGAGTGACCTTTCCTAATGTTTAAAGGTCTCCCCCCCCCAACCCAGTGTACGCTCCCAATGATATCCCAGGGCAGTAGTTGAGAGCAGGGCGGGTGCCTTAGGGCCTAGGACAGCAAGGCAGAGACCCAGACTCAGCACTGACTGGGGATCTGAGCCACTGAGTTACTCATTTCTACAACCAGCTAAAGCCTCGGACGTACGGAGGGTCAATGGTGAAGATAGAAAGGAGGGGAATCAGAGGCAGGAAACAAGGCCCAATGGATTGCACCAGATTCCGAATATTAAGGGGCGTAATTTATTCATTTCTACAAATATGAAGCAGGCATCTTAAGCAGTGTTAACAAACATTGCATCAAAAGGTATTCTTAAGGGGCTAAAACCGAAAAGTACTGCAGATGTTACCAATCAGAAACAAAAACAGAAGTTGCTGGAAAAGCTCAGCAGGTCTGGCCACATCTGTAGAGAGAAATCAGAGTTAAAATTTCGGGGGCTCAGAATTGAGGAAGGGCTACCAGACCCGCAACGTTAACTCTGATTTGTCTTCATTGATGCTGCCAGACCTGCTGAGCTCTTCCAGCAACTTCTTTGTTTGTTTCTTACAGGGCTTGATGGGTAAATGCAGAGAGGATGTTTCCCCTCTTGGGAGAGCTGAGGACCAGAGGCCACATCCTCAGAATAAAGGGGCACCAATTTAAGGCAGAAATGAGGAAGAATTTCTTCTCTCAGGAGGTTGTGAACCTTTGGAACTCCTTGTCTCAGAGAGCTGTGGGGATAGAGTCCTGGTGTATTTTAAAGCTGAGATAGAGAGATCATTGATCAGTCATGGAATCAAGGGAAAGAGCAGGAAAGTGGAGCTGAGGAATTTCGATCAGCTGCAGTAGAGCAGACTTTCTGTTCCTATTTCTTATGGTCATATAATGGTCTTACAGTCTTAAGTGTTTCCTTAGTCTTATTATTGGACTGAACCATTCTCACTGGCTCTGAAAGAGGATTTTAACATCTTTTTTAAATGTTAAATTTCTCTATTGTGACAAGAAATTGCACATTTTTAGAACAAAGAATAAAAATTATGGTTTGTGTCTGATATCTTAGTTTCCACTGAAATGCCACATGCGTTTCTACTTTGAAATCTCAGTATTAAAAACAAAGGGATTCAATGGTTTTTACTTCCTGGGTTGCCATCGATGAGAATGCTTCAATTTGATTGGCTGTTTGTTCTGCGCAACTGCTGCTTGACCCATGACTGGGTCGAGACCATCTTCAGGAAAGAAGTGAGCTGCGTCACAGAGTTTGCGTGTGTTTATTGACGTCGGCACTAGTGCTCCAGCCTCTGACCACACTCTCCATCCCATTGGGTTTGAATGTGCCTCCCTTACATTGAAGTTGATGCATGCTGTTTCATTTTTCTCATTCCTCCTTAGGGGTTTAGCAATGATAATACATGGCGCAGGAGAGCACAGTGGCCGCTACCAAGGAGTTGCTGGGTTGATGATGAAGCAGGCCCTGTTTGTATTTGCACATGATCACAGTGAGTACCATCACGGCCAGCCCCTTTCCCCCATGACAACTGTCCATTCAGTAGAGCATTCATGCACAACACCATCTTTTGGTGGCTACCAAACTGTTTTCTCAGTAGTGGGCTTTGAAACTAAAATCAGAAGGTGCTGGAGAAACTCAGTCAGCCTGGTTGCATTGTCTTACCTTATAGAATCTCCGGTGTGGGAGACAGGCCATGCAGCCCAGTACTCAAGCACCAATCCTCCAAAGAGTGTCCCTCCTAGATGCATCTCCCTACACTATCCTTGTACTTCCCATGGCTAATGCACCTAACCCACACACCCCCTGAGAACTATGGGTGATTCAGTGTGGCCAATTCACCACAGCTACCCATCTTTTGACTGTGGGAGGGAACCAGAACGCCTGGCAGAAACAGGGAGAGTGTGCAAACTCCACACAGACAGTCAACTGAGGCTGGAATAAAACTTGGGTCCCCAGCACTGTGAGACAGCGGTGCTAGCCACCGAGCTACCCTTTGTGGATGAAAGCAGAGTTAATGTTTCAAGTCCAGTGACCCTTCCTCAGAACTCTTTGGGCTTTGTCGGGTGAGGAGCTGGTGGAGTGGCACAGTGATAAAGACGCTGGAGAAGCATCCAGAACTCCAGCCTAATATTCCAGAGGTGTATGTGTGAATCCTACCATGGCAGATGGTGAAATCTGAAGTTAACAAAGGGAACAGAAAGTGAGGCTCATGGTTAAAATGAAATCAAGACCTACAGATGCAGTCAACTTCCCTTTGTTGAGGAGTTCAAAACTAGGGGGCATATTTTTGAGGTGAAAGATTTAAAAGGGACCTGAAGGACAACTTTTTCACACAGAGGGGGTAGTTTGTGCGTGGAATGAGCTACCAGAGGAAGTGGTAGAGGCCGGTATGGATACAACATTTAGAAGACATTTGGACAGACCATGAACAGGAAGGTTTTAGTGAGATATGGGCCAATTATGGGACTAGTTTGGTCCCATAATCGAATTGGACTGAAGAGCATGTTTCCATGCTGTATGACTCAATGATTTTGTTTGAAACAGAAATTACTGGTGAAACTCAGCAGAGCTGGTTGCATCTTTGGGAAGAAAGTAGAGTTAATGTTTCCAGTCTGCTGTGGGCTCAGTGGGTAGTACTGCTACCTCACAGTGCCAGGGGCTTGGGTTCATTTCCAGCCTCAGGTAGTTGTCTGTGTGGAATTTGTTTGGAGAAACTTAGTAGGTCTGACAGCATGTGTGGAGAGAAGAAGGGCGATTGGACCTGAAACATTAAATCTGCTTTCTTTCCACAGATGCTGCCAGACCTGCTGAGCTTCTCCAGCAATTTCTAGTTTTGGTTTTCGTTTGTTTTATTTCAGGGCTTGTTTCACCTTGGCTGGTGTATCTAGAACATGGGACACAATCTCTAGATGCAGGGCTGACCATTTAGGACTGAGATGAGGAGGAATTTCTTCACCCTAAAGGTTGTGAATCTTCAGAATTTTCTGTCCCACAGTTGAGCGTTGAAGGGCCACCTGATTGAGGTATGCAAAGTTATGAGGGGCACAGACAGGCTAGACAGGGAGAAGCTTTTCCCCTTAATTTGGAGGGTCAATAACCAGTCTCTTTGGTGCATTGGGTCAACATGTTTGACTGTTAACTGGATGGTTGCAGGTTTGAGACCAGCCAGTAATAGACCCTTCTGTATTAGGGTGGCACAGTCGTTAGTACTGCAGCCTCACAGCCCAAGGGACTCATGTTCAATTCCAGCCTCAGGTCACTGACTGTGTGGAGTTTGCAAGTTCTCCCTGCCCCTGTGGGAGGTCCAAACATGTGCAGGTTAGGGTGGATTGAGGAGATCTAATAGAAACTTACAAGATAATGCATGGCTTAGAAAGGGTGGAAAGTTGTTTCCTTTAGGCGGGGAGACTAGGACCCGCGGGCACAGCCTTAGAATTAGAGGGGGTCAATTTAAAATGGAAATGAGGAGACAATTCTTCAGCCAGAGCATGGTGAGCCTGTGGAATTCATTGCCATGGAGTGCAGTGGAGGCTGGGACGGTAGATGTCTTCAAGGCAGAGATCAATAAATTCTTGATCTCACAAGGAATCAAGGGCTACAGGGAGGGTGCAGGGAAGTGGAGTTGAAATGTCATCAGCCATGATTTAAATGGTGGAGTGGACTCAACGGGCTGAGTGGCCTTACTTCCACTCCTATGTCTTATGGTTTTATTGGCTTATAGTGTGCAGGCTGGGCAGATTAGTCATGGTGCAAATACACAGATGGCGTAGGGGGTGTTGGGTCAGTGTGGGATGTTCTTCAAAGGGTTAGATCAGACTTGATGGGTGAAATGGCCTCTTTCCATGCTGTGTGAATGCTATGATTCTAACCAGGGCATACAATTTAAAGGGAAAGACATGGAAGTTTAGATGGATTTGAAGGGAATTTTTTTCCGCTCAAAGGGAGATGGGTATTTGGACCTCACTGCCTGAAAGGGTGATGGAAGCAGAAAACCTCCTAACATTTAAGCGCTGTCGAGATGAGCATTTGAAATGATGCAACATACGAGGCTGCAGGCCATGTGTTAGAAAATTGGATTAGGCTAGTCAGATGCCTGATGACCAGCGCAGACTGGATGGGCCAAAGGGCCTTCTTCCATGCTGTAAATCTTTATGACTCCCTCATGAGTAGCTTTCAAGGCTGGGATCGATAGATTTTGCACATCCAGGGGATCAAGGAATTCTGGGAGGAGGCAGAAAAGTCAGGTTGAGAGAGATGTAGAAGGTCAGCGCAAAATAATTTGATGCAACCCTGAAACATTTATCGAATGCCATAGGAGTAGTTCGTGCTCTGTTTGATAAAGAAAACTTTCATTGTGGCTTCCTGGGCCATCAAACTGCAGGACAGCACAAGACACAAGAATTAGGAGTAGAAGTAGGCCAGTTGGCCTCTCGAACCTGCTCCTTTATTTGATAAGCAAAGACCATGACTGTTGCCAAACATATTTCTCTGGAGTAGGCAATGGAACATGAATGGTTGGGGGGGGTGGCGGTGCGATCTTACGACTGAAGGACATGCCAGTAAGCGATGGCCCCATGGGGACAGAAGTAGGAGAGATTAACCTGATTGGCTGTGCCTTGGCTGTGTACAGTTGAGCAAATGATTGGCATAAGCATCCCAGAAAGATGGTGCATACAGGGACTCTGAAGAGGGGGAGACCACACTTTAAGTAGAAGGGGCATCCTTGAGGTGGACCACATTAGCTCCAGCCTTCTTAGCTCAACAAAGATTTCAGAAATTGCCATTTCCAACCCTTTTACTTTGAGAAGACAAAAGGATTCCTGACTTCCCAGCCAATGTGTGGAGGCAAAGACTGAATCATTGATTGTCACTGGCTCTCTATGCTGCACAAGACAGTAAAATACAGTGAAAAATTTCAACTATCACCACAATCCCAGAGCCATTTTGAAGAGTTTAAGAATAAAAAGATATAACTGAAAGAGGGAGACAGCAAGAACTGCAGATGCTGGAGTCAGAGACAACAAAGTGCGGAGCTGGAGGAATGCAGCGGGCCAGGCAGCATCGCAGAAGCAGGAACGTTTTGGGTCGGGGTAACTGGAAGAGAGCCCATCTTTGTTCTGTTGCCTCTGCCATGACCCCTGAGTCGGCTCATCAATGACACATGCCGTCACCCCTCCTCCACTGCCTCACCGCAGCCTGGGATGGACCAACCAACATAGGTGCTGCCAGTTTTCAGACACCATCTCTTCGCCACTGGGTCCACCTCACCAATGTCGGGTCTTGTGCTGAACCCGCCCTCGTCCCATAACCCGTACCCTGGGTCTGACGTGACCATGACCAGGAGTCCCTGCTCTACTGCTACCTCGCCAATGCCAGGAATCCCTGCTCTGGGCCTGCTGCAACTGGGAGTTCACTGCTAGGCCGGGCTGCTACTGACACCTCTCCGAGAGGCCCCGTCCTGGCCACCCTCCTCTGAGCTCTCGCCTTGTCCCAGAATGAAGAGGGAAGAAGACTGTTGTTAACAAATAGACTGTTAGTCTTCCTCTACACTCACTGCCTTCCTGGGAGAAGCAGCTAGCTCCCTCTGCAGAAGAGACAGCATAAATAACCAGCATTTTCCAGTTCTGACAAAGGGGACATTGACCTCAAAACATTAACTCCGCTTCCCTCTCTACAGATGCTGAAGGATCTGCTGAGCTTCTCCAGCATTCTGTGTTTATTTCAGGGTTCCAGCCTCTGTGGTTCTCTGTTTTATATTTTGTGTGGAGGTGTGTGGCAGGGTAGTGCTGAGAGGCGCACCATTACAGATACAGATTTGTGTGGCATCCGTCAGCCTCGAGAGACCGTGGATCTGCGCCTGGAGAGTTTTGATTCAGCTGCTGGTGATAGCGCAGTGTCTGTTGTGGCTTTACAGGCCCACACGGGAGGGACAGTCTCGGTCGCAGTGACTACATTTGATGACGCTCTCCTCCAGTGTTGCAGATACAGATGTAGATGCACTATAAATACAGACGAATGAGACGACACGATACTAAAACATAAAAGATTCACAGGTTACTTGACAGGGTCAATGTTGAGAGGGGAGGTGATGGCCTAGTGGTATTAGCGCTGGCTTGTCAGTCCAGATGTTCTGGGGACCTCGGTTTGAATCCTGTCGCGGTAGGTTTGGAATTTGAATTCAATAAATGTCTGGAATTACGAACTCATGATGACCATGAATCCATTGTCGATTGTTGGAAAATCCCCTTGGTTCACTAATGCCCTTTAGGGAAGGAAACTGCCATCCTTTCCTGGTCCGGCCTACATGTGACCCCCAGACCCACAGCAAATGTGATGGACTCTTAATTGCCCTCTGCGAAATTAGGGATGGGCAATAAATGCTGCCTGGCCAGTGATGTCTGCATCCTGTGAATGAATAAAGGTAAAAGGTGTTTCTCCTTGCGGGAGGGTCGAGGACCAGATGGTGCCATCTTAAAATAAGAGGCTGCCCATGTAGGCAGGGTTAGGGAGGAATATCTTGTCTCAGAGTGTAGTGAATCAGTGGTATTCCCTACTGTTGAGGGCTGCCATTCAAGGCTGAAGTAAAGAGATTTTTAATCCGGAAGGGAATCAAGGGTTATAGGGAAAAGGCAGGAAAGTGGATTAAATCAGCCATGAGTACACTGGATGGTAGAGCTGATTTGATGGGCTGAATGGCCTATTTCAGCCTCTACAGGTTATGGTCTTATGGACACCAAACAAAGCCAAATACCTATCCCGTTAAAAGCACCATTGAGTTCTTGTTACCCTGTATCACTTCTGCCTTCGATGAATTGTGTAGTATTATGGTGCCATAGCTAATTCATTCAGAAAAGGATCCTTCAACAAAGACATGGTAAGAATCCACTGATGCAATGAGCCTAACCTGCCCAGAAACAGTTGCCAGGAATTTACTGGAAAACACACTGCAAAGCCCCATTCATAAGATTACACGAGTATGGAGAAGCTAAATTTGTACATCGTAGAACTGAGAGCAATTAATAGCACTCACTCACTCTTATTCCAAACACCCTTGAAATCTCTGCCTTTCACGTGTATCTCCGATTTTCCTTTGAAAGTTACCATTGAAAGCGCTTTCAAGCAGCACTTTCCACATCCCAACAACTCACTGAGTTTAAAATCAAAATCTCCTCACCTCCCATCCTGTTCTTGTGCAGTTTTTATAATTAAAGTGCTGATATGTCCGTTTCACTGGAATGAATGAAGACTGTACTTTTTGGAAGACTGATTTGCTTCTACGAATCTTAAATTCTTGTCCCATTATTTTTTGTTGCCAGCAATTTTTGCGTAGAGTAGAAATGTTATGTTCTGAGCTGGAGTCTTTAGCTGGGCCCCACTTGTTTGAGGTTAAACAAAAGGCTATAACCCGACTTTGTTCCTAATTTGGTAGTTGCATTCTGTTTTTGCCTCAGTAACAGAGTGCCTGCCAAATTGTACGTAACTTTCTCAGAAGCGCAGTTCCAGGTTAATGATGGGTTTGGAGAACAGAAGCCAAAGCAATTAATCCCTTTTTGAAAAGGATTTGGAGATGCAATTACCCCTCGAGCCTATCCCCCCCTCCCCCAATTCCCTGTCCATTTATAGAATTGTATAGCGCAGCAGGATGTCATTCAGTCCATCACAAAAATTCTAGCTCTTTGAAAGATCTACCCAATTAGTCCAATTTCCCTGCTCTTTTCCCACATGTAGTCCTGCAAAGGTTTCCTTTTCAAATGTATATCTTTCATAAGAGGTAGCAGCAGACTCGAGTCATTCAGCCCATCAAATCTGTTCCGTTATTGAATGAGCTCACGGGGGGTGATCCGCTAATGAGTTTGGGTAAGTGATGGCCCAGTGGCCGCTCTGCGAGACTACTAATGCAGAGACCCAAGTAATGTTCTTATTTATTTCAGAATCCTCTCCCCATCCCCCTTTTCTGATGAAGGGTCTAGGCCCGAAACATCAGCTTTTGTGCTCCTAAGATTATACTTGGCCTGCTGTGTCCATCCAGCTCCACACTTTGCTATCTCTAATGTTCTGGGGATCTGGGTTCAAATCCTGCTGTGGCAGACGGTAGAATTTGAATTCAAGAGAAGTGGACTTAACAGACCAATGACCATGAATTCATTGTCGAGGAATAACCCACATGCTTCTCTATTGCCCTTTAGGGAGGGAAACTGACTCCAGACCCACAGCAATGTGGGTGATTCTTAACTATCTTCTGGGATGGACAATAAATGCTGCCAACAACACTCATCCTGTGAATGAATAATAAGAAAAACTTCAAATCCACTTTCCTGCCTTTTTTCCACAGCCCATTGATACCCCTACAGATTAAAACTACAGACTTAGTGACCGTAGTAATTGGAACCAAGTGGATCTTATTCACTGCAAGGTTGATGATTGGGCTTATTAACCCGGGCCAATCAGGAAACCATGGCTAACCAAATATTAATGGGGGTCTTAGAATCCCCTCAGTTTGGGGGGGCTAACTCTGTGATGGCTGGTTATATCCAGTGTACTGTGCACAAGTAAATAAAGGGTGACTTGCCTTTGTGCAGTTATTTCAAAGACCCAGCCTCAACAGCCCTCTGAAGTAAACAATTTCACAGATTCACTCCTCTCGGACAGAAGAAATTCCCTCTCATTTCTGCCTCAAACAGGTAGCCCACTGCTCTAAGATGATGCCCTCATGTTGTAGAATGTTCCACAGGCGGGAAATGGTCTTTCTGCATTGTCTATATGTCCGATCCACTAAGGACCTTACATGTTTCAATCAGTTCAGGCTTCCTCCCTGTGAAGCAGCTGACTGACCGTGTACGTCCGACAGCCTCACTCCAGCCTCTGCTCACACTTCCACAAACCCTCTGGAAGGTCTCCCAGGAGCCCCGATGACCCCAGTTTTTTTCCCCCCTTTATTCATTCACGGGATGAGGGCATCCCTGGCCAGGTGAGCATTTATTGCCCAGAGGGCAGTTAAGAGTCAACTACAGTGCTGTGGGTCTGGAGTCACATGTAAATCAGACCAGGTAAGGATGGCAGTTTCCTGCCCGAAAGGATATTAGTGAACCAGAGATAATGGGAACTGCAGACGCTGGAGAATCCAAGACAACAAAATGTGAGGCTGGATGAACACAGCAGGCCAAGCAGCATCTTGGGAGCACAAAAGCTGACGTTTTGGGCCTGGACCATTCATCAGAGAGGGGAATGGGGTGAGGGTGCTGGAATAAATAGGGAGAGAGGGGGAGGCGGACCGAAGATGGAGAGAAAAGAAGATAGGTGAAGAGAGTATAGGTGGGGAGGTCGGACGGGATAGGTCAGTCCAGGGAAGACGGACAGGTCAAGGAGGTGGGATGAGGTTAGTAGGTAGATGGGGGTGCGGCTTGGGGTGGGAGGAAGGGATGGGTGAGAGGAAGAACAGGTTAGGGAGGCAGAGACAGGTTGGACTGGTTTTGGGATGCAGTGGGTGGAGGGGAAGAGCTGGGCTGGTTGTGTGGTGCAGTGGGGGGAGGGGACGAACTGGGCTGGTTTAGGGATGCAGTAGGGGAAGGGAAGATTTTGAAACTGGTGAAGTCCACATTGATACCATGAGGCTGCAGGGTTCCCAGGCGGAATATGAGTTGCTGTTCCTGCAACCTTCGGGTGGCATCATTGTGGCACTGCAGGAGGCCCATGATGGACATGTCATCTAAAGAATGGGAGGGGGAGTGGAAATGGTTTGCGACTGGGAGGTGCAGTAGTTTGTTGCGAACTGAGCGGAGGTGTTCTGCAAAGCGGTCTCCAAGCCTCCGCTTGGTTTCCCCAATGTAGAGGAAGCCGTACCGGGTACAGTGGATGCAGTATACCACATTGGCAGATGTGCAGGTGAACCTCTGCTTGATGTGGAATGTCATCTTGGGGCCTGGGATGGGGGTGAGGGGGGAGGTGTGGGGGCAAGTGTAGCATTTCCTGCGGTTGCAGGGGAAGGTGCCGGGTGTGGTGGGGTTGGAGGGCAGTGTGGAGCGAACAAGGGAGTCACGGAGAGAGTGGTCTCTCCGGAAAGCAGACAGGAGTGGGGATGGAAAAATGTCTTGGGTGGTGGGGTCGGATTGTAGATGGCGGAAGTGTCGGAGGATGATGCGTTGTATCCGGAGGTTGGTGGGGTGGTGTGTGAGAATGAGGGGGATCCTCTTTGGGCGGTTGTGGCAGGGGCGGGGTGTGAGGGACATGTTGCGGAAATACGGGAGACGCGGTCGAGGGCGTTCTCGATCACTGTGGGGGGAAAGTTGCGGTCCTGGAAGAACTTGGACATCTGGGATGTGCGGGAGTGGAATGTCTTATCGTGGGAGCAGATGCGGCGGAGGCGGAGGAATTGGGAATAGGGGATGGAATTTTTGCAGGAGGGTGGGTGGGAGGAGGTGCACTCTAGGTAGCTGTGGGAGTCGGTGGGCTTGAAATGGACATCAGTTACAAGCTGGTTGCCTGACATGGAGACTGAGAGGTCCAGGAAGGTGAGGGATGTGCTGGAGATGGCCCAGGTGAACTGAAGTTTGGGGTGGAAGGTGTTGGTGAAGTGGATGAACTGTTCGAGCTCCTCTGGGGAGCAAGAGGCGGCGCCGATACAGTCATCAATGTACCGGAGGAAGAGGTGGGGTTTGGGGCCTGTGTGGGTGCGGAAGAGGGACTGTTCCACGTAACCAACAAAGAGGCAGGCATAGCTGGGGCCCATGCGGGTGCCCATGGCCACCCCCTTAGTCTGTAGGAAGTGGGAGGAGTCAAAAGAGAAGTTGTTGAGGGTCAGGACGAGTTCGGCTGGGCGGATGAGGGTGTCGGTGGAGGGGGACTGGTCGGGCCTGCGGGACAGGAAGAAGCGGAGGGCCTTGAGGCCATCTGCATGCAGAATGCAGGTGTATAGAGACTGGAGGTCCATGGTGAAGATGAGGTGTTGGGGGCCAGGGAATTGGAAGTCCTGGAGGAGGTGGAGGGCATGGGTGGTGTCACGGACGTAGGTAGGGAGTTCCTGGACCAAAGGGGAGAAGATGGAGTCCAGATAGGTGGAGATGAGTTCGGTGGGGCAGGAGCAGGCTGATGACGATTGGACGACCAGGGCAGGCAGGTTTGTGGATTTTGGGAAGGAGATAGAAACGGGCCGTGCGGGGTTGGGGAACAATGAGGTTGGAGGCTGTGGGTGGGAGGTCCCCTGAGGTGATGAGGTCATGAATGGTGTTGGAGACGATGGTTTGGTGCTCGGGTGTGGGGTCATGATCGAGGGGGCGGTAGGAGGTGGTGTCGGAGAGTTGGCGTCTGGCCTAGGCGATGTAGAGGTCAGTGCGCCATACTACCACTGCGCCACCCTTGTCTGCGGGTTTGATGGTGAGGTTGGGGTTGGAGCGGAGGGAGCGGAGGGCTGCCCCTTCTGCGGGGGAGAGGTTGGAGTGGGTGAGAGGGGTGGAGAGGTTGAGGCGGTTAATGTCTCGACGGCAGTTGGAAATGAAGAGGTCGAGGGAGGGTAGGAGGCCTGGGGGTGGTGTCCAGGAGGAGGACTTGTGTTGGAAGCGGGTGAAGGGGTCATTGGAGGGAGGGTTAGGCTCCCGGTTGAAGAAGTAGGCGTGGAGGCAAAGGCGGCAGAAAAACTGTTCTATGTCCAATCGTGACTGGTATTCGTTGATGTGTGGTTGTAGGGGGACAAAGGTGAGCCCCTTACTAAGGACTGACCGTTCGTCCTCAGTCAGTGGGAGGTCTGGGGGGAGGGTGAAGATGCGGCAGGGTTCAGTGTGGCTGTCTCCTCTGGGATTGCTGGCTGTGGAGGTAGTGGGCGGAGCGATGAGGTCGTCGGCCATGGGCGGGGTTCCGTCGGCGTCGGCCATGGGCGGGGTTCCGTCGGCGTGGGCCATGGGCGGGGTTCCGTCGGCGAACCTTATTGTTCCCCAACCCCGCACGGCCTGTTTCTATCTCCTTCCCAAAATCCACAAACCTGCCTGCCCTGGTCGACCAATCGTCAAAACGCCGACGGAACCCCGCCCATGGCCGACGCCGACGGAACCCCGCCCATGGCCGACGCCGACGGAACCCCGCCCACGGCCGACGACCTCATCACTCCGCCCACTACCTCCACAGCCAGCAATCCCAGAGAAGACAGCCACACTGAGCCCTGCCGAATCTTCACCATCCCCCCAGACCTCCCAGTGACTGAGGACGAACGGTCAGTCCTCAGTAAGGGGCTCATCTTTGTCCCCCTACAACCACACATCAACGAATACCAGTCACAATTGGACATAGAGCAGTTTTTCCGTCGCCTTCGCCTCCACGCCTACTTCTTCAACCGGGAGCCTAACCCTGCCTCCAATGACCCCTTCACCCGCTTCCAACACAAGTCCTCCTCCTGGACACCACCCCCAGGCCTCCTACCTTCCCTCGACCTCTTCATCTCCAACTGCCGTCGAGACATTAACCGCCTCAACCTCTCCACCCCTCTCACCCACTCCAACCTCTCCCCCGCAGAAGGGGCAGCCCTCTGCTCCAACCCCAACCTCACCATCAAACCCGCAGACAAGGGTGGCGCAGTGGTAGTATGGCGCACTGACCTCTACATCGCCGAGGGCAGACGCCAACTCTCCAACACCACCTCCTACCGCCCCCTCGATCATGACCCCACACCCGAGCACCAAACCATCATCTCCAACACCATTCATGACCTCATCACCTCAGGGGACCTCCCACCCACAGCCTCCAACCTCATTGTTCCCCAACCCCGCACGACCCGTTTCTATCTGCTTCCCAAAATCCACAAACCTGCCTGCCCTGGTCGTCCAATCGTCATCAGCCTGTTCCTGCCCCACCGAACTCATCTCCACCTATCTGGACTCCATCTTCTCCCCTTTGGTCCAGGAACTCCCTACCTACGTCCGTGACACCACCCACGCCCTCCACCTCCTCCAGAACTTCCAATTCCCTGGCCCCCAACACCTCATCTTCACCATGGACGTCCAGTCTCTATACACCTTCATTCTGCATGCAGATGGCCTCAAGGCCCTCCGCTTCTTCCTGTCCCGCAGGCCCGACCAGTCCCCCTCCACCGACACCCTCATCCGCCCAGCCGAACTCGTCCTGACCCTCAACAACTTCTCTTTTGACTCCTCCCACTTCCTACAGACTAAGGGGGTGGCCATGGGCACCCGCATGGGCCCCAGCTATGCCTGCCTCTTTGTTGGTTACGTGGAACAGTCCCTCTTCCGCACCCACACAGGCCCCAAACCCCACCTCTTCCTCCGGTACATTGATGACTGTATCGGCGCCGCCTCTTGCTCCCCAGAGGAGCTCGAACAGTTCATCCACTTCACCAACACCTTCCACCCCAAACTTCAGTTCACCTGGGCCATCTCCAGCACATCCCTCACCTTCCTGGACCTCTCAGTCTCCATGTCAGGCAACCAGCTTGTAACTGATGTCCATTTCAAGCCCACCGACTCCCACAGCTACCTAGAGTGCACCTCCTCCCACCCACCCTCCTGCAAAAATTCCATCCCCTATTCCCAATTCCTCCGCCTCCGCCGCATCTGCTCCCACGATAAGACATTCCACTCCCGCACATCCCAGATGTCCAAGTTCTTCCAGGACCGCAACTTTCCCCCCACAGTGATCGAGAACGCCCTCGACCGCGTCTCCCGTATTTCCCGCAACATGTCCCTCACACCCCGCCCCCGCCACAACTGCCCAAAGAGGATCCCCCTCATTCTCACACACCACCCCACCAACCTCCGGTTACAACGCATCATCCTCCGTCACTTCCGCTATCTACAATCCGACCCCACCACCCAAGACATTTTTCCATCCCCACCCCTGTCTGCTTTCCGGAGAGACCACTCTCTCCGTGACTCCCTTGTTCACTCCACACTGCCCTCCAACCCCACCACACCCGGCACCTTCCCCTGCAACCGCAGGAAATGCTACACTTGCCCCCACACCTCCCCCCTCACCCCCATCCCAGGCCCCAAGATGACATTCCACATTAAGCAGAGGTTCACCTGCACATCTGCCAACGTGGTATACTGCATCCACTGTGCCCGGTGCGGCTTCCTCTACATTGGGGAAACCAAGCGGAGGCTTGGAGACCGCTTTGCAGAACACCTCCGCTCAGTTCGCAACAAACTACTGCACCTCCCAGTCGCAAACCATTTCCACTCCCCCTCCCATTCTTTAGATGACATGTCCATCATGGGCCTCCTGCAGTGCCACAATGATGCCACCCGAAGGTTGCAGGAACAGCAACTCATATTCCGCCTGGGAACCCTGCAGCCTACTGGTATCAATGTGGACTTCACCAGTTTCAAAATCTCCCCTTCCCCTACTGCATCCCTAAACCAGCCCAGTTCATCCCCTCCCCCCACTGCACCACACAACCAGCCCAGCTCTTCCCCTCCACCCACCGCATCCCAAAACCAGTCCAACCTGTCTCTGCCTCCCTAACCTGTTCTTCCTCTCACCCATCCCTTCCTCCCACCCCAAGCCGCACCCCCATCTACCTACTAACCTCATCCCACCTCCTTGACCTGTCCGTCTTCCCTGGACTGACCTATCCCGTCCTACCTCCCCACCTATACTCTCTCCACCTATCTTCTTTTCTCTCCATCTTCGGTCCGCCTCCCCCTCTCTCCTTATTTATTCCAGAACCCTCACCCCATCCCCCTCTCTGATGAAGGGTCCAGGCCCGAAACGTCAGCTTTTGTGCTCCTGAGATGCTGCTTGGCCTGCTGTGTTCATCCAGCCTCACATTTTGTTGTATTAGTGAACCAGATGGGTTTTTCTGACAATCGGCAATGTATTCACAGTCATCATTAGACACTTAATTCCAGGTATTTCACTGAATTCAAATTTCACTGTCTGCCATGGAGGGATTTGAACCCAGGACCCCAGGACATCACCTGGGCCTCTGCATTAACCGTCCAGCGATAATACCACTAGGCCATTGCCACCCCCTTGATGAGCAAGGCGTGGCTACCATTTAGGAATTCTTTCCTCCTTTCCTTGGACAGTTGAATTTCAGCTTCCTCAGTGTTCTGAGCTTTTCCAGCAATTTCTATTTGTGGAACTTTTGCCTTCCCTGTTTTCAACTCACCAACCCATCATCCGTCTGAACGAGCCCTTAACCAGCATCCTTCAGAATCCTACAGCTTAGCATAGCGTTGCTTCACGTTCAGTTGAACCCCATAAGATTGTCTAACCCAGTTCCCTTTGAAAGTTATCATGGAATTTGCTTCCACAGCCTTTTCAGGATTTGATAGCATTTATAGGCCTAATGGTGTCATCATTTGACTATTAATCCAGAGACCCAGGTAATATTCTGGGGACCCAGGTTCAAATCCTGCCATAGTTTTTGAATTTGATAAAAATCTGGAATTAAGAGTCTAATGATGACCACAAAGCCATTGAGGATTGTTGGTAAAAACCTAATTGGTTCATTCATGCCCTTTCAGGAATAAAACAGCTGTTCTTATCTGGTCTGGGCTACATGTGATTCCAGACCCACAGCGATGTCGTTGGCTTTTCACTAAGGTTTATTGTTGAATGCTGGCTTAGCCAGTGACACCAAACTGTGAATGATTTTGAAAAAGAAATTGTATAAAAATAGTTCCTTCCTACCTCTCACTCTCACCTAAGAACTTACACCACCCTGGAACTGGACACAATTTCCAAACAATCATTTCTTTTCTGGCTGGCTTCCTCATATTGTGACTTAACCTGACACCCAGTCTAACCTCCGCTAACCCCAGTCTCGAGAATTCGCCAGACATCCCTTCAGAATCGATTTGAACATTCCTCGAGTGGCACAGTGGACCCTGAGAGAATTAACTTCTAATTTAGCTTGAACACCCATGGGTTATAAAAATATTGAAGGTGTCGGGGTTGGGGACGTCAGAGCTGGGAGGTGTGGTTTCGATGGAAGCATGGGCCGTCAGGTTAATTCAGGGAGGATATAGACGGTGTAGTGCCTGTCACAGCAGAATCTATAATTTGGGGTCACTGTTTCAACATCAGTTAAGGCAGAGATAATGGCTTTTGCGGTAGTGCCCCTACCTGTAAGCCAGGAGGTCCAAGTTCAAGCCCAACCTGCTCCAGAGGTATACAGATCTGAACAAGTTGTTACGGCAAATATCTTAAAACAGACATGAGGTGAAATTTTTTTCCATCCAAGGGCCTTTTGCACTTCCCTTTGGGAAGACGATGGAAGCAGAGCTTTTAAATATTTTTAAGTAGGTGTTAGATATTTGGGTAGATTTTTGTTAAGCAAGGGGGTGAAAGGCCGTATGAGGGAGGAGCAAATGTGGACTTGTGTTTGCAATCGAATCAGCCATGATCTTATTGAATGGTGGATGGAGGGTCTGCATGGCCTTGTATGTGATATTCACATGAAGTCCCCTGGGATATGACCAACTAAGTGTGCCAACTGTAGGTCTGGCCTGGCAGCTGGGTGTAAGGGGCAGAGATGTACTTGTTAATGTTATGGCATCAATATGTGGTGCTGGCTCGAAGGGCCGAATGGCCTACTCCAACACCTATTGCCTATTGTCTAATATTTATCGCTCAAACCGATTTCACCAAAACTGATTCATATAAAACAGAGAACTACAGATGCTGGAAATCCAAAGCAAAAATAAAGAATTGCTGGAGAAACTCAACTGGTCTGGCAGCATCTGTGGAGAGAGAAACAGAGTTGATGTTTCAGAACTGATCTGCAGAATGGTCATTAGATTCAAAATGTTAACAATGTTTTCCCTCCACAGATGCTGCCCAGATCTGCTCAGTTTCTCCAGCCCAAGTGTTGTGTTTGCACCAACATGGGTTACCTGGTCATTACCATATTACTGTGCACAAATTGGCTGCTGTGCTCCCTCCACGACTAGAGTGACCCCACCTTGTTAATTTTGGAATGTTTTGGCACCGGAAAAGGTGCTACTGAAATGAATAGGTATCAATGAATACTCACGTTGGTAAGTGGGTTCTTAAACTCCTGAGGTGAGCGTGCTTGTGTCTTAGTTTGATCAGGGGATGTGGCTGTCACTAGTTTTCCATCCCTAGTTAACCGTGAGGAGGCAGTAGTGAGCTGCCTTCTTGAACCACTGCACTCCATTGGAGTTCTTGAACTTTGTGCTTCAAAAGTGCTGTATTCAATTTGCAAATCTTTTTACATGAGTGTTGCTTGATTGAAGTAATTAGACACAACATGAACAACATTTACTTATGATTTATTTTATGATCATACTGAACTGTTGCATAGGCACAGGTTAGTTCTTCCAGTACCTTCACATTCAGTGACTGGGGACCTGGAGAGCTAGCGATAGCACATCATTGAACAGGAGGGGTCCACTAATCAAACTGATTACCCTGGTGTGCAAAGGGTGACCTCAGCAGCCCTTCTCCCTCCCCTGACACTACCCCACCTGAACAAGCGTGAACTGTGCACCCTCCTGGTCTGTAACATCTTGTTTAGTCTTGGTTGGAGCTCCCCACTCATTTGTACCACTCGTCAAAGTCATTGTCTTTCCTTTCTCCCTCCTTGCACAGTTGGCCACGGGCAGAGTGAAGGTAAGCGCATGTACGTGTCCAGTTTCAGAGTCTTCATCCGGGATTCCTTGCAGCACTTTGACATGATTACAGACCGCTTCCCAAACCTAAAGGTCTTCATCTTTGCACACGCTCTGGTAAGTGAACAGAATAACAAACCATTCTGACTCAACAATCAGAAGTGCGATTTCAACATTTTGGGATGGAGTGATAGAAATCTGCAGCACAGAGCAAGGCCCATTGACTGACTGAGTCTAGGAGGGTCAAAATCAACCACCTCTCTATACTCATCCCAGCACTTGGCCCAAAGCTTTGGCATTGCAAATCGAAATCCTTCTTCAATAGTATGAAGGTTTCTGCCTCTACCACCCTTGCAGGCAGTGAGTTCCACATTCCCTCTAAACTTCCTGCCCCCTTACCTTAAATCTATGTCCCCTGCTCATTCATCCCTCCCTCAAGGGGAAAAGTCCCTTTCTGTCTACTCTTCCTATGCCCTTCATACTCTAATACAGCTCAACAGTGACCTCCATCAGTCTCTTCTGCACCAGATAACCTTAGTCTGACCAATCTCCAGCCCAGGCAACATCCTGGACGAAGCAAACTGGCGCTTAGGGCAAAGAATAGAGGGGTGATAAGGGTAAAAGGGTGTGCATGGGGGACATTGGTTTGCATTCCGTGAGAATTGGACCTTTAAGGGCAATGGAAGTAAGTAGAGGGATACAGGCTAGCATTGACGGTATAGGAGATGTTGGGGCAGGTGATGCTGTGTAAGGATCTGAAAGGGTTAATTATGAAAAGTGCCTGATGATGGTACTGTCTGTATCAACTGACAAAAATGCTTAGAATTTCAGAGGAGGAACATCTGACACCTGAACCTCCTCAAAGTTTCTGGAGCAATAAATTTCATATTAACGTAAGCCGTAACATGCGACTAATTTGTCAGAAACTCATTTTTGTTCAGCACAAAAGTTCTTCTCATGAACCAGCTGGTGGTTTTAGGCGATTTTTTCCATCGATCCATATGATATCATCAAAGTGGGCAGTGCTTAAGGCCCTCCTCAACATTAACTCTTTCAGAGCCTTAAACCGTTGTACAACAGACTGTGATCAGAGATAATGGGAACTGCAGACGCCAGAGAATCCGAGATAACAAAGTGTGGAGCTGGATGAACACAGCAGGCCAAGCTGACGTTTCGGACTAAGAACCTTCATCAGAAAATGGGGATGGAGAGAGGGTTCTGAAATAAATAGTGAGAGAGGGGGAGGTGGACCAAAGATGGTTAGAGGAGAAGATAGGTGGAGAGGAGAGTATAGGTGGGGAGGCAGGGAGGGGATAGGTCAGTCCAGGGAGGACAGACAGGTCAAGGAGGCGGGATGAGGTTAGTAGGTAGGAAATAGAGGTGCGGCTTGGGGTGGGAGCAGGGGATAGGTGAGAGGAAGAATAGGTTAGGGAGGATGCTGGGGAATCTGAGATAACAAGGTGTAGAGCTGGATGAACACAGCAAGCCAAGCAGCATCAGAGGAGCAGGAAAGCTGACATTTCGGGCCTAGATCCTTCATTTTCTAAAGAAGGGTCTA
Source organism: Stegostoma tigrinum (assembly GCF_030684315.1). NCBI lineage: Eukaryota > Metazoa > Chordata > Chondrichthyes > Orectolobiformes > Stegostomatidae > Stegostoma > Stegostoma tigrinum. The sequence goes on from NC_081364.1 coordinate 5,417,721, forward strand.
GGCCCAAAATTTCAGCCTTCCTGCTCCTCTGATGCTGCTTGACCTGCTGTGTTCATCCAGCTCTACACCTTGTTATCTATGAATACAAATGGTTGTGTTTCTGAGTAATTAGAGGAAGCTAAAGGTAGCGAATAAGTTTTTGTCAATGAGCGTGTCTTCGTTAAATAAGGGATTCATCAATAGACAGCATGAGACTTGAGCCCTCCCCATGTAATACTGAGATAACAAACTCAAGGTAGCTACAGGGGCTGATATAGAACATAGAACATAGAACATAGAACAGTACAGCACAGAACAGGCCCTTCAGCCCACAATGTTGTGCCGACCATTGATCCTCATGTATGCACCCTCAAATTTCTGTGACCATATACATGTCCAGCAGTCTCTTAAATGACCCCAATGACCTTGCTTCCACAACTGCTGCTGGCCACGCATTCCATGCTCTCACAATTATCTGTGTAAAGAACCCGCCTCTGACATCCCCTCTATACTTACCTCCAACCAGCTTAAAACTATGACCCCTCGTGCTAGCCGTTTCTGCCCTGGGAAATAGTCTCTGGCTATCAAATCTATCTATGCCTCTCATTATCTTGTATATCTCAATTAGGTTCCCTCTCCTCCTTCTTTTCTCCAATGAAAAGAGTCCGAGCTCAGTCAACCTCTCTTCATAAGATAAGCCCTCCCGTCCAGGCAGCATCCTGGTAAACCTCCTCTGAACCCTCTCCAAAGCATCCACATCTTTCCTATAATAGGGCGACCAGAACTGGACGTAGTATTCCAAGTGCCAAACCAAAGTTTTATAGAGCTGCAACAAGATCTCACGACTCTTAAACTCAATCCCCCTGTTAATGAAAGCCAAAACACCATATGCTTTCTTAACAACCCTGTCCACTTGGGTGGCCATTTTAAGGGATCTATGTATCTGCACACCAAGATCCCTCTGTTCCTCCACACTGCCAAGAATCCTATTCTTAATCCTGTACTCAGCTTTCAAATTCGACCTTCCAAAATGCATCACCTCGCATTTATCCAGGTTGAACTCCATCTGCCACCTCTCAGCCCATCTCTGCATCCTGTCAATGTCCCGCTGCAGCCCACAACAGCCCTCTACACTGTCAATGACACCTCCGACCTTTGTGTTGTCTGCAAACTTGCTGACCCATCCTTCAATCCCCTCATCCAAGTCATTAATAAAAATTACAAACAGTAGAGGCCCAAGGACAGAGCCCTGTGGAACCCCACTCACCACTGACTTCCAGGCAGAATATTTTCCTTCTACTACCACTCGCTGTCTTCTGTTGGCCAGCCAATTCTGTATCCAAGCAGCTAAGTTCCCCTGTACCCCATTCCTCCTGACCTTCTGAATGAGCCTACCATGGGGAACCTTATCAAATGCCTTGCTGAAGTCCATATACACCACATCCACAGCTCGACCCTCATCCACGTTTCTAGTCACATCCCCATGGAGGCAGTCGGTGAGAAAGGTTCACCTCAGTACTCTGGTGCTTTGTTGCAGCTTAATAACAGAGCACATCCCTCAATTCCGGTCACCTGTCATGCTCCTTCACGCCTGCACTCATTCCCCATGCTCCAACCATGTTCACGGTCTGAGACAGCAAAATGTGGAGCTAGATGAACACAAGCAGCATCTTGGGAGCACAAAAGCTGACCTTTCGGGCCTAGACCCTTCATCAGAAAAGAGGGATGGGGAGAGGATTCTGAAACCATTTAAGTCCCCCTCCCATTCCTTAGACGACGTGTCCATCATGGGCCTCCTGCAGTGCCACAATGATGCCACCCGAAGGTTGCAGGAACAGCAACTCATATTCCACTTGGGAACCCTGCAGCCCAATGGTATCAATGTGGACTTCACAAGCTTCAAAACCTCCCCTCCCCCCACTGCATCCCAAAACCAGCCCAGTTCATCCCCTTCCCCCACTGCATCCCAAAACCAGCCCAGTTCATCCCCTCCCCCCACTGCATCCCAAAACCAGCCCAGCTCTTCCCCTCCCCCCACTGCATCCCAAAACCAGCCCAGTTCATCCCCTCCCCCCACTGCATCCCCAAACCAGCCCAGCCTGCCTCTGCTTCTCTAACCTGTTCTTCCTCTCACCCATCTCTTCCTCCCACCTCAAGCCGCACCTCCATTTCCTACCTACCACCTCATCTCCCTCCCTACCTCCTCACCTATACTCTCCTCTCTACCTACCTTCTTTTCTCTCCATCTTCGGTCCGCCTCCCCCTATTTATTCCAGTTCCCTCTCCCCATCCCCCTCTCTGATGAAGGGTCTAGGCCTGAAACATCAGCTTCTGTGCTCCTGAGATGCTGCTTGGCCTGCTGTGTTCATCCAGCTCCACACTTTGCTATCACCAGATTATAGCCCAATAGGTTTATTTGACATCACCTGATGAAAGAGCAGTGCTACAAAAGCTTGTGTTTTCAAATAAACCTGTTGGACTATAACCTGGTGTCGTGTGACCTTCTGACCTTGTCTACCCCAGATCAACACTTTGCCATCAAAGATTTTATAAATACGTAATGAAACTATGAACAGGTGATACAACTGTAAACTGACAGACATCCCACTATGACAATGATAGTTTGCAAAATCATTCCTGTAGCAATAATCCTATAACACTAACTATCAGGCTTATGTCAACAGACAGAGCAAAACAGCGAGCACTATCTTTCTAACACAACAAACCCTTTTTACAGGACAGGGTAATTATGTTCCTTGACAGCTTTCTGACAATCCAAATGCACTTAATGACTTTTTATGCACATTCTTGTCCATTTTTAACAAACTTACTAGAAATTGGACCCCTCTTAAAAGACATTGTATTCCCACCTCCACCCCAGCCTTGTGAAAATCCAATCAGATTGTAGGCAGCTTTACATGAGAAGCTAAGGATTGTGTCTTTGTGTTTTTGATGTTTTTAAAAATTGTGAACTGAGAGAGAGCTGTTTTAAGCTAAATGTGTTTGAAAGGGGGCTGCGAAAGAACAAGTATGCTGACACCGATAGCAAGCATCTTGTAAACAACTGCATGAACAAACAGCAATCAAAGGCTGATCTGCAGAAATTAGAACTAAGAAGGTAATTGGTCAGTGTGTTAGTAAGCAAGGTAACGTCACCATCATTTTTACTAATCCATAGGGCCCCTCTCTCATTTGAGAGAGAGGATTGGTGGTGTTTTATCCTGAGGGTCATCACACCTCAGGCAAGGGGAGAGGCTGAGAAAGAGAGTCCTTCATGGTAACTCTTGGCTCAGTTCTGGTCTCCCTGCTTTAGGAAAGGTGTAGTGAAACTTGAAAGGGTTCGGAAAAGACTTACAAGGATGCTGCCGGGTTTGGAGGGCTTGAGCTACAGGGAGGGGCTGAATAGACTAGGACTGTTTTCCACAGACTGTTAGAGGCTGAGGGCTGACCTTATGAAAATTTATAAAACCATGAGAGGTATGGAGAGGGTGGATAACCAAGGTCATTTCCCCAGCATAAGGGAGTCCAAAACTAAAGGGCACAGATTTTAGATGAGAGGGAAAAGATATAAAAGGGACCAAAAGGTCAACTTTTTCACACAGAGGGTGGTGCATGTACGGAACGAGCTGCCAGAGGAAGTGGTGGAGGCTGGTACAGTTACAACATTTAAAAGGCATCTGGATGGGTATATGAATAGGAAGGTTTAGAGGGATATGGGCCAAATGCTGGCAAATGGGACTAGATTAATTTAGGATATCTGGACGAGTTGGACCAAAGGGTCTGTTTCCATCGCTTTACATCTCTATGACTCTATAACAGAAGCTGGCATGCGAACTGTTGGCATCATTCTGTATTATAAAACAGCCAGTCAGCCAACTGAGCTAACTAATCCTTCAATTATTGACCAGTTATTGATGAGGGAGGCCTTCCAACAACTGTGTGATTGGTTCTCAGGTAACTGAGCAGTTTGGCGCTGGGAACAAATTACACAGTGAGGGGGGGAGAGACACACAGACGTGTTTAGTTCTTCTCCAGCATGGGAGTGGTTGCTATGTTCTCTGCAGTCAAAGCCCACTGTAAAACTAAAGAACGTCAGTTAGAGAGTTTTTATAAGTGAACTGGTCATCTTTTGTATCTTACCAAACTGTGACAATGTCTAGAAAAGATAATTGAAGTTTGTTGTTGGCCAGCATATGAGTCATAAGGATTACCTCAACAACAGAGCACGGGAACAAAAATTACCAAACTTTTTTTCCAGTTCTTCCTGTCTGCCCATAACTGATTTTACACTGTATGTTTGTGTATGTAAGGAAAAGTTTATAAGGGGATTAGCAGAGTTATAATGATTAGAAGTGGAGACATGGTTGCCTAGTGGTATTATTGCGAGGCTATTAATCCAGGGTCTCAGCTAATGGGGACCTTGGTTCAAATCCCATTTTGGGAGATTATGGCCTGGTGGTATTATCACAGGACCGTTAATCCAGAGACCCAGGTAATGTTCTGGGGACCCGGGTTTAATCCTGCCACTGGAACTAAGAATCTAACGATAGCCGTGAATCCACTGTTGATTGCAGGGGAAAAACCCATCTGGTTCACTAATGTCCTTCAGGGAAGGAAATCTGCCATCCTTACCTGGTCTGGCCTACCTGTGACTTCAGACCCATAGCAAAGTGGCTGGTTCTCAACTACCCTCTGCAATGGCATGGCAAGCCTCTCAGTTGTGTCAAACCCCTACAAAATCTCAAACAAGAAATGAAACCAGACAGACAACCTGGCATAGACCGAGGAACCAGAACACAATGAACTGCAGCGGTTTAAAAAGGCAGCTCCCCACCACCTTCCGAAGGGCAGCTAGGGACAGGAAATAAATGCTAGCCCAGCCAGGGGTGCCAACATCACACAATCCATGCGTGAATACAAAAAAAAAGTATTATAAGCCAGCATAACGCGGTGTAAAGCTGGAGGAACACAGTAGGCCAAGCAGCATCAGAGGAGCAGGAAAGCTCACATTTCGGGTCGAGACCCTTCATCAGAAAGTGTTATAAGCCAAAAGTTTCTAATTGTTTACCTGTAGATGCTAAATTACTTGTCATCAATATTCATTCTTGTTAAGTACAGAAACTTTCTGTCAACCAAGGTCTGAAAATTGGGGAATGTTGCGTAGTTATAAAAACCTTTATATTTTTGTGAAGTGTGGGGCATGATTTCCAGGGCAACACCCCACTGAGGCATACCAAACCACCTTCATGAAACAGGTATGTCCAAAATTCAACTGGAAACCCAAACACTTTCCCAGCCATGGCGGTATTGGTGGGGGCTGCTCTCAGGGGTGGAACCGCTGGCTTTGGCCCACCCAGCATCATCTTGGCTCGGCTGGGAAAACTGTGGGACCATTCAGGTGCAACTACCTGCAGCAGAAGCTGTCCAGCACACACGAGGGGACTCAGCAGCTGTTAGTAGAGACATATCCTCACCATATTCCCAATGCTAAAACGAGCGTTCAGTCTAAAAGAACACCTCCCCATGGCAATGCCAACCAGTCAAGTTGTTCAATACAGCACAGTTCCACTGACACCCCCCCCGACACTCAAACCCTAATAGCTAATTCTCCACCCTCACATACCTAAAAATCAAACTGTGTCAAATAACGCCTGTGCCAAGTTTAACTACACCAGAGATAACAAGGTGTCGAGCTGGATGAACACAGCAGGACCAGCAACATCAGAGGAGCAGGAAAGCTGACGTTTCAGGCCTAGACCCTTCCTGCTCCTCTTGGCCTGCTGTGTTCATCCAGCTCGACACCTTGTTATCTCAGATTCTCCAGCATCTGCAGTACTTACTATCTCTGAAACAATTTTAATTACACCAAGCTGCTTTGGGACAGTTTGCTAATTTTTACTATAATAGCATTCAAGAAGCTTGACGCCATCCAGGACAAAGCAGCCGCTTGATTGGCACCACATCCACAAACATCCCACTCCCTCCACCACCGACACTCAGTAGCAGCAGTGTGTACTATCTACGAGATGTTCTGCAGAAATTCACCAAAAATCCTCACATTCTGAACCCGCAACCACTTCCATCTGGAAGGATAAGGGCAGCAGATATCGGAGAACACCACACCATACATGTTAACAAAGTGTGGAGCTGGATGAACACAGCAGGCCAAGCAGCATCAGAGGAGCAGGAAAGCTGACGTTTCGGGCCTAGACCCTTCATCAGAAATGGCTGAAGAAGGGTCTAGGCCCGAAACATCAGCTTTCCTGCTCCTGTGATGCTGCTCGGCCTGCTGTGTTCATCCAGCTCCACACCTTGTTATCTCGGATTCTCCAGCATCTGCAGTTCCTACTATCACTGATACTCTACAAGTTCCCCTCCAAGTCAATCACCGTCCTGAACTGGAAATATATCACCGTTCCTTCCCTGAAACTGGGTCAAAATCCTTCCTAACAGCATTGTGTGTCCCCACTCCCGAGAGAACTACAACAGCTCAAGAAAGCTGCCCACCACCTGCTTCTTCAGGGAATTAGCGCAGCACATGTTGGTTCAGCCAGCAATGTGAATGAATGTAAAAACAAGGCATTAAGGTACCATGTAAATGCAGGTTGTTGCACAGGGAAAAAGATAATTGGTTTGGGTGTGAAAATGGCTCCTGATTTTCTCTGGGTCTTTGGTCACAGCCAATAAGGAGAATAACCACAATTGCCCCTCACCACCCCTCCCCCCTCCACGCCACCGACCCCTGCTGAATCAAGCCATTGTCCTGGTGAGGATTGCCCCTGTACAGGCCAGGAACCAGACCAGGTACTACACGGTCGTGTGGAGCAGACTGCATTGGGTAGCGCCTGCACCAACTGAGCTACTGTGATGACTTTGCTCAGACCAGCACAATAGAGGCTTTGCCAAATGGAATAGTTGTTGTAATTCTGCCTTCTCTTGCATTTCAGGGTGGGACCATCGCAATCTCTGTCGCAAACGAGAGACAGAAGTACATCGCTGGGGTGATATTTGTCGCACCCTTGGTCTTACTGAATCCTGAGTCAGCAACGCCAGCCAGGGTAAAACAACAACACACGATGAACACTCTGTGGAAGGGATCCCATCATATCCCCCCGCCCCCACCCTGTCCACCCCAAAGCTGTTTATACCAACTTCTAACCATAATGTCGATGAATGGGAGGGCAGACCTGATGGGCTGAATAGCCTAGTTCTATTCTTACCTGTTACAGTCAATCCCCATTGTCAAGGAAGATCCCAATTATTGGCGGGATTCCATTGCATGGGTACCCAGAGGGAAGTAGATTCTCAAGCCTGCTCTTCATGTGGGAGCCAGTTGGATGGGTGTGCATTCCCCTCCTTTCCACTAGGAGGCAGTCCTCCCTACCAGAGGTTTGTTCTCATAGGGCACTATCTTGGCTAAGGCCGAGATAGTGCCCTATGAGAACAAACTAGTATTGGAAGATCGTAATTGCTGGAGAAACTCAGCAGGTCCGGCAGCATCTGTGGCAAGAAAACAGAGTTAACAGAGTCCAGAAGAAGGATCTCTAGTTTCAAAGCATTAACTGTGCTTTCTCTGCGCAGATGCTGCCAGGCCTGCTGAGTTTCTCCAACCATTTCAGTTTCTTTGCCAGATCCTCAGCATCTGCAGTGCCTTGTTTTATTTTTATTCATAACAGAAGACCACAGCTTGGTTATGAAAGAGGCCTGTGGGGAAAGCAAAGAATTGATTTTCTTTTTCCCCGAAAGGCCTTAAGCCACGTCCGAACTCTCGATTAAACACATGTCAGGCTTTGTGCCTTTTCAGTCCATTCGGAGATCATCCCAGGTCATTGCTATCATTCCCCAGGCCTGGCTAAGGATGTCCACACCTCGAAAATGCAAATTCGGATCTTCACAAAGGATTTGAACTCTCAAAGTCTGATTTATTGACCTCCATTCTTGGATACACTAGCAGGTCCATACGAATTATTTCATTGCCGTTTACAAGAATTTAATGATTAATTAATTTGGCAAGTCTCATATGTAATATCATAGGGAGGTGATGGCCAACTGGTATTATCACTGGATGTTAATTCAGAGGTTTCCCAGATAATGTTCTGGGGACCTTAGTTCAAATCTTGCCATGACAGAAGTTGAAATTTAAATTCAGTAAAAGTCTGGAGTTCAGAGTCGAATAATGAGTATCATCCGTTGCTGATTGTTGGGGTAAAAACCCAGTCGGGTTCAATTATATTCGGTAAGGAAGAAAACTGCCATCCTTACCTGGTCCTGCTGACATGTGACTCCAGACCCACAGCAATCTGGTTGACACTTAACTGCCCTCTGAGCAATTAGGGATGGGCAATAAATGCCGCCTAGCCTGTGATGCTCACACCCTGTGAATGAATTCAAAAGCATGCCCCATGAGTGGGCAATAATGCTGGGATAGAGTGGGAGGATGGGTCTGGGTGGGATGCTGTTTGGAAGGTTGGACCAAATGGCCTGTTTCCACACTGTATGGACGCTATTACTTTTGGCTGTAGGCTTCATTAATAGTCAAGAAGAGTCAAACAATTTAGAGCTAAGGGCATGTTTGAAGGAGGAACGTGGGTGAGCACTGTGATTAAACTCCTTTTCCAGTTCCAGTTGGCACAAGAGATTGTAAACATCCACAGAGTTAGGCTGAGAGCCACCTACAACCACTCCTGGCTGTCGTCTGCAGAGTTTGGAAGTGAGCTTTGCCCCTGCAGTGAGCTGTTGCCGTGGTTTCCTTAGAGACTAGCTGAACCTGATTACGACGTTGCATTCACCTAGCCTCCCAACTCCACAAGTTGAATGAGGCTGGAATTTTTCCCCTCCCTGGAGGTAGCGAGAAAGGGAACTAACTGGCAAATAGTTCCTCCTCTTCTCACCATCTTACCAATCAAGTTCCGGGTGAGAGGATCTGTGTGCAACTGATTGAAGCCTTCGATTGATCGACTAGTGGCTCCTGTAGGGCCCAAATTTCCCACCTTCCTGAATACCCGCCCTCCCAGCAGCTGAAAGAGGTGGTTATCGTGGGAAACCGAGATGACTGACCTGCTGAGCTCGGGCATGTATCAGAAACTTCAGTTGCCCCAACCTGAAGGAACTTTTATCGGTTAATTTGTCCTTGAAGGAAAGTCAAAGATAAGAAAAGGATGTTCAGGGTCACCCTCAGACATGATAATGGAATTCAATATGACCCATGGCTTTGGCAGCTTTCTATTCTGATCTGGAAAGAGACAGTCAGAACTGCGGATGCTGGAGAATCTGAGATAACAAGGTGTGGAGCTGGATGAACACAGCAGGCCAAGCAGCATCAGAGGAGCAGGAAGGCCACTGTGTGAGGTATTCTCCAATATCTTCAGCTTCTCCAGTCCCCACCTGCTTCATGGAGACCACCATCATCCCAGTACCTAACAAAACACACACAATGTGCCTGAATGACTACCATCCAGTGACTCTGACCTCCACAATCATAAAGTACTTCGAGGGGCTGGTCATGGCCCTCATCTACTCCAGTCTCCCAACCTGCCTCGATCCCCTGCAATCCGCCTATCGATGTAACAGGCCCACAGCCGATACCATTTCCCTAGCCTGACACTCATCCCTGGAACATCTGCGTAACGAGGACACCTACATCAGGGTCCTGCTCATCAACCACAGCTCTGCCTTCAACACTATAATCCCAACCAAACTAATCTCAAAACTCCGAGGCCTAGGCTGGGTCTCGGCTCTGCCCTCTGCAACTGGATCCTCAGCTTCCTGACCAACAGACCACAATCGGTGAAGGTAGGCAACTGCACTTCCTCCATGATAATCCTCAACCCTGGGCCCCTCCTGCAAGGATGTGTACTCAGCCCCCTACCGTACTCCCTGCACATCTACAACGTGTTGCCTCATTCCATACGAGCACCACCTACACATCTGGTGATGACACCACAGTGATATCAGACAATGATGAGTCAGAATACAGGAAGCAGATAGGGTGCTCGGTGTCATGGTGCAATGATAACAATCTGTCTCTCCATGTCAGCCAAACTAAAGAACTGACCATTGACTTCAGGAAGAAAGGAGGAGAACATGCCCCCATCTACATCAACGCAGCTGAGGCAGAGAGGGTCGAGAGTGTTGCGGTGGCTCGTTGGTTAGCACAACTGCCTCACAGGGGCCCGGGTTCAATTCTAACCTCAGGCAACTGTGTGCAGTTTGCGCATTCTCCCCATGTCAGTATAGGTTTCCTCCGGGTGCTCTAGTTTCCTCCCACAATCCAAAGATGTGCAGGCTAGGATGGATTGCCCATGCTAACTTGCCCCATAGTGTCCGAGGATGTCTGGGTTAGGTGCATTAGCCACAGAAATGCAGGGTTACAGAGATGGGGTAGGGGGATGGGTCTGGGTAGGATGCTTTTCGGAGGGTCGGTGTGGACTTGTTGGGCCGAATGGCTGTGGGGATTCAATGGTTCGTAGGAGTGACGTAACCAACAATCTAACCTGGGCCTCCCGCGTAGATTTGATGGTCAAGAAGACACAACAATGCCCCTTCTTCCTCAGGCAGCTCAGGAACTTTGACCTGTCCATAAAGGCCCTCACCAACTTTTGCAGGTGAACTATAGGAAGCAAACTGCCCGGGTGCATCACAGCCTGGTACGGCCCAGGACTGTAAGAAACTACACAACATGGTGTGTACAGCCCAGGCCGTCACAGAAGCCCACCACTCATCCATAGACTCTAATTACATGTCTGATTGCCAAGGAGGGCCTGCCAATATCATCTAAAGCCCTCCCATCCCCAGTAATACTCTCTTCCAACCTGTTCCATCAGGCAGAAGGTACAGAAGCTTGAACACAGGCACCGAAAGGTTCAAGAACAACTTCTACCCTGTTATGAATAGTCTGCTGTATGGGCCTCTCTAATGTCAAATCCGATGTGGATTTTGATTTGTCTACCTCTTATGCAGCCATAACCTTATATACCTCGCTCTGCCTGAGCACCCTACAATCTGTATGTCCTTGTTTGCCATGATCTGCCTGTACTGTTCTCAAAACAAAACTCTTCACTGTACTTGGGTGCATGTGATCACAATAAATCAAACCAAATCGAAGAACCGGTGCAGGAACGATGGGCGTAATGGCCTGTTTCTGTGGTGTGGCAATTCCGGGATTCCGAAACTAGCCTCCGCACCAGAGTACGTGAATCTCTCCCGTTAGTTGCTGCAGCGTGCAGTACTCTCTCCTACAGTTGGGTGAAATTGTGGGTTTGAACAAAGATGTAGGCACGCTTGGACTTGCTTTCTTTTCTCTGCTGCAGATGTTTTGTGCCAAAGTGCTGTACCACTTGTTGCCAAATCTAATCTTGGGATACGTGGACCCTCGTTGGCTTTCAAGATCACAAAAAGAGGTGGGATTGCCGTGACTTATTTCTGTTCTCACAGCTGAATGAAGAATTTAGTGAATTTTTTGTGAAGGCTAACTCTCCACCAGCACTAAGCACCTTGATTTCCTCCCTTCCCTTACTCCATGTTACTGGGGTCCATTAAGCTGAGGTACGGTTTCTCCCAAAATTGATACCTTGGGTCTAGGTAACACTGTGATTGAGTGAAACTTGCCAAGTTACTTCCAAAGTGAATGTGGAAATAGCAGTTGGCCATTCAGCCCATCAAGTCTTTGCCACATTTATGTTGGCTGTTGCAAGTCTTGAGTCATGGGGTCACGGCAATGTTACTGAGCTAGTAACCCAGAAGGCTCAGGCTAATGCTCTAGGGAAAATGATTCCAATCTCACCAAGACAGTATTTACAATTCAATTCATAAAAATCATTAATTGGTGGGCAGTTGCAGCGTAGCTGACCATAAGGCTATCACCATTTTTCATAAAAACTCATCTAGGTTCACTAATGTCCTTTAGGAAAGGAAAGCTTCCATCCTTATCCATTCTGCCCTATGTGTTACTCCTGACCCATTATGAGTGAGCCTTAATCACCCCCTGAAAAGGCCCAGCAAGCCATTCAGCTCAGGGTACTGGGTAATAAGTGGTGGTCTTACTAGCAATTAAAGAATTACCAACTTTTTAATCCGGGTTTCATTGCCTTGTTTCCAAATTGCCTGACCTTCCAAACTTAACCATTGTAATTGATTGTCTAGCTAAGATCCATTGGTATTCACTCAGCAGGATATTTTCACTGTCTTCAATAAAGATTTTCAACAAGTTATTCAGCTTTTCTTTTATCTTAAGTTTAATATTTTCTTTTGTGGGCACTTCTGCTGAAGTTTTTTCAAAGAGTTGTCCACTTTAAAACAGAACTATTGGCAATTGCTTAAAATCTGCCCTAAAGAAACAGGCTATTCAGCTCAAATGGCCCACATGAAATGAAAGGCATATGGTTTACACTAATTCATATCAACTTCAGAGTTTGTATTTTAATATCGTGCCATATATGGTTACTTTTCTAAAAATAACTAAGTCAACCAGCCCTTCCAAAACAGTGACCTAATCCAGTATGTGTCGGACAGTAGGGACTTTCGGGAGAGTTAATAGAACATTTATTATTGTGGTTTACAAGCGATAGATTAAATATTGAAGGCTTGTTTTGTTTCAGGACAATCAAAGATTGACTTCAGCTTTGCAATCAACCCTATAAAATCTTGGAGCACATTTAGGCCATTCTGCCCATCAAGTCTGCTCTGCCATTTGATCATGGCTTTAATGTTTCTCAGCCCTATTCTCTTTCCTCGTCCCTTTACCCTTGATCCCCTTATGAATCAAGAGCCTATCTATCTCTGTCTTAAAGACAATAAATCACTTGGCCTCCACAGCCCTCATTAGCAATGAGTTCAACAGATTTACCACCCTCTGACTGAGGAAATTCCTCCTCATCTCAGTCCAGAGGGTTATCCCTCACTCTGAGGTTGTTCCCTGAGGTCTTAGCCTCTCCTGTTCATGGAAATATCTTCCCACATCCACTCTATCCAGCCCCTCATCTTCTAAACTGTGTCAAGTGCAGACCCAGAGTCTTTGACTATCGGATCATCCTTGCAAATTTTCTCAGGACTCTCTACAATGTCAGCACGTCCTTCCTTAGATACGGGATCCAAAACTACTCACAGTATTCCAAATGCAGTCTGACCAGAGCCTGATACAGCCTCTGCTGTTTATTCTAGCCCACTTGAAATGAATGCCAACATTGCATTTGCCTTCCTAACTGACAAATGAACCTGCATGTTAACCTTGAGATAATCCCAAACTAGGATTCTCACATCCCTTTGTGCTTCAGATTTCCAAAGCCTTTCTCCATTTAGAATATAGTTTCTGTCTCTATTCATCCTAGAAAATTGCAAAGCCTCACACTTCCCAAACTGTATTCCATCTGAAACTTCTTTGCCCACTCTCAAAACCTGTCCAAGTTCTTCTGGAGCCTCCCCACTTCCTGAACACTACTTGTCCCTCCATCTATCTTTGTATCGTCTGCAAACTTAGCAACAATGCCCTCAGTTGCTTCATCCTGTTTGTTAATGTGAATAGCTGTCCCAACACTGACCCTTGTGCAACTCCACTATAGTCACCGGCTGCCATCCTGAAGAAGACTCCTTTATCCCCAATCTCTGCCCTCTGCCAGTCAGCCAATCCTCTATCCATGCCAGTACCTTGCCCCTAATGCCATGACCGCTTATCTTATTTAGCAGCCTCCTCTATAGCACCTTGTCAAAGGCTTTCTGGAAATCAAAATACATCATGCCCACTGGCTCTCCTTTGTCTGACTTGCTCACTACTTCCTCAAAGAATCCTCACAGATTTGTCAGGCATTACCTCTCCCTGATGAAGCCATGCTGACTCTGCCCTATTTTCCCATGCACTTCCAAGTCCTCCACAATCTCATCCTTAACAATGGACTCTATAATCTTACCAATGACCGAGGTCAGGCAAACTGGTCCATCGTTCCTGCCTTCTGCCTCCCTCCCTTCTTAAACGGGGTGTAATATTATCCATTTTCCAGGCCTCTTGGACCCTCCCTGGCTCCTGAGAGATCCTAACATCTCCACAATCACCTCAGCTATGTGCTTCGGAACCCGGGGATGTAGTCCCTATGATTTATCCACCTTCAGATCTATCAGCTTCCCCAGCACCTTCTCCTTAGTGATGGCCACTACACTCACCTCTGCCCCCAACTCACTTGAAGTTCTGGTTTGCTACTGATGTCTTCCATTGTGAAAACTCATGCAAAGTACCAATTCAGCCATTTCTTTGTTCCCCATTACTACTTCTCCAGCCTCATTTTCCAGCTGTCCAATGTCCACTCCTGCCTCTCTCTTACCTTCTTTATATCTAAAAGCCATCTTGAAATCATCTTTTAAAGTACTAGCTAGCTTACTAACAAATTTCATCTTCTGCCCCTTTATTGCTTTTTTAGTTGTCCCTTGCTGGTTTTTAAAGGCCTCCCACTAAGCTTCACCACATTATATGCTTTCTCTTTTGGTTTGACACGGTCCCTGACTTCTCTTGTCAGCCATGGTTGCCCAGTCCTCGCTTTCCTATGTGTCTTCTTCCTTGGGATGAATTTCTGTTGTGCCTCCTGAATTGCCCCCAGATTTCCTCGCCATTGCTCCCCCCTGTTTTCCTTGGTAGACTCCCCTTCCAATCAACTCTGGCCCACTCCTTGCTCATCTCTTTGTAGTTCCTTTTAGTTAATTGTAATACCATTACATCTCCCCCCCTCTCAAACTGACAGGTATTATAGTCACTGTCCCCTAGGGGTTCCTTCACCTTAAGATCCCAAATCAAGTCTCCCTGATTTCACATCACCATATCCAGAATTGCCTGTTCCCATGTGGACTCTACCACACAATGCTCCAAATGACCATCTCATCGACATTTCACAAATTCATTTTCTTGGGATCGACTACAAACCTGATTTTCCCAGTCCACCTGCATCTTGAAATCCCCCATGGTTATTGTAACGGTGTCTTTCTTACATGTTGTTTCTACTCCTGATTTATTATCTTCCTCACACTCTGATTACTGCCAGGTGGCCTGTACACATTCCTATCAGGGTCTTTTCTCCTTTACAGTTCCTCAATTCTTCCCACACAGATTGTCCACCTTCTGACTCTATCACTTTTTGCTATTGATTTAATTTCATTTCTGACTAACAAGGCAACCCTGCCCCCTCTGCTCATCTGCATGTCCTTTCAATAGGATGTGTATCCTTGGATATTTAGTCTCCAGCCCTGATCACCTTGCAGCCACATTTGTGTGATGCCACAATATTGTACCCACCAATTTCAATATTCGCTACCAACTCATTTACCTTGTTTTGGATACTGCAGGTATTTAAGTCCTTTTTTTTTAAGTATTTAAGTCCTGCATTGACTGCTCCCCTTCTCGTGGTTGTTCCCTTCCCGCTGTGCCTGAAGTTAAATTCCTGAGCCTTTCCATACTATAACTTCTTCTGGAAACTTTAATAATCTCTGCTGACGCACCACTCCTTTAATTTTTTCTATAATTTTCTATAAAGCTGATCCCAACAGCCCACTATTTAGTTTAAAGCCCTATCCACAGCGCTTTGAACACATTTATTCCACACCAATGTGCCAGCCACACATTGACTTCTTTAATCTTGTTGACCCCCTGCAAATGAGCTTGTGGCTCAGGTGGTAACCAGGAGATTGTTACTTGTTTGGTTTTGCTTTATCACTTAGCCCTTATCTGCTCATATTTCCTCAGCAGAACCTCTTTCCCGTTTCTCCCTACATTGTCGGTATCTGTGAGGACCAGTACCACTGGATCTTTCCCCTCCCACTCCAAGTTCCTCTGCAGCCCAGATGTGATATCTTGAACCTGGGCATCAGGGAGGTAACACAGCCTTTGGGGCTCCGCATCAGGCCACAGAGAACAGCATCTATTTCCCTGACTGTACTGTCACCATTTACGATGACATTTCACTTTTCTCCCCCCTCTTGAATGGCTCCCTGTACCATGGTGCTATGGTCTGTTTGCTCATTCTCCTTACCGATTCCACACAGGGAGCAAGAATCTCAAACCTGTTAGACAAGCTCAAGGATCGAGGCTCCTTTAGCACTACTTCCTGGACCTCTCTACCTGCCCCGCTCACAGTCACACCCTCCTGCCCCTGACCTCGGACTGAATGTGAGGTAGAGCAAGAAGAACGAAAGAGAAGTACAGCACTGGAACAGGCCCTTCGGCCCTCCGAGCCTGTGCCGATCATCGTGCCCTGACTAAACTAAAAAACAAACCTGCCCTTATCGGTTTGTACCCCTCTTTTCCCTCCCTATTCGTGTAACCATCCAAATGCCTCTTAATGTCGCCAGCGTGTCGGCTTCCACTACCTCCGCTAGCAGTACCTTCCAGTTTCCTAACATTCTCTGTGTGAAAAACCTGCCTCGCACGTGTCCCTTAAACTCCCCCCTCTCGCCTTGAACCTGTGTCCCCTTGTAATTGAAACTCCAATCCTGGGAAAAAGTCTCTGACTGTCCACCCTATCTATGCCTCTTATAATTGTGTAGACCTCTATCAGGTCACCACTCAGCTGCTGTCTCTCCAGTGAAAACAATCCGAGTCTTTTTAATCTTTCCCTATAGCCAATGCCCTGAAGACCGGGCAATATCCTGGTGAACCTTCTCTACACTCTCTTCCACGTCCTTCTGGTAATGTGGCGACCAAAACCGCACACAATACTCCAAATGCAGCCTAACAAGGGTTCAATATAGCTGCAACATGTTTCGCCAAATCTTGTACTCCATGTCCTAGCCGGTGAAGACAAGCATGCCATATGCCATCTCGATCGCCTTGGCACCTGTGTCGCAACGTTTAGGGAATTGTGGAGCTGCACGGCCAGATCTGTCTGAATGTTAATGTTCCTAAGGGTTCTGCCAATTGCAGTATAATTTACACCTAAACTTGATCCTCCAAAATGCATCACGTTGCATTTGTCTGGAAATGACTCCATCTGCCATTCCTGTGCCCGAGTCACCAATCTATCCATATCCTATTGCATCCTTTCACAATCGCCGGCACTATCAGCAACTCCACCAATCTCCATGTCATCTGCAAACTGACTAGTCAGACCACTAACATTTTCCTCCAGATCGTTTATACATACTGCAGGTAAGAGGTGTGACTGCCTCCTGAAACACAGCATCCAGGTAACTCTCCCCCTCCCTGGTGGGTCATAGCATTCAAAGCTCAGACTCCTGCTCATCAACTCTAAGCCAGAGTTCGTCAAGCACCCAACACTTGCTACAGATATGGTCACTCTGAACCACAATGGATTCCACTAATTCCCACATACTGCACTTACCAAACATCATCTGGCCTGGCATCTCTGTTTTAATTACTAAGTTCTTGATTTGACTTTTTTAAAAAATTGTACTGTGTTTTTTACTTTGTAGCCTGTAAATATATCCCCCTTATTTACCTTCAGTCTGAAAATAACCTACCATAGATATTCAAATTAGTAGCTGTCACCAACAAATAAACTTATAGTTTACCCAGGAAGGTCATTCTTTTGTGCTGGGCCCCTGATCCAGGACTTAAATCTGTCCTGTCAAGAAAACCTTACAAACCCTAAGCTAAAGAAAAATGGCACCATATTCCCATGTTGCTCCCAAATTCCCCGAACGATACCCTCACTGGGATTGTATCACACACTGGATGTGATTGTTCCTTGAGCAAAACTTACTGACCTGGGTCTGAAAACGTTTGGGGCAGTTCAAAGGAGATCTGATCAAGGTAAGAAGCAGAAATAGTTTATTTCCTGGAAAAGGATATAGTACAGTTCAGGGGAGGCATGGCTCTATCAGTAGAAATGTTTAGTTTGTGCCACTTCCAGATCAGGAATGTTTGGTTAGAAGTCTACCAGTTATTAGCAGCTGTGAAAGTCTATTCTCTCAGTTTTGTGAATATTCATGTCAAATAACTGAGCAGCTCACAGAAAAGATCTGGCATTGGTCAATTACGTCAAACCGACAAATTTTGCATAAGACGCAATTTCCCTGGATTTGAGTCTGTTACAGACGTTGGGAAACAAGATGAGGCTGCTTTGCTGTGTGTTGTAAGATTTTTCAGACTGTGTCCTGCTTTCAGATAGCTTGCCTTTTTTCACTTTTGTTAGAAAACTTCTGTTGCTGAAGAAAATCTGCAACCTCATGTGACTACACTTCAGCAAAAACCATCGCATTAACTCAAATTTTAAAAAGCATGCTCATTTAAGCCCAACTTCATTCTGGGATCTGACTTGTGCAGTAGTACCATCAGCTGGGGTTGTAACAAGAGCAAGTGCTTAAGCTCCCTCTTCAGTGGTTCTTATTTAGCTCCATCACCCTTTTGGTGTTTCGCCACTTTCCTCTGAAATACATCTTACCTATTTCACTCCTGCATTCCACATTCTCACCGCTTTCTGGGTCAAACCATTCTTTTTCTGAATTTTCAGCTTTTTTTTGGACTATTTTAAAATAATGGTCTGTTAACTCAGTCACGATTGACCTAGCTTTGCATTTCTGTTGCCATTTGAGCAAATCCATTTTTCACCCACCTCAGTGCCACGATATCCTGCGGGTTTTCATGATGTGGGCTGTGGGCATAGCTGTGCTGTTCCTAATTGCCCCTTAAGAAGGTGGTGGTGAGCTGCCTTCTTGAACTGCTGCAGTCCATGTGCTGTAGCCATGATGCGGAGGTTGGACTGGAGTGGACAAAGTTAGAGGACATGTGACACCAGGTTATAGTCCAACAGGTGTATTTGAAGTCAGCGCACTCTGAAAGTTTGTGATTTCAAATAAACCTGTTGGACTATAGTCTGGTGTCATGTGACTGCTGACCATGTGCTGCAGGTTGACTCATGATGGCCTTAGGGAGGAAATTCCAGGATTCTGACCCCGGAACATATTCACCCTCACATTCCTTCAAATTTCTTCCAAATCGTTAGATCCAGAAGCAGCAGATTAGCTTTCTGTCATGCCTGGCTTCTGATTGGTACTGGCCTCTCAAATTTATGTCTTCCTCTTTGTAGAAGGCCGAGGGCAGCAGTATCATGAGACACCATCAGCTCCAAGTACATCTTGATGTCACACAAATGTGAGAAGTGCAATGCATTCCCTCATTGCTAGGTCAAAATTCTGGAATACCTTCCCAGCAGCAATGCCAGGATATCATCACTGAACGGGCTGCGGCAGCTCAACCAGGTGGTTCACCACCCCCTCTTCAAAGGCAACATTTCTTTCAGACTTTCCCCCATTACTGAGTGTTAGGTGCTATGCTCTGGGCACTTGCGTTTGAATCCCGTCATGACAAATGGTGGAATTTGGTTTTAATAATGTGATGATACTGTGGCTTTATGTGATGTGTTTTACCCTGGTTTCTTTTAGCGACAGAGATTGGAGGACAGGGTAGCAAGCAGACTATGAGAAGAGGCCTTGGTTTTTTTTTAAAGTTGGAACAATAGAAGCAGCCTGAGTGGGTGTGGTCAAACTCTTACAGTTAGTTTTAGTCTTAGTTAGTTTTCAATAGTTGTTGCTGGGTCTTCAGCAGGGTTAGAAGGCAATAAATCTCTCCTAGTTGCTACACTCTTCCTCTGAGTTCCCTCTCAGAATTGTCTTTTGATGCTGTTTCCTCCTGTATTAGAGAACTGCATGTGAGACAAGCTGTTTTCTGAAATTGCCTTTTTGTCACAGGCGTGTTTATGGAATGTTACTATATTGGAACTGTTGCTGTTGGTAGTGAAATAATCTACTATTTGTGCTCCTTTTGTGCTCCTGAGATGCTGCTTGGCCTGCTGTGTTCATCCAGCTTCACACTTTATTATCTTGGATTCTCCAGCATCTGCAGTTCCCATTATCACTAATCTACTATTCTGTTAGGTTTTCCTATGAAATTATTCCAATTTCTTCTTTATTTGATTCTATTTTAACTATAGTGTTTAGATAAATTGTATTTTGCTTAATGTCAATTAGTTTGATCAATCAAATTGCATCTGGAACACAGCACCTCACACTCACAGTTTGAAATGAGAAAAAGTTAGGATCTAGGATGCCTTCTTAATATATTTTCTTGCCAGTCCATAACAATAAAAATCTGGAATTAAGAGTCTGGTGATGGCTGTGGGACTGTTCTCAGTTGCTGAGGAAAGAAACCTCTTACTCACTAATGTTCTTTAGGGAAGGAAATCTGCCACCTGTACCTGGTCTGGCCAACATATGACTCCTGACCCACAGCAATGTGGTTGGCACTTAACTGGCTTAGGGGGAATTATGGATGGACAACAAATGCTGGCCTGGGTAGCAATGCCCGTGAACGAATAAAGCAATGTTCTTCTGTTGGCTGCTTTACTGCTTCCTGTTATCCTCATTCCTGCAGTGACTCAGGGAAAGGAGATGCAGTGACTGAGAGAAATGGGTTGCAGTGCATGAGGGAAATTGAATGCAGTGCCTGTGAGATACGGGATACAGTGGCTGAGTGAAATGGGATGCAGTGACTGTGGTAATGGGAAGGAGTGAGTGAGGTAATAGGGTTTCTCTCAGTCACTGCATCCCCTTTCCCTGAGTCACTGCATCTCCTTTCCCTGAATCTCTACATGCCCATTCACTCAGTCACTGCATCCCATTTCACTCAGTCACTGCATCCCATTCCCCTCAGTAACTGCATGCCATTGCCCTCAGTCACAGCATTCCATATCCCTAAGGCACTGTATTCCATATCCCTTTGTAACGGCTTCCCATTTGCAAGTCACTGAATCCCAAGCCCCGTCATCCACTGCACCCCGACTAACTCAGTCACTCCTTCCCATTTCCCACAGTCACAGCATCCCATTTCCCACAATCACTGCATCTCCCTTCCGTCAGTCACTGCATCTCCCTTCCCTCATTCCTCAAGGCTGCACGCCCAAAACATTCTTGGTGTTCCTCACCCACTTCTACTATGAATAGATTTTCAAGATATTTCTGTTCCAATTTGACAATATCTACCTTGTTTCCTCTGGATTTTGTTCTCCCTGGAAGGGATCCTCAATGTTTCTAAAATATTCGAAGGAGCTTTCTTTGTATCCATATTTGGAAAACTTTTGAGCTGAGCTCCAGCTCCGTTTCACCAACGCCCAGGCCGTGCTGTTCAGAACCATGTCTAATCCTCCTCCAGGGGCTTGCTGCCGCTGTACGTTGGTAGTGGGGAGAGTGGGGCATAGGTGTGGTGCCAGTCAAGTGGCTGCTTTGTCCTGGATGGTGTCAAACTGCTCGAGTGTTGTTGGAGCTGCGCCCATCCAGGCAAATGGCGATATTCCATCGCACTCTTGACTTGTGCCTTGTAGATGGTAGACAGGCTTTGGGAAGTCAGGAGGTGAGTTATTTGCCAGCCTCTGGCTTGCCCTTGTGTTCACAGTATTTATATCGCTGGTCCAGTTCAGTGACTGGTCAATGGTAATCCCCAGGAGGTTGATGTTGATAATGAGGGATTCAATAATAGAGAGGAGCCGAGGCACAGGAGTAGGCCATTCAACCCATCAAATCCGCTTTGCTATTCAACGCAATCATGTATGAACGTCCACTTCAAAGCTTTGTTGCCATACCTTTTCCATATCCCTTTATGTCATTGCTGTTTAAAAATCCATCCATTTCTGCTTGCAACACACTCAGACTGAGCTTTTGCAGTGGTGGAGAATTTCAAAGATTCACAATCCCCTGAGTATCTCGATCCTGCTTGACTCAGAATTAAAAGGGCGTACAAATGTTCAGGGCGTTGTTGGTTACATCCTCTTTTTGATTGTCTGGCACTTGTGTGGCATAAATGTTACTTGGTACTTAACAGTCCCATCAGAACTTGGTGTATATGGACAGAGGCTGTTTCAGTATTTGAGGAGTCACAAATAGTGCTGAACATTGTGCCATTATTGGCGAACATCCCCACTTCTGACCCTACCATGGATAGAAGGCCCTGCGTTGTAGCTTCACCAGGTTGACAACTCATTCTTAGGTATACCTAGCACCGCTCCTGGCATGGGCTCTTGCACTCTCCGTTGACTAAGCATTGAAACCTGGCTTGATGATAATGGTAGAGTGGGGGATATATTAGCAGATTATAGTTGAATACCATTTCCCTCGGGGGCCCAGTTTTGAAATCTATTCTGAAAACGCCCCATTTGCACAGTAATGGTGCAACACAACAGAACGGAGGATATCCTTAATGTGAAGGCACGACTTTATCTCAGTGTGAACTCAGTGATAGCCACTCTCACCAAACATTTCATGGATGGATGCAAATGGAATGGAAAACTCCTTGCAGGCAATGCCAGGTAGGTTCCTTTCCCTCTAGTTGGTTCTCTCACCCTTACCCACCATAGACTCAGTAGGGAAGCTGTGTCCCTCAGGACTGAGCCAGCTCTGAGACTACCGAGTCAAAATAAATGATTGATGTTAAAGACTCCCACTAAGAATACAGGCTATACTGTCGATAGCTTTTTCCGAGGGGTATTGAACACGGAGGAGCACTGATTCTTCAGCAGGGTGGGGCTGGGTGTGGTGCAGTACATAAAAAGTGTAGAGATAGGGTTTACTGTGTGTACATGGTGGTATAACTGTGATCTCAGTAGTCAGGTGTTCGAGACTCTGCTGGAACTCATGCAGTTCAGAGCAGGGAGCTCTGCTGACTTAACATCATATACATATTATTCATAAATAGTACTTTAAAAAACTTTGAGGCTTGAATGGTGTTTGTATGAGGAACAGAATTGGGAGGTGATGTTGAGGTTATGCAGGACATTGATGAGGCCTGTTCTGGAGCACTGTGCCCAGTTCTGGTCTCTCAGTTACAGGAAGAATATTATTAAGCTGGTGAGGGTTCAGAAGAGATTTATCAGGATGTTGCCAGGTATGAAAGGTTTGAGCTATATAGAAAGGCTGGATAGACTGGGAGTTTTTTCACTGGAGCATAGGAGATTGAGAGGCAAACTTATAGAAGTTTGCGAAATAATGAGAGGTATAGATAGAGCTAGTGGTAGTTGTCTCTTCCCTAGGATGGGGATTTCAAAACTAGGGGGCACTTTTTATGGTGAGAGCAGACAGATTTAAAAAAGACATGAGGGCAATTTTGTTTTACACAGCGGGTTCATGTGTGGAATGAACTTCCTGAAGAAGTGGCGGCTATTGGTGCAATTACAATGTTTAAAGACATTTAGGTAGATACATGGATAGAAAAAGTTTGGAGGGATATGGGCCAGGAGTAGGCAGGTGGGACTGGTGTAGTTTGGGATTATGTTTGGCCAAAGGGTCTGTTTCTATGCTGTATGATTCTATGACTGCAACTCATTTTAAAAATACTCAGTTGGAAGTTGCTTTAACCATATTTGACCTGATTCCGTAAGGCTTCATGAACATAAAACGGTCAGGCAGTGCTAACTCTTTCCAAGACACTAGTCAGACCACAGCTGGAATATTGTGAATGGTTTTGGGTGTGTTATTGACCTCACAAAGTGATTGACTCTTATCTGCCTGATAGGCAATTAGTGATAGACGTTAAATTCTGGCCCAGCCAGCAATGCCCACATCCTGTGAATGAATACAAAGGAACATTACCTCAACCATGGCCCCTCCCCACATTCAGCTCTGTCTTTCTAAATCTGAATGCTACGCTCATATCTCCAAACCCCATCCTCTGGCTTGTCCAGAAGCTAATGTTGCCTGGTGACTGTTTCATTCCCGATGCTGTTTCTTATTGACCTCCTGACCTCACCATCCCCAAATCCCAACTATGGCTACCTGGCTTGACTTCACCTACCTCAACATTCACTGTTGCACATTGAACAGGATTTCTAAGTTTCAAAACCGTTCCAAACAATTCCTGTCCTGTTTCGATCTCACGCAATTTGCGTGGATGCTGAACTGCAGTGTTCCCCTGCTGATGTCCTAACGTGCGCATGTGACATGTTTTGGTTTTTGCAGGTAAAGAGCTTCAAAAATGATCCTCTCAACTACCACGGACCGTATCGGATGAGATTCACCGTTCAGGTGTTACAAGCGGTTGCCAAACTTGAGCACATTTTGCCTACCATCACTTGGCCAATGTTGATTTTACATGGCGATGCGGATAAACTTTGTGATATCAGGGGCTCCTTCCTCCTGTACAAGCTGGCAGTCAGTTCGGACAAGACTATGAAGGTGAGGTTTTCTTTTCCCCTGGTTGTCTGAGTTAAACTGGGATCTTCCTTACAGTCCAGTTGCAAACTTCATGAACTCCATATCATAACGGCCAGTCTGTGGATGGTGTCACCAACCCAGTGCCCATCGGGGACTTATGCTGGGAGCCGGCAACATGACCCCACATTCCTGTTTCCCTTATCAGAAGCCTCTGTGGAACCATCACACCAACACTGTTCACAAGTTGACTGGGAAATATATCGCCGTTTCTTCACTGCCACTGGGTCAAAATCCTGGAATTCCCTCCCTAAAGGCATTGTGGGCGAACACACAGCACATGGACTGCAGCGGTTCAAGAAGGCAGCTCACCCCCACCTTCTCAGCCAGCGATGCCCACATGCCACCAGATGAAGAAAAAATTTTCTATACTCATTCACTTCTCACTCTGTCGAAGCTTGAAAAAGAAAGCAGATTAGACTTTTTTCCAGGGATAACACACACGCCCGAATAGTCCTTCAGTCATTGTTTTCTTTTAATCTCAGCTTCTCCTAAGGAGCTGCATCAAATGCAATGGTAATAATGGGAACTGCAGATGCTGGAGAATCCAACATAACAAAGTGTGGAGCTGGATGAACACAGCAGGCCAAGCAGCATCTCAGGAGCACAAAAGCTGACGTTTTGGGCCTAGACCCTACATCAGAGAGGGGGATGGGAAGAGGGTTCTGGAATAAATAGGGAGCGAGGGGGAGGCGGACTGAAGATGGAGAGAAAAGAAGATAGGTGGAGAGGAGAGTATAGGTGGGGAGGTAGGGAGGGGATAGGTCAGTCCAGGGAAGACGGACAGGTCAAGGGGGCAGGATGAGGTTAGTAGGTAGGAAATGGAGGTGCGGCTTGGGGTGGGAGGAAGGGATGGGTGAGAGGAAGAACAGGTTAGGGAGGCAGAGACAGGTTGGACTGGTTTTGGGATGCAGTGGGTGGAGGGGAAGAGCTGGGTTGGTTGTGTGGTGCAGTGGGGGGAGGGGATGAACTGGGCTGGTTTTGGGATGCAGTGGGGGAAGGGGAGATTTTGAAGCTGGTGAAGTCCACATTGATGCCATTGGGCTGCAGGATTCCCTCAGCTCCATCCTAAATGTCCTATTCCTTATTGTGAGAATGACACCTGGGTCTAGATTCACCAGTCAGGGCAAATAACTGCTGTGTTCATCCAGCTCCACACTTCGTTATCTTGGATTCTCCAGTATCTGCAGTTCTCATTATCTCTGATACAATTTTAACCCCACTGTGAAGCCTCTTCTGGGGATGCCTAACCTGAAGAAGTTACCCTCCTCCCTCTGGACAAACCTCAGGGGGTCTCCCTCCCACTGAAAATCTCTTGTAATATCTTCAGCCTTGAAACTGCTCAACCATGTCCTGAAGACCAGCCACATTTAGACATCAAGCAGTTTTTCCGTCTCTTCTCCACCTATCTTCTCCTCTATCCATCTTTGATCCGCCTCCCCCCCGCCTATTTATTTCAGAACCCTCTCCCCATCCCCCTTTTTGGATAAAGGGTCTCGGCCCAAAATGTCAGCTTTTGTGCTCCTGAGATGCTGCTTGGCCTGCTGTGTTCATCCAGCTTCACACTTTGTTGTCAGGGGAAATATCCTACCTACATCCATTCTAACACACCCTACAAGTGTAACTGTAGAGAATACGGTCCCTGTTTCCTCAATCTCTCCTCATGGCCAACCCAAGGATGAGTCTGGTGAGTGTCTGTTGCAGTCCCTTTGTGACCAGCATATCCTCCCTGCCTTAGGGAGACCAGAACTCGACAGCATACTCCAGGTGAGGTCTATCTAAGGGTCTATACAACTGAAGCAGGATATCTCTAATTCTGTGATGAAGACAAGCGAACTATCTGTCTTTCCCAGTGCCTGCTGCACCTGCATGTTAGCTTTCTGTGACTTATGAGCAAAGACATCCAGATCTCTTTGGACATCAATATTTCCAACCTGTCACCTTTCAAAAAGCGTTCTGTCTTTCTGTTATTTCACCAAAGTGAATAACTTAACTGTTGTTCCCATTGTATTCCATCTGCCATTTTCTTGCCCATTTACTTAGCTTGTCCAAGACTTCTCAAACATCATTACACCATCCTGACAGATTACACTTAGACCCTCAGAGATGTGCAGCACGGAAACAGGCCGTTCAGTCCAACTCATTCATGCCGACCAGGTATCCTAAATAACCCTAGTCCCATTTGCCAGCATTTGGCCCATTTCTCTCTAAACCCTTCCTATTCATGTACCCATTTTAAATGTTGTAACTGCACCAGCCTCCACCACTTCCTCTGGCAGTTTATTCCATACACGCACCACCCTCTGTGTGAAAAAGTGGCCCCTTAGGTCCCTTTTAAATCTTTCCCCTCTCACTTTAAACCTATTCTCTGTAGTTTTGGACTCCCCTACCCTGGGGAAAAGACCTTGGCTATTCACCCTATCCATGCTCCTCATGATTTTATACACCTCTATAAGGTCACCCCTCAGCCTGTATGCTCTAGGGAAAATAGCGCCAGCCAATTCAGCATCTCCCTACAGCTTAAACTCTCTCCGACCCCGGCAACATTCTTGTAAATCTTTTCTGGACTCTTTCAAGTTTCACAACATCTTTCCTATAGAAGGGAGACCAGAACTGTACAGTTTTCTAAAAGTGGCCCTAACCAATGCCCTGTACAGTCACAACATGGCCTCCTAACTACTACACTCAATGCACTGTCCCATAAAAGCAAGTCCCACCTGGTATTATGTCATCAGCAAATTTGGAAATATTACATTTCTTCCCCACATTCAAATTGTTTGTGTTGATGAAGTACTGTTGTCTCCCTAGCACAGATCCTTGCTGTTAACAATGCTGTTAGGGAAGGGGTTCCAGGGTTTGGACCCAATGACGCTGTAGGAATGGCAATGTATTTCCAAGTCAGAAATGGTGATTGGTTCAGAGAGGAACTTGCTGGTGTAGTGTTCCAATGTAACTGCTGCCCTTGTCATAGAGTCATGGAGGACAGAAACAGACCCTTAGGCCCAACTTGTCAATGCTGACCAGGAGTCCTCAGCTGAACTGTTCCCACTTGCCTGTGTTTGGCCCATTTCCCTCTAAACCTTTCCTATCCATGTACTTGTCTTTTAAATGTTGCAATTGTACCAGCCTCCACCATTTCCTCTGGCAGCTTGTTCCACGCATGCACCACCCTCTGTGTGAAAAAGTTGCCCCTCGGGTCCCAAGTTGCCCTCTAGGGCAGACTACTCAACCTTTCCTTGTAATCAAACCCTCCAGCCTCATCTGTCCTTCCAGGTGGTGGTGGTTGTGGGGTTGGAAGATGCTGCTGGAGAAGCCTGGTTGAATTTCTGCAGTGCGCCTTGTAGATGGTACACACTCCTTGCTACTGGGTGTATCTAATCTGATTGTGGCTCAGCTGCTTTCCTGCTTTTTATAAGTCCATAAGTCATAGAAGCAGAAATTAGGCCATTCGGCCCATTGAGTCCGCTCCATCATTCAATCATGGCTGATAAGTTCCTCAACCCCATTCTCCTGCTTTCTCCCCATCACCCTTGATCCCCTTGATAATCAAGAGCCAATCTATCTCAGTCTTAAATGTACTCAATGACTGGCCTCCACAGCCTTCTTTGGCAGTGAATTCCATAGGTTCACCACTCTCTGGCTGAAGAAGTTTCTCTTTATCTCCATTCTAAAAGGTCTTCCCTTTATTCTGAGGCTGTGCCCTCGGGTGCTAGTCTCTCCTACCAATGGAAACATCTTCCCAACATCCACTTTGTCCAGGCCATTCAGTATTTTGAAAGTTTCAATTAGATCCCTCTCATCCTTCTAAATTCCAATGAGTATAGTCCCAGAGTCCTCAAACATTCCTCACATGTTAAGCTTTCCATTCCTGGGACCATTCTCGTGAACCTCCTCTGAACCCGCTCCAGGGCCAGTACATCCTTCCTGAGATAAGGGGCCTGAGATTTTTCCCCGATAATACTTGACTCCCTTGTTAGTCTAACCCTTGTTAGTCAAAAATCTGCAATGTCCAATGATCAGAAGCAATCCTTTTCATTTCCATCATTGGCTCTGTCTGCCTCACAGCACTGGGGACCCAGGTTCAATCTTACCCTTGGGCGACTGCCAGTGGGGAGTTTGCACATTCTCCCTGTGTCTGCATGGGTTTCTTCCAGGGGCTCCGGTTTCCTCCCACAGTCCAAAGACATGCAGTTTTGGGTGGATTGGTCATGCTAAATTGTTGTAAAGGCTAGGTGGATCAGCCTAGAGAAATGCAGGGTTGCAGGAATAAGGTGGGGGTTGTGCCTAGGTGGGATGCACTTTGGTGGGTCGGTATCGACTCAATGGGCTAAATGGCCTGCTTCCGCACTGGAGGGATTCTATGATCGTTGCCAATATTTTGCTCCCAAGTTGATGTTTCATTGCTTTCAAGGAATGGCCACAGTAAAGACACCTTGCTGTGATAAGATTTTAATTGGATTCTTTCACCTGCACAAGTTGGTCTTTCGGGCAATGCTGTTTAGTCACTACCATCTCTCCCTTCTGAGTGTGTTTCAGGTCTTAAGTAAATGTTTCCACCTGCTGCACCGAGAATTGCCAAATGTTACTGTAGAAGTCTTCACGTTGATTGAGAAATGGATCGCCGATAGGTTGCCGCCAGAAGAATAAACATGAACGATAAATATGGCCAGTTCACAAAGGAACCAGTTTCATGTATAATGGGGGGGGGTGTGAATTGTGTGGGGGGCGGGAGGGAATTGCAGAGAGGGTAAAAACAAAAATCAAATTGTCTTTTTTAACCAAAATATGTGTCTTTTATCCCCAAAGGAAAACTATGTTAAAAGGAAGCATGTGTTCGGGAAGTTTCTCAAACAAATTTTTAATTCAATTATGTTTGACCGAGCCTCGGAAAGCTGTGAATGCGCATACTCCCCTCTTTGTGTGCGCCCGTTGTTTCTGAGTTGGGAGAAAGGCTGCCCTCCTCATTTCGACTAACATTTCTCAGTCCCAGCCAGCAGCTTGCCGAATCTTGGTACCGCGAGCCCAGGAGCCAGCAGAACTGTAGGGTACAATGGGTGCATTGGGAAGAGGGGGTTCAGGTAGAAGCAATGGTGATCTGCTGTAAGTGATTGTCCCTTGTCAGCCGCATTGGTGTAGGGGTGTATCCTCCAACACCATAGCATTGGTATGTTTCACTCCTGAGCTCCATCACTCCTGCCCCATGGGATGTAGATGAGGCCACTGGTGCTTCATTTCCATACAATGTGAACAGAATTGTGAAATTGCTAAGACACTAATAAACCACTTGGAGAGAACTGGTGTCCATCTGCTGCTACTGTTGATTTCCTGAACACTTTAATGTCTTTAAAATTGAGTTTCAATCTCAGAGGAGAAGTGCTGCTTTGATTTGAGCCAATATATCTCTGGAATCCCCATGAGATGTGTTCATCACTAACACAAAATGGTATCTCTTGATCCCTGAAGTATTCTATTTTGTTTTCCAGCAAGTTTGCTTTTGTTCTTGTTGTCAGTCTATTCTGATTACTGATACTTGTCAATAGAATGTTCAACAATTTCCAACAAACCTATTAAATCTCTGTTGTAAGATGTATTCTGATTTCTCCAGTTTCCGCAGTTACCTGCTAAAGAGTGTTACATAGTCAATCATTGAGGGCTGATCAGTGACTGGCACATGACAGCACAGATGGAAGATCTCTCAAGGCAGGCTAAGCATTGACTTCAGTTCAAAGTGTTGGTGCTGTCCTGGGTTGAAAGGGCAGCCACTCTGGATACATTCCCCCAAACCCCTACAATCTCACAGAGGAACAAAAGTAATTTCAGTCACTGGGAGACAGTGACACTAATCTCACAATCACAGTTGTCACATGGCAAGGGACTGAGAGGGGACTGAAGGTAAAATGACAAAAAGAAATTATTTGCAAATTGGCATTAGAGTGTAATGGGAAATATTTTTAAAGAGTTAGTGAAAACCATGTTTAAATCAACATTTTAAAGTATTTCTCATGTTGACAATGTTATTTGCTGTACTCTCTAATTCAGAACTGTTAAACAAATGCCAATAAATCTGATTTACTTCATATTTACAATAAACTGAATCCTCCACATCAGTGCCTGTATATCATGTGTTGGATTGTGTTGTAATTTGGGCACTTTCACATCAGCTCAGGCCAGATTTCTTTAATAGTAGCTGTTAAACAATGTTTATTGTCACACTGTAAGTGATGGTAAGATTACACAGTAAGACGATCTGAACTAAGATAACAAGGTGTAGAGCTGGATGAACACAGCAGGCCAAGCAGCGTCAGAGGATCAGGAAGGCTGACGTTTCGGGTCTAGACCCTTCTTCAGAAATTTGTACAGCGCCCTTTTGTAATAGAATTCTAACACAAGACTACTGAGGTCACAGTGAAATTGCAGTTAACCTCAGAAGCTTGTTTAATTTTTGTTCAGCCTATATTTCTAAAGGCAGGCCAGACCTGCTAAAGCTTGCCATCAATTTCTGTTTTGTCTCCGAAGGGAGGCCTTATTATTAATTGCATACACACAATGTGAGCATTGCAGCCGTCATCTTGAGAAATGCTGTTATTCCTGCTCACAGCATTTTCAGCTTTGATTTCTGAGGGCCTGGTGGTCATGTGTACGACCAGCAGATGTTCTTCTCTAAAGGTGCTGGTTGAACAAAACGGTTTCCATAAAAATGAAGTAGTGTTTTTGTGCATGGTTCTCCCACTCTCCTGAGCGATGCTGGCAACGGTCAGAAAGTCAGGAAGATTTGTGAACATCGGAATCTCAACATTGAAAGAAACATTCATACTTTTCCCTAGCGGTTTAACTGGCAAGTTCTGAATCTCACTGTATCCTGATATCCATGCATTTCCATCTCATTTTTAGCTACGTTCTCCTCAGGGCCTTGCAATCCCCAGGTCTCCTCTCCTTCCCAAGAAACAGAAAAGTGCCAATTTCTGATGTGAAATATGGAAACTATTACCAGGCGGTTTGCTCCTCCAGAGCCTCAGACATTGCTGTCCTCACCACAATGAGCCTGTGTGCTCCAGGGAAACCAACTGCCCCAACTTTCATTAGGATTTCCCTTTGGAGCTCAGAAACAGTTACAGCTGCATGATCCTGGCCAGGTAACTTTGTGCACACACACACACAAACACACACACACTCGCACTCTCTCTCTCGCTCACACACACACACACACACACACACACACTCGCATTCTCTCTCACACACACAAACACACACACATACACACTCGCACGCTCTCTCTCACACACACACACACACACATACACACTCGCACTCTCTCACACACATACACACTCGCAGTCTCTCTCTCTCACACACACACACACCTACACACTCGCACTCTCTCTCTCACACACACACGCACTCTCTCACACACACATACACACTCACACTCTCTCTCTCACACACACACACACACACACACTCGCACTCTCTCTCACACACACACACACACTCGCACTCTCTCTCTCACACACACACACACACACACTCGCACTCTCTCACACACAAATATCTCATACATCTGCACAGGATGTATCTTCAGGCTCATAATGTAATTTCCTGGTGTTCAGTCACTTTGAATTTACTTGGAGGCTGCCAATAGTTATGGACCAGACCAAACCCCGTCAAAATACGCTGCCAATCTTCAGGACTGTGGGATGAAACCAGAGCACCCAGCGGGAATGCGGAGAATGTGCAAAGTCCATAAACTCACAGATGGATTTAAACCCAGGTCCCTGGCTCTATGGGGCAGCAATGCTAACCACTGAGCCACCATACCACCCCCAAGAAAGGGCTGCCATGCACTGGCCAGGAATAAAACCCAAACCTCACACGTTGTTAGTGAATAGCATCACCGAAACAGCTTGTTTTGGCACTTTTCAGAACCGAGTAAGTCTCTCGTGAGCTTGTATTATGTACAGTAAGAAATGGTCAGATGAGGATAGCCATTATCTTGCAGGATCTCTTTGATATGTTCTATTTCAGCATGATGGTCAACATGGTTTATAGGATTGCTGATAATGCTAATTATACTGGATGTGGAACTGTTATTGTAAAATTGAGATTATATGTAAGGGCAGGGAGGAAATGTGGGACAGCAGTGAGATAGTGCTGTATATGATGCAGTAACACAAAAAAAATCAATCTATTCAATAACTTTATTTTTGCGTAAAAAAAAATTTAATTTGTTAATCAGATCATTTGAAACTGGTTTTATTCCCCTCCCACCCATCCTCCCATTCAGTCCCTGTATAAATAATATTAGTAAACTCTCGCATTTTCACACCTCGCTCATGTTTTTACTGGGGATAGTCTCTCACTGAGCCACTTTTCAATCAATTCAAACATTTCCTCAGTGACTTCTGCCAGTTCCTTGTGAAGTTGATGGAAAGACCCCTCAAAGACCTGGAAGAAATAAAGAAAAGCAGAGACAGTGAAAGCCTGCCTTTGATATCATTATTTTAAGTTTATTCTTTCGCAGGATGCGAGCCCCGATGTCTACATCAACATTTTTGCTGCCCATCCCTAATAACTGTTGGGAAGGTTCTGAGGCGGGGGTGGGGGTGGGGGGGGGGGTGGGTAAGTCACCCTTTGAGGTGCTGCTGTCCCTGTGCTGTAGGAAGGTGGTCGGATAGGGAAGAAACTCCTCAGCCCCCGACTGTACTCCCTGTAGACCCTTGTCTGTATTTCCAAATTCCGAATGATTGCCATTTACAAATTCACTGGTGATACCAGCGTAATGGGACAGAGTCAAAATACAGAAGGGAGA
This sequence comes from Stegostoma tigrinum, assembly GCF_030684315.1. Classification (NCBI taxonomy): domain Eukaryota; kingdom Metazoa; phylum Chordata; class Chondrichthyes; order Orectolobiformes; family Stegostomatidae; genus Stegostoma; species Stegostoma tigrinum. The sequence goes on from NC_081364.1 coordinate 5,450,692, forward strand.
TAGAGGGCTTGGTGACATGTCGCAGTGAAAGCAATCTGTCCATCAATGTTGGCAAGACTAAAGGACTTCAGAAAGAAAGGAGGAGAACACACCCCCATCTACATCAATGGAACTGAGGTTGAGAGGGTGAAGAGCATTAAGTTCCTCAGGAGTGATGATAACCGACAATCTGTCCCGGATTTCCCACATAAATGTGACAGTCAGGAAGGCACATCAATGCTTCGTTTTCCTCAGGCATCTCAGGAAATTTGACATGTCCATAAGGTCCCTCACCAACTTCTGCAGGTGCACCATTGAAAGCAAACTGCCCGGGTGCATAACGGCCTGGTACGGCAATGGCTCTGCCCAGGACCGAAAGAAACTACAGGCGGTGGTGTGCACAGCCCAGAACATCACAGAAGCCAACCCTCCACCCATGGACTCCATTTATATAGTTCACTGCTGTGCAAAGGCAGCCAACACCCAACACCCATTGCACCCCGGTAATGATCTCCAAAAACCTCTTCCATCTGGCAATGGTATAGAATCTGAACACAGCCACCTGCAGGTTCAGGTACAGCTTCTTTCTGGCTGTTATCAGATGTTTGAATGGACTCTAGCCTCAAATAATGTAACCCACAATATAATCTGTACGCCTTTAAGTATTTTTGGTCTGTAAACCCTTTGCTTGCTGTGATCTGCCTGTACCGCTTGTACTCAAAACTTTTCACTGTATTTCAGTGCATGTGACATAAATCCATCAATAAATCAAATTCCAGGATTTTGATCCGGCCACAGTGAAGGAACGATGATACATTTCCAAGTCAGGGTGGTGAGTGACTTGGAGGGGAGCTAGCAGGGGGTGGTGTTCCCATGTCTCTGCTACCCTTGTCCTTCTGTTTGGAAGTGGCCGTGGGTTTGGAAGGTGCGGTGGAAGGAGCCCAACTGAGTTAGTGCAGTGCACCTTGTGGAAAGTAGACACTGCTGTTACTCTGCATCGGTGCCAGAGAGACTGAATGTTAAAAGTGCTGAGTGGAATCACAGGCTCAGAAACATCTCATTGGCTTGGTATGTCTGATTAATTACTCACAGTCATAGAGTCAAAGAGTTGTACAGCACAGAATCAGGCCCTTCAGTCCAACTTGTCCATGCTGACCAGATATCCTAAACTAATCTAGTCCCATTTGCCAGCATTCGGCCCATATCCATCTAACCCCTTCCTATTCATATACCCATCCAGATGCCTCTTAAATGTTATAATTGTACCACATCCTCTGGCAGCTCATTCCAATCGTGCACCACCCTCTGTGTGTAAAAGTTACCCCGAGGTCCCTTTTAAATCCTTCCCCTCTCAGTGAAAGTCTATGCCCCCTAGTTTTGGACTCTCCTGCCCTGGGGAAAAAAAACCCTTGCCTGTGTACCCTATCCATGCCCCTCATGATATTATAAACTTCTATAAGGTCACCCCCTCAGCCTCCGACACTCCAGTGAAAATAGCCCCAGCCTAATCTCTCCATGTAGTTTAAATCCTGCAAGCTGTTTTTGTAAGGTGTGTTCAGGAGGGTTTCCTAACGCAGTACGTTGACGGGCCGACGAGGGGAGAGGCCATTCTAGACTTGGTGCTCGGAAACGAGCCGGGGCAGGTATCAGATCTTGTGGTGGGAGAGCATTTTGGTGATAGTGACCATAACTGCCTCACATTCTACATAGCTATGGAGAAGGAGAGGATTAGGCAGAATGGGAGGATATTTAATTGGGGAAGAGGAAACTATGATGCGATTAGACATGAGTTAGGAAGCATGGACTGGGAGCAATTGTTCCATGGTAAGAGCACTATAGACATGTGGAGACGGTTTAAGGAACAGTTGTTGCGAGTGATGAATAAATATGTCTCTCTGAGACAGGCAAGAAGGGGTAAGAGGGCTTCTTACCTTGGATGTCGAGAGCGCTGGAGGTTCTCGTCAAAAGGAAGAAGGTAGCTTACACAAGGTGGAGGAAGCTAGGGTCAAGTTCAGCTCTAGAGGATTACAGGCAGGCGAGGAAGGAGCTCAAAAATGGTCTGAGGCGAGCCAGGAGGGGGCACGAGAAAGGCTTGGCAGAACGAATTAGGGAGAACACAAAGGCATTTTACACTTATGTGAGGAATAAGAGAATGGTCAAAGAAAGAGTAGGGCCGATCAGGGACGGCATAGGGAACTTGTGTGTGGAGTCTGAGGAGGTAGGGGAAGCCCTAAATGAGCTTTTTGCTTCTGTCTTTACGAAAGAAACGAACTTTGTAGTGAATGAAACCTTTGAAGAGCAGGTGCGCATGCTGGAACGGATAGAGATAGAGGAAGCTGATGTGCTGAAAATTTTGTCAAACATTAAGATTGACAAGTCGCCAGGCCCGGACCAGATTTGTCCTCGGCTGCTTTGGGAAGCGAGAAATGCAATTGCTTCGCCACTTGCGAGGATCTTTGCATCCTCTCTCTCCACTGGAGTCGTACCTGAGGACTGGAGAGAGGCAAATGTAATTCCTCTCTTCAAGAAAGGAAATAGGGAAAACCCCGGCAATTACAGACCAGTAAGTCTCACGTCTGTCGTCTGTAATGTGTTAGAAAGGATTCTGAGGGATAGGATTTATGACCATCTGGAAGAGCATGGCTTGATCAAATGCAGTCAACACGGCTTTGTGAGGGGCAGGTCATGCCTCACAAACCTTATCGAGTTCTTTGAGGATGTGACTAGAAAAGTTGATGAGGGTCGAGCTGTGGATGTGGTGTATATGGACTTCAGTAAGGCATTTGATAAGGTTCCCCATGGTAGGCTCATTCAGAAGGTCAGGAGGAATGGGATACAGGGGAACTTAGCTGTCTGGATACAGAATTGGCTGGCCAACAGAAGACAGCGAGTGGTAGTAGAAGGAAAATATTCTGCCTGGAAGTCAGTGGTGAGTGGGGTTTCACAGGGCTCTGTCCTTGGGCCTCTACTGTTTGTAATTTTTATTAATGACTTGGATGAGGGGATTGAAGGATGAGTCAGCAAGTTTGCAGACGACACAAAGGTTGGAGGTGTCGTTGACAGTATAGAGGGCTGTTGTAGGCTGCAGCGGGACATTGACAGGATGCAGAGATGGGCTGACAGGTGGCAGATGGAGTTCAACCTGGATAAATGCGAGGTGATGCATTTTGGAAGGTCGAATTTGAAAGCTGAGTACAGGATTAAGGATAGGATTCTTGGCAGCGTGGAGGAACAGAGGGATCTTGGTGTGCAGATACATAGATCCCTTAAAATGGCCACCCAGGTGGACCATATGAAAGCATATGGTGTTTTGGCTTTCATTAACAGGGGGATTGAGTTTAAGAGTCGTGAGATCTTGTTGCAGCTCTATAAAACTTTGGTTAGACCGCACTTGGAATACCGCGTCCAGTTCTGGTCGCCCTATTATAGGAAAGATCTGGATGCTTTGGAGAGGGTTCAGAGGAGGTTTACCAGGATGCTGCCTGGACTGGAGGGCTTATCCTATGAAGAGAGGTTGACTGAGCTCGGACTCTTTTCATTGGAGAAAAGGAGGAGGAGAGGGGACCTAATTGAGGTATACAAGATAATGAGAGGCATAGACAGAGTTGATAGCCAGAGACTATTTCCCAGGGCAGAAATGGCTAACACGAGGGGTCATAGTTTTAAGCTGGTTGGAGGAAAGTATAGAGGGGATGTCAGAGGCGGGTTCTTTACACACAGAGTTGTGAGAGCATGGAATGCGTTGCCAGCAGCAGTTGTGGAAGCAAGGTCATTGGGGTCATTTAAGAGACTGCTGGACATGCATATGGTCACAGAAATTTGAGGGTGCATACATGAGGATCAATGGTCAGCACAACATTGTGGGCTGAAGGGCCTGTTCTGTGCTGTACTGTTCTATGTTCTATGTTCTATGTTCTAAACCCTGGCACAATCCTTGTAGATATTTCTCGAACCCTTTCAAGTTTCACAACACCGTTCCGACAGCAGGGAGACCAGAATTACAGGCATTACTCCAAAATTGGCCCGAACCAATGTCCTGTGCAGTCACAACATGACCTCCCAACTCCTATACTCAATGATAACAAAGTGTGGGGCTGGATGAACACAGCAGGCCAAGCAGCATCCTAGGAGCACAAAAGCTGATGTTTCGGGCCTAGGCCGTTCATCTTTAGGGGCTTATATTAGTTCACAGGTCGGCGCAACATCGAGGGCCGAAGGGCCTGTTCTGCGCTGTATTGTTCTATGTTCTAAGATGCTGCTTGGCCTGCGGTGTTCATCCGGCTCCACACTTTATTATCTCGATTCTCCAGCATCTGCAGTTTCCATTATCTCTCCTATGCTCAATGCACTGAACAATAAAGACAAGCATGCCAAACACCTTCACTATTGTGTCCACATGGAACACAGAACATAGAACAATACAGTGCAGAACAGGCCCTTCGGCCCTCAATGTTGCGCCAACCTGTGAACTAATACAAGCCCCTCCCCCTACACTATCCCATCGTCATCCATCTGCTTATCCAAGGACTGTTTAAATGCCCCTAATGTGGCTGAGTTAACTACATTGGCAATCAGGGTGTTCCACACTCTTACCACTCTCTGAGTAAAGAACCTGCCTCTGACATCTGTCTTCAATCGATCACCCCTCAATTTGTAGCTATGCCTCCTTGTACAAGCTGAAGTCATCATCCTCGGAAAAAGACTCTCACTGTCCACCCTATCTAATCCTCTGATCACCTTGCATGTCTCTATTAAATCCCCTCTTAGCCTCCTTCTCTCCAATGAGAACAGACCCAAGTCCCCGAGCCTTTCTTCATAGGGCCTGCGCTCCAGACCAGGCAACATCCTGGTAAATCTCCTCTGCACTTTTTCCAATGCTTTCACTTCCTGCCTGTAATAGGGCGACCAGAACATGGGACTCCACTTTCAAGGAACAATGAACCTGCGCCCCCACCAAGGTCTCTTTGTTCAGAAATGCTCCCCAGGACCTGACCATGAAGTGTATATGTCCTTTCCAAAATGCAGCGCCTCACATTTATCTAAATTAAACTCCATCTGCCACTCCTTGGCCCACTGGCCCACCTGATTTGCAGTCATGAGAGAAGAGGTAACTGCATTTCACTGCGCCTTCCTCAGGATGTGGGTGGAGGTGGAGCTGGAGGGGATTGGTGGGAGGGAGGACAGAGTCCCAGAAGAAAAGCTGGGCCTGGATGAAGTTTCCCTCTCCGAACAGCTTTAGACTGTGGGAGGAAGTTGAAACAAACTTACATGGAGAGTTGCCCAATGCTGGGTCTGAATCTGGGTCCCTGATGCTGCGAGGCCATGCAACATTCTACCCCTCCATCCACAATTGCTCCCACACAGTCTTCAGGCTGACAGTAGGCTTTCTTTACAGCTACAGACATGGATTAATATTCCTAAACAACACCACCCTCCTCCATATGGAAGAGGAGCAGGAAGGCTGACATTTTGGACCTTTGTTGAAGGCCGACAGTCTTGATGGAGTACAGTGTTACACAGGGACATAGAACATAGAGCATAGAACAGTACAGCACAGTACAGGCCCTTCGGCCCACGATGTTGTGCCAAACTTTTACCCTAATCCGAAGGTCTATCAAACCTCCACCCCTACCTTATACTATCATCCACATGCCTATCTAATAGCCACTCAAATACCCCTAATGAGACCGACTCCACTACCCTCTCCGGCAATGCATTCCACCCCAGGAAAAAGTCTCTGGCTGTCTACTTTATCTATACCTCTGATCATTTTGTACGCCTCTATCAAGTCACCTCTCATTTTTCATCGTTCTCGAGAGAAAAGCCCTAACTCTCTCAACCTCTCCTCATAAGACCTTCCTTCCATTCCAGGCAACATCCTGGTAAATCTCCTCTGCACCTTTCCCAACGCTTCCACATCTTTCCTGTAATGAGGCAACCAGAACTGGACACAATACTCCAGATGTGGCCAAACCAGGGTTTTGTTTAGCTGGAGCATAACTTCACGGCTCTTGAAATCAATCCCCCTGTTAATGAAAGCTAACACACCATGTGCCTTCTTAACAACTCTATCCACCTGGGTGGCAGCTTTCAGGGAACTGTGGACATGAACCCCAAGATCCCTCTGCTGCTCCACACTGCCAAGAATCTTTCCGTTAACCCTGTATTCTGCTAACAGGCAGAGGAGGTTTATCAGCCTCCCAGGCCTGCCCCACCATTTAATTTGACCAACGGCTGCTCTGTATCTGAACTCCATTGCACAGGATTATAACAGCCCAGGAGGAGACCATTCGGTCCATCATGCCCATACCAGCTCTATTACCTAGTTGCAATCTCCTGCCTTTTCCCACGTAGTCCTGCAAACCATTTCTTCAAAGAAACCTGGAAGATGGCCATGAGGCCTTTGTGAATTGTCGGAAGAACACATCTGATTCATTGAAATCCTTTAGCGAAGATAACTGATGTCCTTACTGTGTGACCCACAGCAAGTTGGCTGGCTCTTAACCGCCCTCTGGACAATTCAGGATGGGTAATAAATGTTGGCCCAGCTAGTGATGACCACAGCAAATAAAAAGATTCAAAGCAATCTTCCAATAACCTCCTGAAGGCCTACACTGATCCTGCCTCACCACAATTCCGGGCAGTACATTCCACCCCCTAACAACACACTGAGTGAGTCAGCTGCTTTCTGACATTGTCCTTGCTTTGTTTGCACATCATTTTACATGACCTCATATGCATCAAAAATCTAACAATAGCTGAGCAATTTTCTGAAATTTCCCGTTGTTCCCTATCCTCAGTGGGTTGGACAGATTTCTAAATTTGCAATATTGAAGTATTCTTCCCGGCATCGCCACCACCGCCACCACCCACGCACCCCGCCTCCGCAACCAAATATGACCCGGATCTGATTTTATGGTTATGCCAACTATCGCTTTGGGATCTCCCTCTTCCACCCCCCGCATCTCCCCTTCCCCCCCGCCAACTAGGGGAAAGAATTCCTCTCTATTCACACTATCAGTTACCTCAATCATCTTGAACATCTCAATTACATCATCTATCGATCTCCTATACTCGAGGAATTACAAAAACAGCCCACAAACTCTCCAGAATTCTCTGCCACAGAAACTGGTTGAGGTCAAAGCATCAGAGATAACAAGGCGTAGAGCTGGATGAACACAGCAGGCCAAGCAGCATCAGAGGAGCAGGAAGGCCAATGTATTCTGAAGAAGGGTCTAGGCCCTAAACATCAGCCTTCCTGCTCCTCTGATGCTGCTCGGCCTGCTGTGTTCATCCAGCTCTACGCCTTGTTATCTCAGATTGTCCAGCATCTGCAGTTCCTGCTATCTTTGAGGTAAAAGCATTGAATGTTTTCAAGAAGAAGTTAGATATGATTCTTAGAGCTAAAGGGGTCAAAGCACATGGGGAGAATGTGGGTATTAAGTTGGGTGACCAATCACAATCATGCTGAATGGTGGAACAGGCCTGAAGGGCTGAATGGTCTACTCCTGCCTCTGTTTCCTTTGTTTCAATGTTTTGTCAAAGGGGAAATCACGTTTAGCTAATTTATTAGAAGTCTTTGATGGAGGACCATGTATTGTGAATAAAAGGGGCCTAGATTATGAACTGTACTTGGAGGTCCAGAAGACGTTTGAGAAGTTGACACATAAAAGTTTAGGGTGGAAAATAAAGACCATGGCTTAGTGGGGAACATATTAACATGGGCAGAAGATTGGCTTGCTATCAGGAAACAGAGAATAAAAATAAATGGGCCTTTGTTTCATTGGCAGGATGTGACAAGTAGAGGGGTCTTAACTTTTGTACAATTTACATCAATGACTTAAACATGGGAAGAGGAGGCATTGTACTAACTTCATAAACGAGACAAAGATAGGTAAGAAAGCATATCGTGAAGAACACACAAGGGCTTAACAGAAGGATATAGATTGAGTGAGTGGGCAAAGGGCTGTCGGATGGAATAAAATGTCAGAAAATGTGGAGGTGTTCACTTTGATACATGAAAAAGCAGTGTATTACTTAAATGGGGATCAATCATGGAATTCAGAGGGATTAAAGAACCCCAGAACAGGAATCACAGAACACTAATATGCAGGTAGAATGCTTTAGATGGGATGCTGTTCTTTATTAAGAGCAAAAATGAACATAAAAGTGAGGATGTTGTTCCTCAGTTATACAGGGCATTGGTGAGACCATGTATCAAATACTGTGTGCAGTTTTGATCTCATCGAATCACTCTGGGCCTTATTGTAAACTCCATGCACATCTGTAAATGGAAGATGTCCAACTGTATACATACAGTGCATGAAGCAGAGCTTCCTTTGAACTTTACGATAACTTGGATAATTCAGCTCTCCTTTACAGTGCAGGGCAGTAAGATGGGAATTTGGGCACTGAGCTTGGTGACCCTAACTCACAAACTCCACCATCTGGAACCACTGCCCTTGATAGGGTTGTCCATTTAACACAGAGAATGAGAGATAACAAAGTATGAAGCTGGATGAACTCAGCAGGCCCAGCAGCATCGCAGGAGCACAAAAGCTGACGTTTCGGGCCTAGACCCTTCCTGAGATGCTGCTTGGCCTGCTGTGTTCATCCAGCCTCACATTTCATTATCTTGGATTCTCCAGCATCTGCAGTTCCCATTATCACTAACACAGAGAATGACATGTTTTTTTCACAGCTGAAGGATCTTTGAAACTCTCTTTCCTTCAAAAGTCAGTGGGAGCAATATCTGAATATTTTTACGGCCGAGAAAACAAATTCTTGGTAAGCAAGAGGGTTAAAGATTATTGGGGATAAGCAGTAATGTAGAGTTATGAGATCAGTCATGATCATAATGGACAGGAGGGCAGTCTGAAAGTTTCGAGTTGCCTTCTCTCGCTCCTAATTGGGATGTGTATGCAGTTATTTCAGAATTTCAAAGTGAAAGCGTTGTTGGAGTGGAAGATCATGTGGGTCAGCAAGCGCAGAGAGGTAATGGACGGACAGAGACAATAGGCACTGCAGATGCTGGAGAATCCGAGATAACAAGGTGTGGAGCTGGATGAACGCAGCAGGCCCATCGTTGGAGCGGGAAGGCTGATGTTTCTTTTTTTTCTGATGAAGGGTCTTGACCCGAAACGTCAGCTTTGCTGCTCCTCTCTTGCTGCTTGGCCTGCTGTGTTTATCCAGCTCGACACCTTGTTATCTTAGATATGGATAAACTATTTCCACTGATTGTGGATTCTAGAATTAGGGGGCATAGTCCCTTCATAGACCCTTCATCTAGGCCCAAAACGTCAGCTTTCCTGCTCCTATGATGCTGCTTGGCCTGGTGTGTTCATCTAGTTCTACACCATGTTATCAAATGGATGAACAGAACGTGACACGGTTGTATTAGTATTATACAACAGGAAAAGTGGGACCATGTACAATGCAAATCACCGTAATACATCTCCTTGGGAGAAGCTGTGCTAAGTGCTAAAAGCTGAAGGATAAGTTAGGATGGTGAGTTCTCTCTGGAAAAATTTTAAGCTGCTTTCACATTGAAATATTGACAGAGAGTAAACAGGATCTGAATCTAATAGAGCGGATTCAACATCCACTTGTAGATGTGAGCAGTAGCACACCGGGGGCTGCAGGGATTCCACAAAGTGTCAGCAATAGCAATAGACCCTGAGGCTCTCCAATGCCAAGTTACTGATACCATCCTGACCCTAGCACTGGGCTTATGCTGATCTTCAGTACAAGGGGCTAATGATGATCACCACCCACAACGAGACGGTGAGAAGATCTCAGTCTAAAGCAGAACTTGGGAAAAGTTCATCACCTTCAGTGTCTTGTCTGAGCTGGCTGTGATTTCGTAGAAGAGGTAGGAGCCACTGATGTCACACAGTTTGTCTGCATTGCCATGTAAAAGCAGTATCCGGGTTGTTATAGTGGGCAACATCTTCTCAACAGCGCTCACCGCATTTAACAGCATGGTAGCGAATCGCACCCTCACCGGCCCGTGGTAGTTGAGAGGGTCATCAACGTAGTCTTTCACCTGCCAGGAACACAGCATGTCAGTCATGAAAGAACTAAACTCAGTGGGTGCTGGCAATCCAGGACAACATCGGAAATGCTGGCATCACTCAGTGTGCTGTAAGATCAGTAGGACATTTGGCGCCCCCCAAGCCTGCTGCACCATCCAGTCGAATCATGGCTGATTCAACACCCCTCATGTCCACTTTCCTGCCCTTTCCCTGTAACCCTGGATTCCCCGACTGATCAAGAATCTCTCTATCTCAGCCTTAAATGTACACAAGTGCTCTGCTCCCTACACCTCTCTGTGGCAAGGAGCTCCAAAAACCCACAACTCTCTGAGAAGAGAAATTCCTCCTTATCTCTGCCTTAAATTTGTGCCTCTTTAATCCAAGACTGTGCCCTCTGCTCCTAGATTCTCCAATGAAGGAAACATCCTCTCACCATTTACCCTTAGGAATTTTAGATGTTTTAACGAAATCACCTGTCACCCTTCTAAATGCCAATCAGTAGGGTCCCAATCTGTTTAGTCTTCGTTCTCAAAGACACTAGCTCCACACCAGGGATCATTCCACCCAGCAGAATCTGTGGGAGAGAAACAGAAATTGCCAGGCAGAGTCTTGAGGAGACACCAAGGGTTCTGAAATGCTGGTGTCACTTCCTGTCAGGAATGTCTACTGTGCCTTGCTCCACTCAGACACTGACCAGGTTAGCACTGGACCTTCCTCTGGAATTAGGGGTTAAGGGAATAAGGGAAAGATGGAGCGATGGGGGGATGAAGGTCATGGGGGTGGAGGAGTGTGGAGAACTTGAAAATGGGTTCAGGAACAAGGGCAAGCGTGTAATCTTTCAGGTCCCTTGAATCAGGGAACAAGTCCCTCTAATCAAGGGCCAACTCCCCTCTCCAGAAGCCTCAAGAAAACACCTCTGGGCTGGCCGTCACATTCCCTGCCTGGTGAACCCCTCACCCTCTGTTGATAATACTGGCAGTGATGGAATAAGGCCTGTGTAAATTAGGTGATGATAAATTGTGAGGCTGGATGAACACAGCAGTCCCAGCAGCATCTCAGGAGCACAAAAGCTGACGTTTCGAGCCTAGACCCTACATCAGAGAGGGGGATGGGGTGAGTGTTCTGGAATAAATAGGGAGAGAGGGGGAGGCGGACCGAAGACGGAGAGAAAAGAAGATAGGTGGAGAGAGTATAGGTGGGGAGGTAGGAGGGGATAGGTCAGTCCAGGGAAGACGGACAGGTCAAGGAGGTGGGATGAGGTTAGTAGGTAGGAGATGGGGGTGCGGCTTGGGGTGGGAGGAAGGGATGGGTGAGAGGAAGAACAGGTTAGGGAGGCAGAGACAGGTTGGACTGGTTTTGGGATGCAGTGGGTGGAGGGGACGAACTGGGCTGGTTTTGGGATGCGGTGGGGGAAGGGGAGATTTTGAAGCTGGTGAAGTCCACATTGATACCATTGAGCTGCAGGGTTCCCAAGCGGAATATGAGTTGCTGTTCCTGCAACCTTCGGGTGGCATCATTGTGGCACTGCTGGAGGCCCATGATGGACATGTCATCAAAAGAATGGGAGGGGGAGTGGAAATGGTTTGCGACTGGGAGGTGCAGTTGTTTATTGTGAACCGAGCGGAGGTATTCTGCAAAGCGGTCCCCAAGCCTCCGCTTGGTTTCCCCAATGTAGAGGAAGCCACACCAGGTACAGTGGATGCAGTATACCACATTGGCAGATGTGCAGGTGAATCTCTGCTTGATGTGGAAAGTCATCTTGGGGCCTGGGATAGGGGTGAGGGAGGAGGTGTGGGGGCAAGTGTAGCATTTCCTGTGGTTGCAGGGGAAGGTGCCGGGTGTGGTGGGGTTGGAGGGCAGTGTGGAACGAACCAGGGAGTCACGGAGAGAGTGGTCTCTCCGGAAAGCAGACAGGGGTGGGGATGGAAAAATGTCTTGGGTGGTGGGGTCGGATTGTAGATGGCGGAAGTGACGGAGGATGATGCGTTGTATCCGGAGGTTGGTGGTGTGGTGTGTGAGAACGAGGGGGATCCTCTTTGGGCAGTTGTGGCGGGGGCGGGGTGTGAGGGATGTGTTGCGGGAAATGCGGGAGACGCGGTCGAGGGCATTCTCGACCACTGTGGGGGGAAAGTTGTGGTCCTTGAAGAACTTGGGCATCTGGGATGTGCGGGAGTGGATTGCCTCATCGTGGGAGCAGATGCGGTGGAGGCGGAGGAATTGGGAATAGGGGATGGAATTTTTGCAGGAGGGTGGGTGGGAGGAGGTGTATTCTAGGTAGCTGTGGGAGTCAGTGGGCTTGAAATGGACATCAGTTACAAGCTGGTTGCCTGAGATGGAGCCTGAGAGATCCAGGAAGGTGAGGGATGTGCTGGATGTGCCATTATCACTAAATTAGGTGATGGCCTTGTAGAATCATCGCTGGGCTGTTAATCCAGGGACTCAGACATCCCTTTATGCCAGCACTCTGCAACAGTAGTTTAGCTCGTCTCACTCTCCCATCAGTTTTGGGAAAGAGTCGATCAGTGAATTCCTGGTCTGCTATGTTCCTCTACATATTGTGATTTTTAAATGCTACTAATTTGCACTAGTGTGGAGTCCAGTCCACATCTGTCTATAGTTCCCCCAACCTGCGTCTGACCTTCCTACACCTCAGTCTAATTCTGCTCATGGATGCTGTATAAAGCAGGGTGCCAATGTGCAAATGCTGCTGCACTCAAGGGGTTAATGCCTGTCGAACTTACAGTAATGGATGGAAAACTGCCAACAATGTTCTGGTCCAGTTTTGCTCGATAGTGGCAGCAGCCATCACATGATCAGTAACGACCTTTCGCTACTTGACCTTTGAGTGGGTCCCATCATGAAGGACAGCGCCTTGGAGATGGTGCATAATGATGTGGTGTAATTGCTAACCTCTCCTCCCTCTAATCCCTCGTTGCAAGATTTATACCCAGACCGTACAACCCTCCGGGGGAAAATACACACCACCATTGAGAGCAAAATTTGACTTTTCTTAAGAGTGTTAGTCACTAACTGAGAATAATGGTGTCACATGACAATATAGAATTGCATTAACTGGCAGCATGTCTATGAATGCTATGCTGTTCAATGATTAGTTCCATAGTATTTGAAACACTTGGGAAGCATCCTTAAAAAATAAATCACGGCAATGTACTCACCAAATCAGCGAAAACTGCGTGTTAAATTGGGGCTACAGCTTATGACCTTTTCTCTCAGAGGTGGGAGCAAAGACTGACCAACCCTCTCGATTAAAAAAATATTGGTTCCTCAATACAGTAGTGCGGTTTGGTTGTAATGCAAGATGTAGCACACTGGACAAAGTGGAGACTGCTTTCACTCCACCCGCAGGCTCCCCACACACTCACGTGGTACTGAGCCATACCCAACATCTGGGCGCTGTCCCCCCCCCCGCCCGTCTGCCAACTTCACTTGGAGCCATCTCCACAGCAGAGGTCAGAGGTCATTCGGACAGCCTAAATGTATGAGTCAGGTTCAGTTTCAAGCCCAACCTCTGATTGCAAATGCTAGGACCTCAGGGGACCATCAATTTCTTACATTCTCTGGGCAGTGGGGAGATGATTGGTAGCAGGAATTAGGACTATTTTCTCACAAGACTGTTGATGCTGTGTTGAGGAGATATAATGGGAACTGCAAATGCTGGAGAATCCGAGATAACAAAGTGTGGAGCTGGATGAACGCAGCATCAGAGGAGCAGGAAAGCTGACGTTTCAGGCCTAGACCCTTCTTCAGAAAAGGTGAAGGGTCTTGGCCCGAAACGTCAGCTTTTGTGCTCCTAAGATGCTGCTTGGCCTACTGTGTTCATCCACCTTCACACTTTGTTATGAGGCTGCGTTGAGATGTCTTTGGCAATAGGAACTCGGTAATGTTGGGATTTACTGTCAATGCCATTGACTGGAGAGCTCTATGTCACCTCCTACTGGGTGGCCAACCGGGTTGAAGAGTTAACTGACCAGCATTGGAATTCTCTGGGATACAGGACCCTGAGGATGGCCATTCAGAAGCTGAGGGCTCTTCAATACCTGTCAGTGTCACTAGGAACAGAGGCTGCTCTAGACATCAGAGGACTAGGATTGACAGATTGACCCAGTTCACAAGTGGATAAGGGAAAGAGGAGGGAAACTGTAGGGAGAAGGCACTGCCTGTGGGAAGGGGTGAAGTGGTTTGTAACAAAGCTTTTCACTGCCCTTAGGTACACAGGACAATAAATCAAACCAAATCAAAAGGACAGAAGTGACTTTCAGGAGGATAAGAGATAACAAAGTGTTGAGCTGGATGAACACAGCAGGCCAAGCAGCTTTTCTGATGAAGGGTCTAGGCCTGAAACGTCAGCTTTCCTGCTCCTAAGATGCTGCTTGGCCTGCTGTGTTCATCCAGCTCCACACTTTGTTATCTCAGATTCTCCAGCATCCGCAGTTCCCATTATCTCGCTTTCAGGAGGACGTTGCTTCCCAGTGCTGGTCACTCAATCAGGCACTGAGTACCTTTCCTATAAGGGACCCTGAAGCCCATGAGCAAATATGACAGGGCATATATAAGGGCAGGTACTGGACCATCATTTTGGAGATAGGGGTTTGAATACCATCAGGGCAGGTGGTACTGTTTGAATTCCGTCAGATCTGACATAAAGACAATCTAATGGCGTCCGCATAACTATTGTCAACTGCTGTACAAATACATCTGGTTCACTAATATCCTTTAAGGAGGGAAATCTGCCATCCTCACCTGCTCTGACCTACATGTGACTCCAGACCCACAGCAATGTGGTTGATGTTTAACTGCCCTCTGGGCAATTAGGGATAGGCAATAAATATGGGCCTAGCCAGCATGTCCACAACTCCCTGAAAGTTATGTTTTAAATAGGCTTAGAGAACAGAGGTTAAAGGTCAGTTAGGTAGATTCCAGACTTTTACTTTTCTAGTTGGGGTTTCATTCCAACTCCCACATCACAAACACCAGCATGCTAATTACATGCACCCCAGATGTACATGGACATCAGTTCTCACCCCAATACCCCTTAACTAACAAATCAATATCACTTACATAAGAACATAAGAGCTTGAACCAGGAGCAGGCCATTCTGGGAGACTGAATTTTGCAGGTTGATGACATTTTGAGAGAAGTCATTCCTCCTCATCTCAATTTTAAATCTGCTACTCCTTATCCTAAAACTATGACCTCTTACTATGGATTACCCCACATAAGAAAACATCCTCTATCTCCATCTATTTTGCCAATCCATTTTATCATCTTATAGAGTCAATGGCGTAGTGGTATTATCACTGGACTGTTAATCTAGAGACCCAGATAATGTTCTGGGGACTTGGGTTCAAATCCCGCCATGGCAGATGGTGGAATTTACATTCAATTAAAATATCTGGAATTAAAAATATAATGATGACCATGAATCCATTGCCGATGGTTGGGAAAAACCCATCTGCTTCACTAATATTCTTTAGGGAAGGAAACTGCCATCCTTACCTGGTCTGGCCTACATGTGACTCCAGACCCATAGCAATGTGGCTGATGGGTAAAATATACTGTGTAGTTAGCGATGCCCCCATCTTGTTAAAGAATTTTTAAAAAAAGACTTCAATTAGATCTCCTCTCATTCTTCTAAACCCCTAGACAGGATGGACCTAAACTGCTCAGTCCTTCTTCGTGAGACAAACTCCTCATCTCTGGAATCAATCTACTGAACCTCCTCTGAATTGCCTCCTCAAATACGGAATCCGAACCTATCCATATCCATTTGTAAATTTCTTACTTCTTCATCGCAACTTACTTTCCCAACTATTTTAGTGTCATCAGCTAATCTGGCTAAGGTACATTCTGTCCCTGAATCCAAGGCATTAACATAGAGCATCAGTAGCTGTGGCCATAGGACCAAGCCCTGTGGTATCCCCATTAATCACCTCTTGCCAAGCAGAAAAAGACTTATTAATGCTGACTCTCCTCTTTCGGTTGCTTAGCCAATGCTCTATTTAAGCTAATAAATGACCCCTACCCACTTGGAATTTCACTATCCTACAGTTCCATTCGGTCTCAGTCATCCCCACCAGACACTACAATAAGATACTAAGATGTTACACACAAACTTTCTGATGGAATTGGAATGGCTAGACAGTCACCATCCCAACAGATTATTGCCTTCTATGATCACCGTAAAATGAATAAAAAAGGAAAAGAGACATGTCCATCTTCTCTCCCAACTATCCACTCCAACCATCCCACTGACCATTCTCCACCAATCCCTACCTGCACTCACCTATCACCATCTCACCTATTTTCCCCAGCCCCGTGCCCCCTTTCTGTATCTATGTCTGAGCTCCCTTCCCGCTCCCCCATTTCTGCAGAAGGGCCCCGACCCAAAATGTCAACTTTCCTGCTCCTCTTGATGCTGCCTGGCCTGCTGCGTTCCTCCAGCTCCACACTGTGTTATCTCTGACTCCAGCATCAGCAGTTCTTACTGTCTCTTCAAATGTGGGGGTGGTGCTTCTCTGTTGTGCCTGTTGTTTGCATCCTCTGTAAACTAGAGCTCACCTGTGCCAAGTTGGTTGATTGAATTAAACACAGGTCCAATCTTGATTAAATACTGCATGCTGTTTTATAAATATGGATTTAAAAATCATGTAAGGGTAGATTTTGACACATTGGCAATATGAGGTCACTCCTGCCCACCACCTTCCTTCCTCCCAGTGCACTGGACAGAACCAACACGTTAAAACCAGACTGTCTTTGGCTCAGTCACAGCAAGGGATACTCAGTTTAGACATCAAAAATGAGCCAATGATCATAGAAACATAGGAAAAAGGAGCAGGAGTGTTCCATGTGACCCTCTAAGCCTGCTTCAGTATGACATTGGTGAATCCTCAAGCTCAGTAACCTGTTTGCAGTTTCTCTCCATACTCTTCGATCCTTTTAGCCCTCAGAAATATATCTAACTTCTTCTTGCAGATATTACAATGTTTTAACCCTCAGCCACTTTCTATGGCAGAGAATTCCACAGGCTGACCACTTTCTGCGTGAAGAAATTTCTCCTCATCTCAGTCCTAAATGGTCCATTTTAGACAGTGATCCCTGGTTCTCGACTCCCCAGTCATCGGGAACATCCTTCCTGTTTTTACCCTACCAAGTCCTGTTAGAATTTTACAGGTTTCTGTGAGATCCCCTTCATAATGAGTGAAGGTCTTAGAAAATAAGACCCTATGACCGAGTTCACCATTAGGGCGCTGATACCTCACAAGTCTGTGTCCTTGTCTGGCCAGTTTGACTCAATAATGGCACTGGCAACTCAATAACCAAATGGTGTGGCATTTAGTGTGACAGGGGATTTCCTGTTGACTGGAAAGTTCACCGTAAGCCATCATGAAGATACTGAAGGATCATCTAACCATTTGTCCTCAGTGTAGAAGGGTTATAAAATATATAGGAAGGCTCTTAAAGGTGCTACAAAAGGCAAGGCATTGATTTGGGAGAAAATGCATCTTTTTAAAATTCATTTACAGGATGTGGGCAACACTGGCCGAGCAGCATTTATTGCCCATCCCTAATTGCCCAGAGGGCGCTTAAGAGTCAATCACATTGCCGTGGGTCTGGAGTCACATGTAGGCCAAACCAGGTAAGGATGGCAGATTCCTTCTCTAAAGGACATTAGTGAACCAGATGGGTTTTCCCGACAATTGGCCATGGATTCATGGACTCTTAATTCCAGATGATTTTTATTAGGCCTGGATCCCCAGAACATTACTTGGTCCTTGGATTAACAGTCCGGTGACAATACCACAAGCCTTTGCCACCCCCACCATGGTCCCCTGCCTCCCCACCCCTCATCTCTAATAATGAGCCCAATGAAATGGGCTAAATAGTACCTTACGCTGTGATGGATTGGATGTTGTCTGCACATAATGCCTTTGTTTGAATATGTGAAGAAAATAAGTCATCAGTAACCCACCTCCTTTTCATCTCTTGACAGAGAGTGTGGATCCATATATCCCAAAGCTACATTTGGCAAGAAGTAGTCCAAAACTCTGGCACAAAATACCTACAGCAGAGAAAGGAAAGCAAGTAACTCTACTTCTTTATTTTGGTCAACATTTCACCCAGTTACTCAGGAGACCGCACTTCCTTGGAGCAACGAGGATGAGTATCGGGTACTCTGCTGTGAAAGTCGTTGATCCTCACATGATTCCCTAATCCATTCGGATACATGTTCCTGGGTGTATTCCTTAACTTACATGGTTAAATTCCTGATCTGAGCCTTAAGAAATTAAGACGTAAGTGTGGTAATAGACCATTTGGCCCATCAAGTCCACTCTGCCATTCAATGATATCAAACTGGAGAAAGAAAATTCATGAAACAAAGAATGTGCCTGATCTTAGAAGTTTGCTAACAGAATAAAGTTAATAATGGATGTGGAGAGAAGGCAGGAGATTGGGGTTAAAATGATTCAAATCTGCCATGACTGATGTTCATGTTAATATACAATTGGATTATATGTTATCTTTAAGGGATGGGTTCGAACTCCTGAGGGCCTTTTGTTAACTTTGACTATTCTTTGAGGAAATATTATGAACATACGATTTAACAGCAGGGCTAGGCCATTCAGCCCCTCGAGCCTGCTCTGCCATTAATTAAGATCTAAGCTGATCCACATTCTGAACTATTCTTGATAACTTTCCACTTCCCTTACTCATAAGGAATTTATCCACCTCTGCTTTATAAACAGCCTCAGACTAAAACTCAAGAAGCTTGACACCATCCAGGACAAGGTAGCCCGCTGGATTGGCACCACATCCACAAGCATCCACTCACTGCACCACCGGCGCTCAGTAGCAGCAGTGTGTACCATCTACAAGATGCACTGCAATGACTCACCAAGGCTCCTTTGACAGAGCCTTCCAAACCCACGCCCACTTCCACCTGGAAGAACAAGGGCAGCAGGTACATGAGAACACCACTCCCGGCAAATTCCCCTCCAATTTGACTTGGAAATATACTGTCGTTCCTTCACTGCCGCTGGGTCAAAATTCTGGACCACCCTCCCTAAGGGCATTGTAAGTGTCCTTTCATCATGTGGGCAGCAGCAGTTCGCGAAAGCCGCTCACCACCGCTACCAACAGCACCTTTTCAAGGGCAGCTAGGGACGGGTAATAAATGCTGGCCAGCCAGCGATGCCCATGCCCATTAAAAGACTAGAAGCCAAAGAAGAGTCATTTTGGACTTGAAACTTTAACTCAGTTTCCGTCTCCACGGATACTGCCAGAGCTACGGAGTTTCTCCAGCATTCTCTGTGTTTGTCTCAGATTTCCTGCATCCGCAGTATTTTGCTTTTATTTGCTTGGATCACACCACCAAACCATTGCCCATCCGGAAGCCCAACGGTTCAAGAAGGCAGCTCAGTGCCACATTCCCTGGGCTCACAGCAGCTAGGACATCAGCAATAAATGCCAAGCCTGACTTAATAACACCCACTTCCTGAAAATCGAAACTCTTCACAGCCCTTTACAGGGTGACACGGTGGCTCAGCAGTTAGCGCTGCAGGCTCGCAGCAACAGGGACCCGGGTTCACTTATACCCTGGGGTGACTGTGTGGAGTTTGCACGTTCTCCCCATGTCTGCGTGGATCTCCTTCCACAGTACAAAGGTGTGCAGGTTAGGCAGATTGGCCGTGCTAAATTGCCCATCATGACCATGGATATACAGATTGGGTGGATTAGCCATTGGAAATGCAGAGTTACAGGGAGTTGGCAGAGGGGTGGGTTTGAGTGGGATTTTCTTCAGAGGTTTGGTGTGGACTTGATGGGCTGAATGGCCTGCTTCCACACGTAGGGCTTCTATACATGAAATTGATTGCTGCTTCACACCAAATCACAGCTCAGTGCGATCAATTGTGTGACAAGTTGCTTGTCGTAAATATGAGTTTAGGTTTTGGTGCATTCTGGATGCAGTTTGAGTGTTTGTAGGGTTAAGTGAGAGCGTGAGAAAGTGGCGTATGGGGGTGAATGTATATCAAGGGAAGGTGTTTGATGGGGCAGATGTTCATTACCTTTTCTGAAGAATCTTAATGAATTAAGCATTCTGAAAAAACACGCCTGTGTCAACAGCAAACAGTGGTTCAACTCCTACTATGTTTGTAGTCAAAATATCAGGAGTTTTCAAACAGCTTAGCCTCACTGATACCCAGAGATGGGCTTTCTCTTCAAGAGCAGGTAGACTGGGAATGATCCAGGAGTATCTGCTCTATTCATGACTCATGTAAAAATTCCATGCCCACCAACCCCAAATGAAATAACCCCACAGAGGCTGGTACCCCATTAACACGTTATCCATTTTGTTTACACAAGGATAGTCCTTGAAACTGATGCAGTTCCTTCAGAGCCAGCTCTCAGAGTGAGCAGGATGTGTGACAGAGCAAGGTGTAGAGCTGGATGAACACAGCAGGCCAAGCAGCTTCAGGGGAGCAGGAAAGCTGATATTTCAGGCCTAGACCCTTCTTCTGATACCCCTATTTATATCTGTCAGCCAGGGCTCCCTGATTGGACCCGGTTAACTGCCCCAATCAGGGAACTCAGATTCTATGAGATCCGCCTGGCTGATCTTGTTGAAATTACTACACCACCAATCTTAACCCATCCCCAATTCTCAATGAGGAAAGGAGGGAGATGAGCGCAGCAATTATAATGAGGTTAGCCAAGTTAGGGATGGCAAAGTCTTTGAGCTGGCCAGCAAGATTTACAGATGATGGGAAGGACTGCCTCTGGTAGCGAGATGTGAGCTCTATCTCCATCCACCTGTTTCCCTGGGGAAGACCATACGGACACATCAGTCTGGTTAATGCTAGGTGCCGTGGAACTGACCCCCACCAACAACTGGAGGACAGCGCTCTCCTTTGACAATGGTGACTGGGAATTGGCGCAGACAACCCAGGGAGGGGTGAGACGCTCTCCACAAAATGTTCAGGGTTTTTTTTTACCTTTAGAGGTGTAGCAGCTTCGGGATTCAAAATTATCAATGGTGCAACAAAGATCACGCCAGCAATGTCCTCTGGTCTCTCATGCACAATGTAGATTGCCATCAATCCACCCTGCAATACAAGAAGAGGCAAAATGACAACGACATCTCCAGTAGGCAGACCCCCCAAGTGAAGTCACACAGGAAAGCGGGCGTGACAAATGTCGGATCAGCCGTGAGCCTATTGGATGCCGGCGCAGGTTCGAGGGGCCGAGTTGCCTGCTCCTGTTCCTATTTCTTACTGTCGTTACTACAGTTGGTGCAGGAACTTCACACTGCAGTCCTCAGTACACAGCAGTGAAGGGCTGGGTCTGGTTCCTGATCTGTACTCGAACAACCTCAGCCAGAACAGCAGCTTGATTTGGGGTGGGGAGGAGGGGTTGGTGAAATTCACTTTATTGTCTGTGATAAAAGGGGCAAGAGAACATCACGGGCCATTTTCATACCCCACCCAGTTATCCTCTCCCCTTAGCAACAACATACGTTTTATAAGCGATTTTCATACGAAGATATCAGGACAGGTGATCCATAGCTTGTTCAGAGGAAGGGCTAGGGAGGGCAAAGAGTTAGAGGGGCAGAAAGGCTGATGGAGAACACAGGGTCCAGGCAACTGAGATCACGGTCACTGAATGAAGGGAGTAGGCCAAACTTAGAGATTGCTGGAGACACTCAAAGGGTCTCGCAGCATCTGTGGAGACAAAAAGCAGAGTTAAGGTTTCAAAATCTGGTGACTCATCTTCAGAACTCATATAACTCTGTGTCTGTTTGTCACAGATACTGCCAGACCTGCCGAGCTTCTCCAGCATTACGTGTGTTTGTCTCAGATTTCCAGTGGCTGCAGTATTTTGCTTTTGTTGAAGGAAGTGGGCAATGGGCAAATGGCCAGAATTGAGTAATTGAAATTGTGAAGTCCTTGGAGGATTGTAGGGCTGTAGGGGGTTACAGAGAGAGAGGCTCCTAAGCTTTTGGAAAAGGCCAATGTGTGCCAATCAGTTGGTGCTGCCTCCCTAGATGAACGTCACTCAAACTGAAACAGGTTAAAGACAGGACAGTAGCCACTCCTATCAGTAGCCTTCTGATAAAGCCTGGACTGGTCTTAGTCAAGACATCTCCTGACACACTGTTCCTGATCAAGTGTAAATGAGAATTAGAGGGGCATCAACTATGGTTCACATTAATGGTGAGCTTACTACATAGGAACAGGAGGAGGCCATTCAGCCCCTGGAGTCTATTCCACTAATCAATCAGATCATGGCTGATCTGAGGCCGAACTCCATATACCTCCCTTTGGCCCATATCCCTTAATGGCTTTACTTAACAAAAGTGTACTCATCTCAGATTTAAAATTAACAACTGATCCAGCATCCACGGCTGTTTGTGGGAGTGTTCTAAACATCTCCCACCCTTTGTGTGTCGAAGTGCTTCCTAACATCTCTCCTGATCGCTCAGGCCCTAATTCTCAGACCATGTCCCCTAATTCTAGAATCCACAATCAGTGGAAATAGTTTATCCATATCTAAGATAATAAGGTGTAGAGCTGGATGAACACAGCAGGCCAAGCAGCAAGAGAGGAACAGGAAAGCTAATGTTTCGGGTCGAGACCCTTCATCAGAAAAAAAGAAGGGTCTAAGCCCGAAACATCAGCCTTCCTCCTCCTCTGATGCTGCATGGCCTGCTGTGTTCATCCAGATCTGCACCTTGTTATTTCGGATTCTCCAGCATCTGCAGTTCCTATTATCTCTTATCCATATCTAAGCTGTCTTTTCTGTTAATATATGGAAGACTTTGATCAGAGTCCCCTTTAACTTTCTAACTTCTAGAGAATATATGCCTAATTTGTATAATCTCTTCTCAAAACCCCTGAAGTCCAGGTATCAGCAAATCCACAATGCTAGTGCCTGTCTATCCTTCCTAAAGTGAGCTGCCCAGATCTGCTCACAGTACTCCAAGTGTGGTCTATCCAGGGTGTTATAATGATTGCAATGAAATGTCTACATCCTTGTACTCCAGACCTCTAGATATAAAGACCAGCATTCCATTAGCCTTCCTGATTACTTCCTGTGCCTGATAATGGTATTTTAAAGACCTATGCACCTGAGCCCTTCAGACTCATTGGACATCCATTGTAGTTAACTTCATACCATCTAGAAAGGTCTATCCTTTCTCAGTCCAAAATTGATAACCTCAATCTTGTTTATATTGAACTTCATCTGCCATAGTTTTTCCCATTCATTTAAACTTTAATATCCCTTTGTAATTTTATGCTATCATCTCAAGTGTCTACTTTACGTCATCAGCAAATTTGGACATATGGTTTTCTACACCTTTATCCAAGACATTATAAATAACGTGAATAATTGGGGCCCAGGCATAGACACAAATACAAAGTTGCTGGTAAAGCTCAACAAGTTTGGCAGCATCTCTAAAGGAAAGAGCAGAAGTTCTGAGGAAGGTTCACCGGACCTGAAACATTAACTCTGTTTTTTTCCTTTACAAGTGCTGCCAGAACTGCTGAGCTTTTCCAGCAACTTTGTTTTCATTCCTGATTTACAGCATCCGCAGTTCTTTTGGTTTTTATTCCTTATGAGACACCATTGGCCACATGCTGCCAATTTGAGGGCCAACTCATTGTCCTGACTTTCTGCTGCCTGCCACTCAACCAATTTTGCCGCCATGTTAAAAATCTGCCCTTAGTTCTGTGTACTTCTATCTTGGTTAACATGCTCTCACATTGGACTTTATCAAATGCCTTCTGGCAAAGTGGTCTCCTACCACCTTCTCAAGGACATCTGGGATAGTCAACTTGCAATTGCATTAAAGATTCTTGGGGGCTTGACAGGGTGGATGCTGAGAGGTTGTTTCCCCTTTTGGGAGAGTCTAGGACCAAAATGCATAATCTCAGAATAAAAGATCATAGAATCATACAGCACAGATGAGGCCCTTCAGCCCATCAAGCCTGTACTGTCCATTTAAGACAGAGATGAGAAGGAATTTCTTCTCTCAGAGTGTAGTGAATCTACGAAATTCTTTACCAAGGAGGCTTGGGCATTAAACATACTCAAGGCTGAGATAGACAGAGTTTTAACCCATAAAGGAATCGAGGACTATGTGGAAAAGGAGGAAAGCAGTATTGAGGATTATCAGAGCAAGCATGATCTCAGTGAACAGCCGGAGCAGATTCGATGGGCTGAATGGCTTTCTTCATCTTCTTCATCAGATGGTCTTATCTCTAACAGAGTCTAACACTGTGGGGGAAATCAAATTAGACTCAAGCCTTTCTGGGATGAAACTTAGTTTAACAGAGAGTGGGAATCATTTGGAACTCTCTTCCGCAAATGGCAATTAATGTGTGATCATTTTCTGAGAATGGTAACCTTTATTTTGGGCCTAAGAGATTTCTTTTGATTCATTCATGGCATGTGTGCATCACTAGCTAGGCCAGTCTTTATTACCCAGAGAGCAGGTAACAGTCAATCACATGGCTATGAGTCTTGAGGCACATGAAAGCCAGGCTAGGCCTGGCAAAAAGAATCAAATGTGACATAAGGAAAAACATTAGGCTCTCGATTTGAGTGCATGATGGATACAGGTTCTATCAAGGCATTTCGGAGGGAATCAAACATATAAACAGAGGCATGGGGTAGGCCATTCAGTCCATTGAGCCTGGCCCACTATTGAATATGATCATGGCTGACTGAAAATTTCAATGTCTTTTACATCATCCCATCCCCACTGTATACCACTGGTAATCAGATTTAACAATCTCTACATTAAACATACTCAAATATTGAGCGTTAACAGTCCTTTGAGGTGCAGAATTCCTTGGATTCTCAACTCTCTAAGTAAAGCTAATTCTCCTCTTTTCAGACCTAAGTAGCATCTACATTGTTTTTAAGCTGTACCTCTGACTTTAGACTTCCAACCGGGGGAACCTCTTATCTGCATCAACCCCGTCTGTCTCTTTAACTGCTCTGCGAGATCACCTTTCATTCTTCGATGCTGCAGAGTATGCAGGCTCAGTTTGCCCAATATCTCTCCATAGGATAATCCCACCAGCCTAAAAACATGCCTTTATTGCACTCCTTCAATGTCAGTAATCTCTTTCCTGAGTTAAGCAGACCAGAGCTACATGCACTACTCCAGGTGAAATCAAACCAAGCTCCTATAATTGAAGCAAGACTTCATTATCCTTGTACTCCAATCCTCCTGCAATAGAGCCTAACATTCCATTAGCCTTCCTAATATCTTGTTTGTCTAAGTGGTTTATTGACAAGGACATCTAGATCCCTTTGTATCGCCAGTTCCCAACCTCTTACCATTTACGAAATGCTCTGCACATCTGTTTCTCCTATCAATGTGGGTAGCCTTGTATTTTTTCACGTTGTATTTATTTTTTGCCTAATGTTGAGTAGTCTGGCCAGTCACATTGTGTTTGGAACACAGCACTTCACATTTTTCTTTAAAGTAAGAAAAAGTTAGGGTCTGTGTTACCTTCTTAAAATACTTTGAGGGGGTCTGGTCTGGTCCATGACACACATAGAAAAAAAGTAGAATCTAGCGCTCAGAAATCAGCCCCAGGTCCCACTGATTTCATTTTCACCGCAACGCAACCAGATAATGTACAAAATGGGCAACATTGCAGGATCCATTCCCTGAGGATTAACAGCATTGAGGCATGAATCTATATCGGGATCTGAGTTAAGCAGCCTCAGGCCACAGTGTTTGTCTGTCACACGCTGGCAGCTCATTCCCAGGCACTGCCTGAAATTAACTTGCTGCAATTTACACCTTTAATGACCTTGTCTCACTGGGAGAGGTTTAATCTGTGATTCCTGTGCAAAGATTTTGCAGCAAAGCCGCACAGCTCTAATGAGGTGAATCAGAAAACACATTTCCCACTGTTTCGGAAAGTGGCAGCTCGAGGAGACAGAATTAAGGTCAACGAAGGATCAAGTGGTATAGGATGAACCTTAGAGAGAGGGCTGTTGAGGGGGCAATCGTAGGATAACTGCTGCGTAGAGGCCACTCATCATTTATGTCAAAGCCGCCTCAAAGAGCAGCATATTAGCTACTCTGTATATGCAGACTTCTCTGTTTAGGTAATGATCCAATTCCCTGCTGAATTTTAATGTAATTCATAGAATGTGGATGTCGCTGGCTAGTCCAGCATTTGTTGCCCATCCCCGAATTCCCCAGAATGTAGTTAAGAGGCAACCGCATTGCTGTGGGTCTGGAATCACATTGGAGGCCAGACCAGGTAAGGACAGTAGTTTCCTTCCCTAAAGGACATTAGTGAGCCAGACGGGTTTTTATGACAATCGACTGTGATTACACAGTCATCACTAGTTCATTTTCATTTCGGGTTTTTCAACGAACTCAAATTCCACCACCTGCTTTGGTGGGCTTCAATTCCTTATTGACAGAACATCCATCTCAAGTTTTGGAATATTACTCCAGTGATATTATCACCATGCACTGATCTGCCTGACGCTCTACAGTTGACACTGACTCTACCACACTCTTGGGCAGTGCATTCTCCAACTGAACCACTTTCTGTGTGAACAGACCTTTCCTGTGTAGAGGAAGCTTCACCGTATATCTAAACCCATACTATCCCTGTCTTTGGAGTGTTTGATAGAGACAGTGTAAAGGGAACTTTACTCTGTATCTAACCTTGTGCTGTCCCTGTACTGGGAGTGTTCGATGGGGACAGTGTAGAGGAAGATTTACTCTGTATCTAGCCCTGTGCTGTCCCTGCCCTGGGAGTGTCTGATGGGGACAGTGTAGAGGAAGATTTACTCTGTATCTAGCCCTGTGCTGTCCCTGCCCTGGGAGTGTTGATGAGACAGCATAGAGGAAAAAGCTTTACTCTGTTCCTAACTGTGCTGTCCCTGCCCTGGTGTTATTTGATGGGGGCAACGTACAGCAAGCTTTAACCTGCATCTGACCCTATGCTGTCCCTATCCTGGGAAGTTTGTTGGAGCAGTGTAGCGAGAGCTTTGCCTTGTATCAAACCCTGTGCTGTCCCTGTCCTGAGATGCTTGATGGGACAGTGTAGAGGAAGCTTTACTCTGTATCTAACACCATTGGCTCCTCAGCCAATCACCTGAAATGGGTGCCCTCAAATTCTCAAACCTTCCACCAATGGGGACTGCCTGTTGCTTTTGACCCTGCCTGTGTATCTAAACTCATGCTACCCCTGTCTTTGGAGTGTTTGATAGAGACAGTGTAATGGGAACTTTACTCTGTATCTAACCTTGTACTGTCCCTGTACTGGGAGTAATGAAGACCCTTAATGAAGACCCGGTGAAATCCTCCTTAATACAAATGCAAAACATGGACGTACTAGTAATCTGAAATAAAGACAGAAAACCCTGGAAGATTCTGTGGAATAGGAACAGAGTGAGCATGCTTGGTCCTTAATCTTGACACTGAGTAGCTGGATGGGAAATTACCAGCCAACCTACACGTTGTATGAATAGATTGCATTTTATAAATGTCAGCGTACAGTTGAGGTTGCTGTGCTATATCATTTCGATTGAGGTTTAGGATATGACTTGCAGAATGTGTGGCTTCTGCACATTGGCCTAAATTCAAGATGCATGACAGTCTTAAGATAGAAAGTGGGACTATAAAAGTGAACAATAAACAAGCTTACAAAAAGACAGGATGTGGCTGAATGGTAACGTCATAGGCTAATAAGCTAAAAGCCTGTTAACGTTCTGGGTTCAAATCCCCTTTGGCCTGGTGGAATTTGAACTCAATTAATAACTTACAGCATTAAGAAGTTGCGGTGATCATGAAAGCAATCATTGATTGCTTGTTAAAACAGTTGCCTGGTTCATTTAGGAAGGAGGTCTGCACATGAGCCTAGACCCAACAGTGATGTGGCTAACTCTGAAATAGCACCACTGGCAGCTAGGGGGTGGTTTAAAAATTGCTGGCTATGCTCATGAAAGAAGTAAATTTAGTATCTGATGTTTTGGAGGAACGCTGCCAATTTGTGGGAATCTGGTTTATAGTGACACTTGTCATATCACAATGACTATGCATTAACTTTGTGCAATGGGTACGGGCAAACACAGGTCTCAAGTTTTATCAAAAAATTGTAGAAGGAATTAGGATCAAAGTGATTGACAAAGTTTATACTTCTGCTTAAGGGGAAATGAGTTAATCAAGTTTATTTCTTGGGATATCTACTACGGAATTTGATTGCTTGTGACTGGACATCATTGAATGTTATAAAAAATATTATAGTAATAACAAGATATTTAGCATTTGGACAAAACTTTTCCAAAAGTTAATGGAAGCAGATTTGATGGTAAGTTTCAAATAGAATTGGAGAAATACTTGAAGGTAGAGCTTTTAGCAGGGCAATGGAGAAAGGGAGGGGTGGAGTGGAGCTGCAAAATGTATGACCCTTTCATGTCGTCAGCATTGACACAGTAGGCCAAATAGCAATTTGCTGAATGTCCTCAACCTCTATTTCGATATAAACTGGTGATGTGAAAATGCTCCCTAAACAGCGCCAGCAGACAACAATGCGTCAGGTTTATCCTCAGTTTATATATTTGTCCTGGTTTCACACTAGCATTGCACAGTGCCAGCTCTCCTCAAGCTTCTTTAGGCTGGGAGTGTTGCATGGGAATGGTGTAGAGGGAGCTTGACTCTGTATCTAACGCCGTGCTGTCCCTGTCCTGGGCGTGTTTGATGGGGGACAGTGTAGAGAGAGCTTTACTCTGTATCTAACCCCGAGCTGTCCCTGTCCTGGGTGTGTTTGATGGGGACAGTGTAGAGGGAGCTTGACTCTGTATCTAACCCCGTGCTGTCCCTGTCCTGGGCGTGTTTGATGGGGGACAGTGTAGAGAGAGCTTTACTCTGTATCTAACCCCGAGCTGTCCCTGTCCTGGGTGTGTTTGATGGGGACAGTGTAAAGGGAGCTTGACTCTGTATCTAATGCCGTGCTGTCCCTGTCCTGGGCGTGTTTGATGGGGGACAGTGTAGAGAGAGCTTTACTCTGTATCTAACCCCGAGCTGTCCCTGTCCTGGGTGTGTTTGATGGGGACAGTGTAGAGGAAGCTTTACTCTGTATCTAACCCTGTGCTGAGCCTGTCCAGGGGGTGTTCGATGGGAACAGCACTGACGGAACTTTACTCTGCATCTAACCCCTTGCTGTCCCTGTCCTAGGACTGTTTGATGGGGACAGTGTAAAGAGATCCTTACCTCCACTTTAAAAGAGTAGAATAAGCTTTACTCGGTACTGAGCCCTATGCGGTACCTGGTACAGGAATGATTGAGAACAGTGTTGCGTGAGATCTACTTTCAGTTTAAAAGAGCAGAGAGAGCTTTACGCTGTATTGAGCCCTGTGCTGTACCTGTCCTGGGAGTGTTTGATGCCAATCTTACCAGTTCAAATGGAAAATGCTCCCTTTCACCCAAGCCAACAGATCCATTCTGATAAACACAACATTTATTTGGAAAAATTGTCTCCATCAAGTGGAACCAAAATTAATTAACAGACTGAGCTCAGTTCAGACTGAGTGTGTGATGTGGGTGTAACCTGGGAATGAAAATAACTCTTGTCTCACAGGGAGCCTCGCTCACTCTCACAATCCTCAATGTATTTGCTGACGTATCCCTTCAGTAAGTCAGATTACTGCTAAGTCAGCTTTGTATCGTTTTACATTGATTTTCTTCATCTTTCCCCAGAGATTAAATACCAGTCATCAAAATGAACGGGTTCAGCATTTCGAGCAGAACTCGAGTCTGCAGCAAGCCACATCAGCTGATTTTCTACGGCTTGTTCCTTGAAGCTGCTCATTTTTGGGGAAATGATTTCTGTGTGACCTTCCCATTCCATTTTCTCTTTCACTCAGACACTAGGAACCATTGGTCACATGCAGACCTCATGTGACTCTGTATCGAACACTGTGCTGTCCCTGTCCTGGGTGTGTTTGATGGGGACAATGTAGAGAGAGCTTTACTCAGTATCTAACCCTGTGCTGAGCCTTTCCAGGGGTGTTCGATGGGAACAGCACTGAGGGAACTTTACTCTGTATCTAACCCCATGCTGTCCCTGTCCTAGGACTGTTTGATGGGGACAGTGTATAGAGACCCTTACCTCCACTTTAAAACAGTAGAGGGAGCTGAAAAGCATGGCCCCATGTAAACACATGGTCAGAAGTCAGACACCAGGTTATGGTCCAAAGCGTTTATTTGAAAGCACAAGCTTTCAGACCGCTGCTTGTTGGACTGTAACCTGGTGTCATTTGACTTCTGGCCTTGTCCATCCCAGTCCAACACCAGGACTTCTGCAAATTTGTATATGAACATGCAGTTATTGTACTGGTTTGAACTAATCCAGGTCCACTGTCTGGGGGAGGGCTATTGAAGGGCTGTGTGGGGAAAAGAATTTAAAAAAAAGACAGAGCCAGGATGATTTAGGAGGAGTGGGATGGAAGTGGTCCCTGTCTCTGGCCCAAGGGACTTCACATCTCATCTGATGGTTGCTTCCATCCAGATCCATGAAAAGTGAATCCCAACAGGAACCTCACTCAGAAGGGGCTGTGGGAGCAGGGAGAATCTCACATTAATGAGCGATAGGTGCAGCCCCAACAACACTCAAGAAGCTTGATACTATCCAGGGCAAAGCAGCTGCTCGACTGGCACCACATCCACAAACACCCCACTCCCTCCACCACCGACACTCAGTAGCAAGATTCACTTCAATAACTTTGCTCCAGTTCTTTGGACAGCATCATCCAATCCCACCATCCAATTCATTCATGGGATGAGGTGTATCTGGCCAGGCAGCATTTATTGCCATCCCTAATTGCCCAGAGGGCAGTTAAGAGTCAACCACATTGCTGTGGGTCTGGAGTCACATGCAAATCAGACCAGGTAAGGATGGCAGTTTTAGATAACAAAGTATGGGGCTGGATGAACACAGCAGGCCAAGCAGCACAAAAGCTGATGTTTCGGGCCTAGACCCTTCCTCAGAAAAAGACCCCTTTTCTGATGAAGGGTCGAGGCCCGAAACGTCAGCTTTTGTGCTCCTAAGATGCTGCTTGGCCTGCTGTGTTCATCCAGCCTCACACTTTGTTATCTTGGATTCTGCAGCATCTGCAGTTCCCATTATCTCTGATCACAAGGATGGCAGTCTCCTTCCCAAAAGGATGTGAGTGAACTAGATAGGTTTTTCCTGATTATTGACAATGGTCATCATTAGACTCTTATCCCGTACTTTCTTGCATACAGTTCTGGTCACCACACTGCCAGAAGAATGTGGATGCTTTGGAGATGGTACGGTTTTCACTGGAACACAGAGGGTTGAAAGGCAACTTGGTCAAGGTTTATGAGTGTGAATGGCATGGATAGAGTGGAAAGGATGAAGCTTTTTCCCGGGGTGGGTAATTACTAGGGGTCACAGGTTCAAGGCAGGGGTGGGGGAAGTTTAAAAGAGATGTGAGAGGCTTTTTTTTCACACAGAGTGTGGTGGGTGCCTGGAACACATTGCCAGAGGGGGTGGTGGAAGAAACAGACACAATGGCATCATTCAAGAAGCTCCTGGATAAATACATGAACAGGAAGGGAATCGAGGGATACAGATCCTGCAAGTGAAGACAGTTTTAGTATGGAAGGGCAAAATGTGCTGGCGCAGGCTCAGAGGGCCGGTTTCTATGCTGCATTGTTCTTTGAATTCACATTCCACCATCTGCCGTGGTGAGATTTGTACTGGTATCTCCAAAGTTTACTTGGGCTTCTGGATTAACAGCCCAGTGATAGGCCATCACCTCCTCTTAGCCAGCTACCATTTAGTAGATCTAGGGCAGCAGATACATGGCAACACCATCTCTTACAAGTTCCCCTCCAAGCCACTCACCATCCTGACATGGAAATATATCGCTGTTCCTTCAGTGTCACTGGGTCACAATCCTGGAACTCCCTACCTAAAGGGCATTGTTGGTTCCCTACACACCAACGACTGCAGTCGTTCAAGAAGGCAAAGTACTGGGCTAATGGTAAGATTCTTAGTAGTGTAGATGAGCAGAGAGATCTTGGTGTCCACGTACACAGATCCTTGAAAGTTGCCACCCAGGTTGACAGGGCTGTTAAGAAGGCATACAGTGTTTTAGCTTTTATTAATAGAGGGATCGAGTTCCGGAACCAAGAGGTTATGGTGAAGCTATACAAAACTCTGGTGCGGCCGCACTTGGAGTATTGTGTACAGTTCTGGTCACCGCATTATAAGGAGGATGTGGAAGCTTTGGAAAGGGTGCAGAGGAGATTTACTAGGATGTTGCCTGGTATGGAGGGAAGGTCTTACGAGGAAAGGGTGAGGGACTTGAGGCTGTTTTCATTAGAGAGAAGAAGGTTGAGAGGTGACTTAATTGAAACATATAAAATAATCAGAGGGTTAGATAGGGTGGATAGGGAGAGCCTTTTTCCTAGGATGGTGACGGCGAGCATGAGGGGGCATAGCTTTAAATTGAGGGGTGAAAGATATGGGACAGATGTCAGAGGTAGTTTCTTTACTCAGAGAGTAGTAAGGGAATGGAACGCTTTGCCTGCAACGGTAGTAGATTCGCCAAATTTAGGTACGTTTAAGTCGTCATTG
The DNA here is from genome assembly GCF_030684315.1 of Stegostoma tigrinum. Lineage (NCBI taxonomy): Eukaryota > Metazoa > Chordata > Chondrichthyes > Orectolobiformes > Stegostomatidae > Stegostoma > Stegostoma tigrinum. The sequence goes on from NC_081364.1 coordinate 5,483,372, forward strand.
GACAAGCACATGGACGTACATGGAATAGTGTAGGTTAGATGGGCTTGAGATCGGTATGACAGGTTGGCACAACATCGAGGGCCGAAGGGCCTGTACAGTGCTGTAATGTTCTATGTTCTATGTTCTAAGGCAACTCACCACCACCTTCTCAAGGGGCAAGTAGGGGCTGATAATAAATGCTGGTGTTACTGGTAAGCCTTTCAGCCTATGAATGAGTGACCAAATGATTCAAGCTGTTTGGCACAGCTCCACACTGAGTTCACCCAGTTCTGCTATCCCATTGGAAATACCGACAATCAGTTTGCAAGAGGTGCTGGTGAGGACAGGAAGCAACAAAAACACATCCTTCTCTTTGTTTTTGGTGCATTTAATGAGGTGAAGTTTTACAACAGCCCCGTTCCAATGTAAAACACCAAGCAACACGTTAATGTTGTATCATCTGAGCGCTGAGGTTAACTAGAAGATAAGTTAATTGTTAGAATCATAGAGTCCCTACAATGTGCGAGCAGGCCATTTGGCACACTGAGTCTACACCAACCCTCTGAAGATCATCTCACCCAGATCCACTCCTTATTCCCACATTTCCCATGTCCAAGTCACCTAATCTTCACACGTTTGGACCGTGAGAGAAAGCCAGAGCAAACTTAGAGAGAATGTGCAAACTCCACACAGAAAACGACCTGAGGCTGGAATTGAATCTGGATCCCTACCACTGTGAGGTAGCAGTGCTGACCACTCAGCTACCATGCTATCCCAATCTGTAATGTGGGAACTGTTTGGTAATTGGATGCTTTCATTTTTCAGATGGTGTAGTGAGCAAAAGAAAGGCAGGTTGTGAATAATTGAGGAACATTCTTTCTCTTGTTTACCAACCCAGATATCAGGGGTTGGTCATTACAAGCAGAAGGGAGTGATCCATTGAACCCAGATCACTGAATAATCACCACAATGACTGTACCAGATTACTTTTCAAATATGTTATTAGTGCAGAGATACAGTAATAAATGCTTTGGAACACGCACATAAAGACATAATCACGTAGACACGAACGCCCACAAAGACAAAACTGCACATAGACGCAAACAGACTTACACACATGCAAGCATTAACATAAACACTGGCTCACACACACAGATATATAGATACACACATACAGACACACACAGAGAAATAGATACACACTTACAGACACACATATACAGACACACATAAACACTGGCTCACACACACACATACAGACACACACATAAAAACTGGCTCACACACAAGGAGATAATGGGAACTGCAGATGCTGGAGAATCCAAGATAATAAAGTGTGAATCTGGATGAACACAGCAGGCCAAGCAGCATCTCAGGAGCACAAAAGCTGATGTTTCGGGCCTAGACCCTTCATCAGAGAGCACACACACACACACACACACACACACACACACACACACACACAGGTCAGTGAGCTGAGAATCATAGAGTCACATAGTACGGAAACAGATCTTTTGGCCTAACTTGTCCATGCTGACCAGGCCCATATCCTTCTAAATCTTTCCTATCCATATACGTGTTCAAATGTCTTTTAAGTGTTGTAATTGTACTAACGACTGTCTGTGTGGAGTTTGCACATTCTCCCTGTGTCTGTGCGGGTTTCCTCCGGGTGCTCCGGTTTCCTCCCACAGTCCAAAGATGTGCAGGTTAGGTGGGTTGGCCATGCTAAATTGCCCGCAGTGTTCAGGGGTGCGTGGATTATAGGGGGATGGGTCTGGGCGGGATGCTTCAGGGGCAGTGTGGACTTGTTGGGCCGAAGGGCCTGTTTCCACACTGTAGGGAATCTAATCTAATCTAAACAACTTCTTCTGGCAGCTCATTCCATATGCATTGCACCCCTTGCATGAAAAAGTTGCCCCTTAGGTCCATTTTAAATCTTTCCCCTCTCACCTTAAACCTAGGCCCCTCTGGTTTTGGACCTTTCCCCACACCCTGGGGAAAAGACCTTGGCTATTCACTTTATCTTTGCCTGTCATAATTTCATAGCCCTTCATAATGTCACCCTTCAGCCTCCTGAACTCCAGGGAAAAAAGTCCCAGCCTATTCAACCTTGCCTCATTACTTAAATTCTCTAATCGCAGCAACATCCTTGTAAATCTTTTGTACCCTTTCCAGTTTGATAACATCCTTCCTATAATTGGGCAACCAGAATTGTATGGAGTACTCCAAACGTGACCTTAGCAATGTCTTGTACAGCCATAACACACCATTTGGGTGGCTCAGTGGTTAGCACTGCAGCCTCACAGCGCCAGGGACCCGGGTTCGATTCCAGCCTCGGGTAACTGTCTGTGTGGAGTTTGCACACTCTCCCTGTGTCTGCGTGGGTTTCCTCCAGGTGCTCCGGTTTCCTCCCACAGTTCAAAGATGTGCAGGTTAGGTGGATCAGCCATGCTAAATTTCCCGTAGTATTCAGGGGTGTGTGGGTTATAGGGGGATGGGTCTGGGTGAGATGTTTCAAGGGTTGGTGTGGACTTGCTGGGCCGAAGGGTCTGTTTCCACACTGTAGGGAACCCTAATCTAAAAAAATGATCTCCCAATTCCTGTACTTAATGTTCCGACTAATGAAGCCAAACGCCTTCATTTCCCTACCTGCAACGCTACTTTCAAGGAACTATGTATTTGCACCCCTAGGTCTCTCTGTTCAACAACACTTCCCAGGCCTTACCATTAACTGTGTAAGTCCTAGGCTGGTTTATCTTATCAAAATGCAACACCTCACTGCATTTACTTCATCTGCCATTCCTCGACTAACCAGCCTAGTTGATCAAGATTCCATTGTACACTTAGATAACCTTCTTCACTATCCACTATGAGACTTATTTTGGTGTCATCTGCAAACTTACTAATCATGCCTCCTATGTTCTCATCCAAATCGTTGGAACATAGAACTGTACAGCACAGGAACAGGTCCTTCGGCCTTCAAAGTTTTGCTGAACATGATGCTAAATTAAATTAATCCCTTCTGCCTGCCCTTGGTCCACATTTCTCCATTCCTTGAATATTCACATGATTATCAAAAAGTCCCTTAAATGAACATACTATACCTGCCCCAACCACCACCCCTGACAGAGCATTCCAGACTGCTACCTCTCCCTGTGTAAAAAACTTGCCCTTCACATCTCCTTTGAACTTCCCCCTCTCACCTTAAATGTATGCCCCCTAGTATTAGACATTTCAGCTCTGGGATAAAGATTCTCACCATTAACCCTGGCTATGCATCTCATAATTTTATAGACTTCTATCAGGTCTCCCCTCAGCCTGCGCCGCTTCAGAGAAAACAACCTGAGTTTTTCAGCCTCTCCTTATAGTTCATTCTCTAATCCAGGCAGCATCCTGGTGAAACTCTTCTGTTGACATAATTGTTCCTCAAGGTCTGGGTGGATACTAGAGGGCCCATAGTATAATCCTATCAGAGTGATTGCGCAAATCTTAGTTTTCAGCTCGACCCATATTGCCTCAGTGGGTGAGCCCTGCAGTATGTCCTGAGTGCAGATATAATATTCTCCCAGATTAGTAATGCAGCTCCTCCACCTATTTTACCTTCCTCTCTATCTCATCTAAAACACCAAAACCCTGAAATGTTGAGCGGCCAGTCCTGCCCCTGTCTGAACCAAGTCTCTGTAATGGCCACAACATCATAGTCCTATGTACTGATCCAGGCTCGAAGCTCATCTCTGTTATCTATAATACTCCTGAAATACACACACTTCAGCCTACTAGTACCATTGTGTTTCATTTACCCGCCTCTGCCTGTTTTTTCTCTCTGATTCAGTGGTCTGAACATTTACCTTCCCCTCGATCCCTTTGCTTACTGAACTGCTACTCTGGTTCCCAGGCCAGTGAGTCTCCTACCACCTATGTTCACTTCAATCTTGCCTGACCCTGCTCTACAGCTGGGCCAGCTATGGGGCCTGGCTGCTGCTGTTATACTGCCATGAGAGGCTATCCCCGCCAACAGCATCCAAAACGGTATACATGTTAGAGAGGGGAATAGGAGATCCCTATACTACCTGCCTGCCTCTCCTGGTGGTCACCCATCTGTCTGTCTGGACCTGTGGTGTGACCACCTGGCTGTAACTAGTGTCTAACACACTCTCTCCCCCCTGTATGCTCCTCAGTTTGTCCAACTATTGCTCCAAACAAACAACACGGTCTGTGAGGAGTTGTAGCCGGTTACACTTCCTGCAAACATAGTAGTCAGGGACACTAGACTGTTCCCTGATCTCCCACATCAGGCAGGAGGAGCATTCTACTGCTCTAACTGCCATCTCTGCCCCTTTACTCTGAGGGAGATAAAAGAATCTGAACTGGCCTGCTTTACTCTCTGAAGCCCAGTATTCACCTAAGCCCTCACTCATGTCAACCAGCAGCCCTAAGTGGTTACTTAAATTACAACACAATCATTTCAAACAGACCAAATATCTTCTAAGCTGCAACAAACTTCCCAACAGCCTGTTCAATATCTCTTTTTTGGTTAAAGGAGGAGAAATGGTAGGAAACATTACAGTAATGTAACATTTGGATACGAGGATCTTCCTCACTTCGCTCATCAGCCAAGACAACTTCTCCCAGAATGCTCCTCAGCGAAGTCTCTCAGCTCTCCTCCATTAGGTCATTAATATTAATGACAAACAACAGTAGAGTCAGCACCACTCCTTGCAGCAGACCTCAGGTTACAGGCCTCCAGGCTGAAGAAAATCCCTTTACCACCAGTCTCTGTCTCCTACTGCCACGCCAATTTTGTATTCAATTGGTTAGGTCTTCCTGGATCCCACATGATCTATCCTTTGTAACCAATCTACCATGTGGAACCTTGTCGAAGGGCTTGCTAAAGTCCATGTAGTCAATGTTTACTGTTCTGCTGTCATCTATCTTCTTGGTCACCTCTTCAAACAACTCAATTAATTTTTTGAGAATAAAAGCTGAAAGAACTTCGGATGCCGGAAATCTGAAACTAAAACACAAATTGCTAGAAAAGCTTGGAAGGTCTGGCAGCATCTGTGGAGAGAAATCAGAGTTAACAGTTTTAAGAAATGTTACAACATGTTAATTCTGATTTCTCTCCAAAGATGCTGCCAAGCCTGCTGAGATTTTCCAGCAATTTCAGTTTTCATTTCAGCTTTGTGAGACATGATTTCCCACTCACAAAGTCATGCTGACTACCTCTAATCAATCCTTGCCTTTTGAAATGCATGTAGATCTTGTCTCTCAGAACCCCCTCCAACAGCTTACCCATCTCTGGGGTCAGGCTAACTGCTCTGCAGATCATAGAATCCCTGCAGTGTGGAATCAGGCCCTTTGACCCAACAAGTCCACACCAACCCTCAGAGGATCCCACCCAGACCCATCCCCATGTAACCCACCTAATCTATACCTCTCTGAACACCATGGGCAATTTAACATGACCAATCCATCTAGCATGCACGTCTTTGGGCTGTGGGAGGAAACCCATGCAGACACGGGGAGAATTTGCAAACTTCTCACAGACAGTCACCCAAGAATGGAATTGAACCCAGGTCCCTGGCACTGTGAAGCAGCTGTGCTAACCACTGAGCCAACAAGCCACTGAACCACCGAGCTGCCCCTTAGTTCCCTATAGTTCCATGGCTTTTCTTTGCAGTCTTTTAAAAATAATTACACAACATTAGCTACCCTTTAGTCTTCTGGCACCTCACACGTAGCTGTTAAAGATACAAATATCTTCGCTAGGGGCCCCACACTTTCTTACCCAGCTTTTCACAATGTCCTGGGATACATGTGATCTGGTCCCAGAGACTTATCTACCTTTATGTTATAAGGCCACCACCACCTCCTCTGCTGTAACGTGGATTCTTTCTCAAGCATCGTTATTTATTTCCCCTAGTTCCCTAGTTTTCATGTCTTCCTCCGCAGTAAATACTGAGGCAAGATATTGGTTTAAAATCTCACCTGTCTCCTGAGATTCCACACATCGATGCTAACAGTGCGGGCTCAATTCCTGTACTGGCTGAGATTACCATGGAGGTCTCTCCTATATCCCTCCTCGCCTGAGCTGTGGTGAACCTCAGGTTAAACCACCACCAGTCATCACTCTAATGAGATAGCACCCCCTGGGTCTATGGCAACTTTACCCAGAAACAAAACACTGATGCACACACAAAGCTTCATGACCCAGTGTCAATTTCCTGCCTTTCCCCCCCTTTTTCCTGCACCCCATTACGATTTAAATAGCCATCCAAAGCACCTCTTCAATGTTTAAAGTTTTGGCAAAGATCTGTAGCTTGTGTTGTGGTTGAGGCTGTTGACTTGCTCACCGAGCTGGTTGGTTCTCACTCTGACGTTTCGGAGGCTCCACTGATGATGTCATCTCTGAACAAGAATAAATCAGTTTGGCGAGCAAGTCAACAGCCTCACCTCTTCAATGTCTCAACTGAACCTGCTTCTAGTGCACTTCTAGGCAGTGCCTCCCAGACCCTAACTACCCGCTGTGTGAAAAAGTCTTTCTCACATCACCCTTGCTTCTTTTGCAGACCACTTTAAATCCACGTCTCTCGCGTTCTTTTTATTTCACAAGCAGGAAATTAATGTCCCTGTCTACTTTATCCAGCCCATTCACAATTTGGAAAACGTCTACCAAATATTCTCTGATCTCCTCAAATCATCATTGCTTCTTTTTTCCAACTACCTTCAATCTGTTCTCTCTGGGTCTTGAACCTTCCACCTCTCTCTCAACTCTACCCAGATCCCTTGTAATTTTGTACCCCTTTCGCTCAGTTCACCTTCTAAGCTTCTCTTCTCTGAGGAGAACACTCCCAACTTCTCCAGTCTGTTCAAGCAGCTCAGGTCCCTCACTCCTGGAACCATTCTCCTGAATCTTTTCTGCATATTATCAACAAAATAGATCAATTGAATAAATGGATGGAAATCTGGCAGATGGAATACGCTTAGATTCATACAACGCAGTAAAGGTCCTATGGCTCATCAAGTCTGCACCCGACATAAGGCTCGAATATAATGTGAAAGGTATAGTGCAAATGCAATGTGAAAAAAATGTGAAGTTGTTCTCTTTAGCAGGAAGAATAAAAAAGCTTTGTATTATTTAAATGGAGGATGACTGCAGAATTCCAAGGTGCAGTGGGCTTTAGATGTTCTCGTCATGAGTCACAGAACATTAGAATGCAGATGCATCACATAATTAAGAGTAATAATAAAGAATTATTATCTGCCAAATTTAACATAAAAGTAGGTGGCCAACATTAAGGTCTGAGACGAAATGGCTGAGAGGTTAAGGCGATGGATGGTTAATCCCTTGTGCTTTGCTTGTGTGGGTTCAAATCCCACTCTTGTCACTGTCTGCAGACATTTCCTTCATAGTCTTTACACAGAGTGTGTTGGCTGCCTGGAACACGTTGCCGGTAGAGGTGGGCACAATAGCATCATTTAAGATGTATCGAGGCAGATACATGAATGGGCAGGGAGCAGAGGAATACGGATCCTTGGAAAATAGGCGACGGGTTTATATAGGGAATCTGGATTGACGCAAGCTTGGAGGGCTGAAGGGCCTGTTCCTGTGCTGTAATTTTCTTTGTTCTTTGTGGTTAAGTTTCAGTGGTACAGGTTATTGGTAAAACCACATCTCCAACATAGCGTGCAGTTTCTTCACCTCCTTATTTGGAGAAGGATATACATGTTGAATGCTGCTTATGGGACTGATAGCTGAATGAGTGGGTTGTCTTATGATTAAAAACAACAAAGAACAATACAGCATAGGAACAGGCCCTTTGGCCCTCCAAGCCTGCACGAACACTTTTTGTCCTTCCATGCTAAAACTGTCTTCACTTACAGGATCCATAACCCCCCATTCCGTTCCTATTCATGTATTCTTTCAGGTGCTTCTTGAATGCTGCTAATGTCTGTTTCTACCACCTCCTCTTGCAACATGTTCCAGGCACTCACCACCCTCTGTGTGAAAACTTTGCCTCGTACATCTCTTTATAAGGAAACGTTGGACAGACTGGGCTTGGTTCCACTGCTGTTTAGGACAATGAGGGGTGATTTGGTTGAAGTGTATAAGATACTGAATGGTTTTCACATGGTGGACATGCAATAGATGTTTCATCTTGTGGGTCAGCGTACATAACTAGGAGAGACCATTTGAAAGTTAGTGGTCACCCTTTTAGGGCAGAGATAAGGGGCATTTTATTTTACATGACTTTGCAGCTCACTGCCTCAGAAAGCAGTGGAGATGGAGTAATTGAAATATTTTTAAGGTGGAAGTGGATCAATTCTTATTAAGTAGGTGATCGGGGTGGGTGGGGAAATTGGAAATATACAGAGATCAGCCATGATCTTATTGGACAGTGAAGGAGCAAGCATAACGGGGTGAATGATCTACATCCTGATTCCAGGTTACAGTCCAATGATTTATTTGAAATCACAAGCTTTCGAAGCACTGCTCCTTCATCAGGTTACAAAGGAACAGTGCTCCGAAAGCTTGTGATTTCAAATAAATCTTGGTACTCTTAGTCTGGAGCCAGCCTCTCCTGGTCAAGCAACACCATACTTCTCCCGTGTTTCAACAGGTCACTTACCATGGAATGTGCAAACAGGAAGATCTGCATGCCTGGGTGGCGGTCCTTCATCAGATCAAGATGTTGCAGGCAGTCCCGGACATAGATTCTGAAATCGGATGCAACCATGCGCTTGCCTTCACTCTGCCCATGGCCAACTGTGTACGGAGGGAGAAAGAAGATTGAATTTTTGCTTGGTAGGACTTGGCTTCAGTTTTGATGAGAAAGGAGCCAATTTCAAAGCTTCTCACCTTGAACTCATCAGGACAGATGCAAAAATGTCAAAATTTCAAAGGGAACAACAACTTACACTACATGACAAAAGGGTGCTGATTGGTTGACAAGTCGACTCTAATTGGTCAGTGTGCTCCCATGGAGAATTCGCTGGGAAACTATTGTCTTCCATAAAGAAACATACAAAGCACTAAAATATACATTAATGACTGTGGATGTGGGAAATCCACAGGGTGGCACAGTGGCTCAGTGGTTAGCACTGCCGCCTCACAGCATCAGAAACCCTTCCACTCTTGGGTGACTGTGTGCCATTCACGCATTAGCCCCGTGTCTTTGTGGGTTTCCTCCGGGTGCTCCGGTTTCCTCCCACAGTCCAGAGAAGTGCCGGTGAGGTGAATCGGCCGTGCTAAATTGTCCGTAGTGCCCAGGGATGTGGTAAATGCTGGTTTACAGGCATTGTGGAGCTTGGGGCGTTGGATCTAGATGGGATCAGAGTATTGGTGCAGATTTGATGGGCTGAATGGCCTACTTCCTCACTGTATGGATTCTATGATGCTATCTATGATTCTATGAAAAACAGAAAATTCTGGAGAAACTCGGCTGGAGAGAATCTATGGAGAGAAAACAGTTAATGTTTTCAGTGACTCTTCCATGGAACCTTTCCAGAAAGCACTTTATTTTACTTCCACAAAAAAGAGTGCCTGGTCTTGCTTCTTCTGACTTCAAAGGACAAATGTATGAGTCCAAGCAGTAGTGTAGGTTTCTGAGTGGAGACCTTCCTTGAAAGGACAATGGGGTGTCAACTGAGATTTAGTGCTTTCCACATTGAGGGTGATGGCAGACATCTGTGGGAAATGGAAAGGGTTACCACAAGCCTGCATTGCACAGCGACAACGGGGAGTGTGGGGAAGGCAGGTTCAACTGGGAAATGTCAGAATGGAACGGGCCTACAGTGTGGAAGCAGGGCATTCAGCCCATCGAGTCCACACCATCCCACCCAGACCCACCCAGACCCTGTAACTCTGTTGGCCCACCTAGCTTGCGTATCTCTGGACACAAAAGGACAGTTTAGCCTGGCCAATCCACCTAACCTGCACACCTTTGGGCTGTGGGTGGAAACCCATGCAAACAGAGAGGGAACATACAAACTCCACATAAACAATCACCCAAGGGTGGAATTGAACCCAGGTCCCTAGAACTGTGAGGCACCAATGCTAGCCACTGAGCTACCATAGGGAGTGTGGAAGCAGTAGGTTCAACTGGGAACTATCAAAATGGAATTGATCATAGAATCATAGGGTCCCTTCAGTGTGGAATCTGGCCATTCGGCCCATCAAGTCTACACCGACCATCCAAAGAGCATCCCACCCAGACCCCACCCAATCCTATCCCTGTAACAGTGTAAGACAAACACCTAAAAAGAAAGTAAAACTATAGCACAACGGGGAAAGGGCAGGGGACTGGGACTAGCTGAGATGCTCTCAGAAAAAAAAACCTTAACTTTTGAATATTTCATCCCTGGTCTAGGAACAAATCTGAATGCAGTGCCTTTTATGTGCTGAAGTGTCTTGATGATCAAGGGCAGCAAGGGTTATGGGGAGAAAGCCAGAGAATGGGGTTGAGAAACTTATCAGCATCGATGGGCCGAATGGCTGCTTCTATGTCTTACGGTCTTATGGTTAATTTTAAAAAGAGGTTGTTGCATGGATAGACCTTACTAAAATTCAGATTGATTTGATTAGCTCTTCACTTCTGGGGTACAGTTTATGCAGGTCAAATTCAAGCTAAGCATTAGTAATTTTGCTAAAAGAAACACCACACAACTGTGGATGCTGTAAATCTGAAACAAAACCAAGAACTGCTGGAGAAATTCAGCAGCGTCCATGGAGAGAAAGCAGAGTTAACATTTTGGGTCCAGTGTGCCATCTTTTGAATGTCAGTTCTGAAGTGAATTTCAGAAACATTAACTTTGTTTCTCTCCCTGGATGTTGCCACACTCGCCGAGTTTCTCTGGCAGCATCTGCAATTTTGCTGCTGTGCATCGAGTGCTGGGTTTTTTATATCAAAATAACAAGGAGATCCCGACCAGACCAAACAGCATTTTACTTCTATCAGTGAGACCAGCATTTATTACCCATTCGTAGCTGCCCTTGTGAAATTGGTAGTGAGCTGTCTTCTTGAACCAGTGATAGTAGGAGCTGCAAATGCTGGAGAATCCGAGATAACAATGTGTAGAGCTGGATGAACACAGCAGGCCAAGCAGCATCAGAGGAGCAGGAAGGCTGATGTTTCGGGCCCATTTCTGACGAAGGGTCTAGACCTGAAACGTCAGCCTTTCTGCTCCTCTGACGCTGCTTGGTCTGCTGTGTTCATCCAGCTCTACACCTTGTCATCTACCTTCTTGAACCACTGGTTTCCAGATGGCATGGGTAGACCCACAATGCTGTTAGGGAGGGAATTCCAAGATTTTGACCCGGCGACATTAAAAGAATGTTACTGAAACCAATGCCAATTCAGTGACTGACATGAGGTTTTATCACCTGATTGTGCTTTAGACTGACTTTAATTCAATGGAAAATCGAGAGTCATATCATTTGTCATGAGTTCTACCTGTGAGGCTTAGTTACCATGGAGACTGGGCGGTGTCTCAGAGAACTGGATGCAAATATTTGTGTCTGAAAACAAAGATGAGAGGGACAGAGCTCATAGTGAACAGTCTCCAACATTTTGGGGCAGCAAGATAAAATGAGAGGCCCTATCGGGGTAGTAAGGAATAGAATGCAAAAGTCGGCAAACAGAATAAGGTTTCCTTGAAAGCTGAGATAACAAGGTGTAGAGCTGGATGCATACAGCAGGCCAGGCAGCATCAGAGGAGCAGGAAAGCTGATGTTTCGGGCCCAGACCCTTCTTCAGAAATGGGAAAGGTGAAAGGGGTTCTGAAATAAACAGGGAGAGAAGAGAAGGTGGATAGAAGATGGGTAGAAGCGAAGATAGGCGGAGAGGAGACAGACAGGTCAAAGAAGTGGGGATGGAGCCAGTGTAGGTGGGGAGGTAGGGAGGGGATAGGTCAGTCCAGGGAGGACGGACAGGTCAAGGGGGCGGAATGAGGTTCGTAGGTAGGAAATGGGAGTGCGGTTTGAGGTGGGAGGAGAAGATAGGTGAGAGGAAGCACAGATTAGGGAGGCGGGGACAAGCTGGGCTGGTTTTGGGATGCAGTGATGGAAGGGGAGATTTTGAAGCTTGTGCAATCCACATTGATACCATTGGGCTGCAGGGTTCCCAAGCGGAATATGAGTTGCTGTTCCTGCAACCTTCGGGTGGCATCATTATGGCACTGCAGGCGGCCCAGGATGGACATGTCATCTGAGGAATGGAGGGGGCATTGAAATGGTTTGCGACTGGGAGGTGCAGTTGTTTAGTGTCAACCGAGCGGAGGTGTTCTGCAAAGCGGTCCCAGTTTGGGACAAAGAATGATCTCAGCCCAAAGGTACCCAATTCCCTGGATTGACTGTGAACTGCTTTCTTTGAAGACTCTATTCCCATGGAGAGGGGATCATAGTGTATACATACATAGCATGTGATATCGGTCATGTTAAAGTAACAATAAGGATTTACTTTTCAGCAGTTCAGTGTATTGGTTATTGCTGGGCAATGTTTAGTCAATGTTGCTTTTGTTTGGATTGTTTCATTAAAAGTTTTCATACTTATTCGATTTTGTCAACTGACTTGTTAACTTGAATCTTGTACAATTCCATTGAGTTGGTCAAAGTTGCTTAAAGTTATCAGTCATTCTGAGAAGTGTAGAGTAAAAGTTTTGCAGAACATTTCCATTTAGTCACAAGCACAATTCTAAACTTTCCAACTGATAATGGGAACTGCAGATGCTGGAGAATCTGAGATAACAAGGTGTGGAGTTGGATGAACACAGCAGGCCAAGCAGCACCTTAGGGTCTAGGCCCAAAACGTCAGCCTTCCTGACGGCATGGGTAGACCCACAATGCTGTTAGGGAGGGAATTCCAAGATTTTGACCCGGCGACATTAAGGGAATGTTACTGAGACCAATGCCAATTCAGTGACTGACATGAGGTTTTATCATCTGATTGTGCTTTAGACTGACTCTAATTCAATGGAAAATCGAGTGTCATATCATTTGTCATGAGTTCTACCTGTGAGGCTTAGTTACCATGGAGACTGGGCGGTGTCTCAGCTGCTTGGCCTGCTGTGTTCACCCAGCTCCACACCTTGTTGTCTTTCCAACTTTGGTTACTTCAACTCACCTGGTTCCCATGCTGACTGCACTAGCATGGCCACATGCAGTTTTCTAATATTGATCCACAGAACTTCAAGGAACAGAGCTTCATTTTTCAATCGGGCATTTTACAGCCTTCCAAACTCACCATTGAGTTTAACAATTTCAAGACATAACTTCTGGCTTGAATTTATTTTTGTCTCCTCTGGCTTAGGCTTTTCATGTTTTTTTGTTTCAGTTGAGGTTTGTTCATGACTCTGTCATCCTCACTTCACCTAAACATATCTTTGTTTGCTTCCTGCTTTACTTGTCCCATTACCACTTCCTTTGGCCTTGCACAGTCAAATCTTATGATAATTTGCTTCAATTGTTACCCACCCTATCACAGGCCACAGAACAGGAATCGGGCCAACTCTATACATAATAAAAACCGAAAGAACGGCAGATACTGTAAATCAGGAAGAAAAGCAGAAGATGTTAGAAAAGCTCAGCAGGCTTGGCAGCATCAATGAAGAAAAATCAGATGGTTCAGGCCCAGTGACCTTTCCTGAGAACTCCAGTTAACCAGCAATGTTGACTCTGATTTTCTTCACTGATGCTGATGGACCTGCTGAGCTTTTCCAGCAACCTTTGTTTTTGTTTGAGCCCTATACATATAGTGGGCACAAGAGCTGGTCAAAGGCTAGGAATCATATACTGAGTAACTCACCTCCTGTTTCTCCAGCATTTGATCACCATCAACATGACACAAACCCTGAATGTAATGGGATAATTACTATTTCTCTGGGTTATTGCAGTACCTTGAAAGTGGAATCATAGGTAGGTAGGATAGTGAAGAAGGCATTTGGTATGCCTGCCTTTACTGGTTGGTACATGGAGTATAAGAGCTAGGAGGTCGTGTTGCAGTTGTACAGGACATTGGTTAGGGCCACTTTTGGAATACTGTGTTCAATTCTGGTCTCCCTGCTGTAGGAAGGATGTTGTGAAACTTGAAAAGGTTCAGAAAAGATTTACAAGAATGTTGCCAGGACTGGGGGGTTTGAGCTATAGGGAAAGACTGAATAGGCTGGGTTTTTCTCTTGGAGCGTTGAAGACTGAAGGATAACCTTAAAGAGGTTTATAAAATCATGAGGAACACAGATCGGGTGAATAGCCTAGGTCTGTTTCTCAGGGTGATGGAATCCAAAATTAAAGGGCATAGGTTTAAGGTGAGAGGGGAAAGATATAAAAGGGACCAAAGGGGCAACTTTTTCACACAGATGGTAGTCTGTGTATGGAATGAGCTGCCAGAGGAAGTAGTGGAGACTAGTAAAGTACAACATTTATAAAGCATCTGGATGATGAATAGGAAGGATTTAGGGGGATATGGGCTGAATGTTCACAAATGGGACTCAATTATTTTCGGATATCTGGGTGGCACGTATAAATTAGACCAAAGGGTCTGTTTCCATGCTGTCCAACTCTGTGACTATATAATAACACTCAGGAAACTTGACACCATCCAAGACCAGCTAGTCTTAGTGTTATGCACTTCATCCATCACTTTAAACATTCACCCCCTGCACTATTAGTGCCCAGTAGCAGTAATTATACCACCTGTGAGATGTGCTGTGGTCACTCACTAAGGCTGCTACACCATCATATTCCAAACCTGTGACCTCTAGCATCTAGAAGGACAAGGGTAGCGGGAAACACCATCCCCTGCAAGCCACTCACCATCCTGATTTGGAAATATATCACTGTTCCTTCACTGTTGCTGGGTCAAAATCCTAGAATTCCCTCGGTAATGGCAAATGGATAGCAGTGGTTAAATAGGCAGCTCAGCACCACCTGCTGAGGACAACTGGAGCTGGGCAGTAAAATGCTGACCCAACCAGTCAATTAACTGCCAATAATTGCGCGTCTGCGTTTAACACAAAGAGTGCATGCACAGCGGGTACGGCTGCTTTCATAGCTGGCTTTAGTAGAGGGCTACAAGGTGTGGGGACGCCCATCCTTGTGCTGAGCCAGCTAGATTCTGAAGCTAAACTCCCGTGGGTTGTTTCATGGAGCCAGCGAAACAAAACGCCGATTGCCTGGAACCTGCAGACTGTACTGGAGAGGTTTAACACAGTGGGAGATGTAAATTACAGAAAATTGCAGCGCAGTAGGAGGCCCCTTTGAAAGGCAGTCAAACTGAGTCCCATCCACCAGTGTTTATGTTCCATAGCCCCACCAAGTTCATCATCCTCCATTAACTGTCAAACATTCCTTTCAAATTATGGAATCAACTTCCATATTCTCTTCAGATCAAGCAGTCCAGATCCTAACAGCTATTCAGCAGAATGATCATTTACTTCCTTATCACCCCTCAGGATCTGTTGCCATTGGTCATTAACGATCTCTAATTATGGACCCACTTAAGCTTGAGTTTGGTGTAGTTTTGGCAGTAGATTCGATGGGTTGAAAGACGTCATCTGAACTGTGCACTTCTATGATTCTTGGGCATCTTTTCTCCCCCTCTTACTGCTCAGTGAGTAGCACAGGTGCCCCACAGCACTAAGGACCTGGGTTCAATCCCAGCCCCAGGTGACTGTCTGTGCGGAGTTTACATGTTCTCTGTGTGTTTGCAGATCAGATGGATTAGCCCTGGGAAATGCAAGGTAAGACGGCGGGTCTGGATTTGATGGCCTGCTTTCGCACTGTTGGGATTCTTTGAT
This sequence comes from Stegostoma tigrinum, assembly GCF_030684315.1. Classification (NCBI taxonomy): domain Eukaryota; kingdom Metazoa; phylum Chordata; class Chondrichthyes; order Orectolobiformes; family Stegostomatidae; genus Stegostoma; species Stegostoma tigrinum. The sequence goes on from NC_081364.1 coordinate 5,499,143, forward strand.
GCTCTATTAAAACTGCCTGTCCTCTTGAAAGGTCACATGACACCAGGTTATAGTGTAAAGGTTTATTTGAAATCACAAGCTTTCAAAGCCTAAGACCATAAGACATAGGAGTGGAAGTAAAGTAGTGCTCCTTCAGCAGGTGTGCCCATGTGCTTCCCTTCACTTCACCCGACAAAGGGGCGATGCTCCAAAAGCTTGTGACTTCAAATAAACCTTTTGGACTATAACCTGGGTTCGTGTGACTTCTGACTTTATCCAACACTGACACCTCCACATCATCAAAAAGATATATAAGACCACCTCTTAATCTTGTATGTTCCGAGGCAAAAATCCTATTTTTCTATCCTTCCTGTTAAGTGAGATTGCTCAGCCCTGGTAAATAAAACAAAGAACTGGGGAAGGTTGAAATCTGAAACAGAAACAGAAAATGCTGGAGAAACTCAGCAGATCTGACAGCATCTGTGGAGGGAGATCGCAGATGATGTTTCAAGTCCAGTGACTCTTCTTCAGAACTGGAACTTGAATCGCTGACTCTGTTTCTCTCTCTCCATAGATGCTGCCAGACCTGCCGAGTTTCTTCAGAAATGAGCAGGCACAGAACACATTTTCAATTAAACAAAGAACTGTCGATACTGGAAATCTGAAACAAAAACACAAATTGCTAGAGAAACAGCGTTGAAGAAGGGTTGCTGGACCCAAAAGATTAGCTCTGCTTTCATTCCACAGACCAGCTTACTTTCTCCAGCAATCTCTGTTTCTGAACAGTTTCAAAGAGCAGTATCAAAGCTGCCCAACATCCTTCCCAACATGCAGTGCCATACATCAGGAAGTGAACAATAATGCAAGGTGCAAAAATTCTTTTGTTCTGAAACTATATCAGGCTAGCATCACTGACACTACAGAGCTCTTAATCATGGTTAGGGAGAGAAATAGATGCTAACGCATTCACTTTAAATGCAGACAATGGCAGGAATTTGTATTTTTCTTTCAACTTTCCATTACTAGAAAGTTTACATTTTCTCTGAAGTGTGGGGCCCAGAAATGTCCACCACAAAACTTCATCAGAGGAGATACTTTTCTTTAGCATCGTCAAGTTGTGATGCTAATTGTCACATTTTTAAGTGTAATATTTAAAATAAATTTATTCTAAGGCATGGGCTTCATTAAAAACGACAAAGGTTACTGACTATCCCTCATTTGCTGCTGAGAAGGTTCTTGAAGCACTCCAGTCCCTGTTGTAACGGTACACCCATAGTGCAGTTCACTGAGTCACAGAACTGTTATGGCATGGAAGGAGATCATTGTGCACTGGCCTGTTAAACAAGAGTCATTACCCAGCGCCAGTCTCCTGCTTTCTCCCCAAAACTTTACACACTATTTCTGTCTAAATAATCATCCCGTGCCCCTCTTGAATGCCTCAACAAAACGTGTCTCCACCACTTTCCAGGCAGTGCATTCCAGATCCCAACTACTCACTAAGTGAAAAGGTTTTCACTAACTTCACCCTCGCTTCGTTTCCACATCGCTTTAAATCTATGCCCTCTAGTTCATGTTCCTTTTACGAGCTGAAACACTTTCTCTCTCTCTAACCTTATCAAATCTCCTCTCAGCCCTTCTTCTCTCCCAGGAGAACAGTCTCAACTTCTTCAGTCTATCACTATACCCAGTACCATTCTTGCAAATAGCTCTGCACGCTCAGGAGGGTAGGGAAGTTGTTGCTGTAGTTCTCATGTTCCAAGATTTTGACACAAAAGCCACAATAGGAAAACCAATACATTCCCAAGCTGAACAGGAATGTGGCTTGGTTAGGAACTTAGAAATTGAGCTGTTCTCATGTGCTTGAGAACAGAGCAGAGCAAAGGGACTAATTGGAAAGCTTTTAAAGAACTGGAATTCTTACAATGGGCTGAATGGCCTCCTGCTGTGCCGTATAATTCTAAGTTGGGGGGGTGGGAGCAGAGGGAGTGGACAGCTAGACAAAAAAATAAAATTGCGTCTCCGAATCCTTCCATAGAATCTTTTCTAAAAGGGATTAATTCCTTTGGTCTCTGTTCTCCAAACCCGTCATTAACCTGGAACTGCACTTCTGAGAAAGTTATGTACAATTTGGCAGGCACTCAGTTACCAAGGCAAGAAGGAGGTATTGGTTTGGCTCAGCTGGCAGGCATTTGCTCTGCAAAGCAGCTCAATACCACAGCATGGGTTCAATTCCCATCACAAGCTTAGGCTATCAGAAGGGCTTGCCATCTCAACCTGCCCCCTTGCCTGAGTTATGATGGTTAAATCACCACCAGCTTTACCCTCTCTAATAGAAAGCTACCCCATGGTCTGATAAGACTAGAGCAACAGAAATTGCACTGAGGCAAAAACAGAATGCAACTACCAAAGTCAAGTTAGATC